>NC_044994.1:68169912-68539555 GCF_008728515.1 Papio anubis
ACAATTACTTTGAATATTTACTTCTTTATATAAAGCAAAAAAAAAAAAGTGCATATTATTCTACCCCACTGCTACTTTCCTTCTATGTCTATAAACCTCTGCTTTCTCATATTGTGACCATTCATTTATTGTAGACCACTGCCTACTCAACATCTCCACTGTGGTATCCAATAGCCAGCCATATGGAAGTGGAAAAGCAAACAAAACCCCCTCTAGATCCTCCTATGGGCTGTTCCTGTGGTCACCACCATCTCAGTCCATGGCAATTGCATACCTCCATAGTTCTGCCAGACTGAACCACAACCTAAAGTCCCCTTTGCCTTCTCTCCTTCTCTAACATCTCACATTTCATTCATTCACAAAAAATCCCTATGCTTTGCATTGGGTTGAATTTGTCTCCCCAAAAGATAATCTCTATGTCCTAACCCCTGGTATCTATGAATAAGACCTTCTTTGGAAATAGGGTCTTGCAGATGTGATCCAGTTAAGTTGAAGTTGTGCTCAATTAGGGTTGTCATTGTTCCAATGACTTCTAAGTGAAAGGAGAGGGAGATCTGGACACAGAGATGCGTAGAGCACACAGAGGGAAGACGGCCATGGAAGGATGGACCCTGGGATTGGAATGATGTAGTCACAAGCCACAGAAGCCAATAGGCCAATAACCAGCAGAAATTAGGAGAGAAGCCAGAACAGATTCTCTCTCGAGCTCCAGATGGAGTCAATCCTGCCAACAACTTCAGACTTCCAGCCTCCAGAACTGCGAGAGAACAGACTTGTATTATTTCAAGCCACTCACTCTATAGCAAATTTTTATGGCAGCCACAAGAAACTAATACATACTCTACTAAAATACTATACCTAGAATATGACTCACCTGTAATGCAACCAAATCTTCCTCAAAGCCCCCTCGCTTCTTAGCAGCCAGAACACTGCACTAAAAAGTATGCCAGGCCATGGCACTGCCCCGCTTGCATTGCCCTGGTTCTCCCATTTCACTTAGAATAAAGACAAGCCTCATTGTAAATTAGGCCCTACCCATCTGAGACTTCAGCTCCTGCGACTCTGCCGTCCACACTAGCCCCATGGCTGCCAAGCGCCATCCTTCCCCAGGGCCTTTGAACAGGCCACCCCTCCACCTGGACCACTTTTCCCACTGATCTCACCACTCCGTCACCTTCAAGTCTTGCTCAAATGACAGCTTCACAGTGACAACTTCCCAGCCCCTCCTAATTCAGATTACACCTCCTCTCTACTCACCCCCTCCCCTTGTTTTCTGCCTTATTTTTCTTCATATCACTTATCACTTTCTAGCATTTTTTCATGTTTTAGATATTTATGACATCTGTTGTTTCTTCAACCCCCTAAAATGTATGATCCAAGCATGCAGAGATTGCTGTTTGCTCTGTTTCCTGCTGTAACACACACCTAGAGCAAGCTCACCGTGAATCTCTCTGGTGCAAGACTCAGTGACTTGAATAAATACTTTTCGATTTTATATCTTGAGCTGGTCTGGTCATCCATATCTTTTCATGCAACAGTAAACACTTCTATAGTTAATGTCATTATTGATACATTTGTCGTAAATAAATTTGTTTCCAACCAGCTTTATTGTCCTTTATTTTCTATCTTAGAGATGTTTGAACGATTTTTTCAATTCTTCATTTGGCACTTTGGAGATTTGATGTTTACAAATCTTGTTTTTATTTCTGAAACTGATTTGCTTTATTGCCAAAATGTATCATATTTATCAACCTCAAGAAGTAAATAATTGCTGATTAGTCCACTGGAGAATTTAGCAGTCAAAGAATATTCCTCTGATAATCATTTCTCACTTCCTCCCTTTTTAGATTGAAATTATTGTGGATTTTTAGACCCTTTTTTAAAATTTCACAATTATGCGAATATCAATATGCATCATGTCTTTTTGAGTTACGATTATCTAGTTTTGTTTTGAAAAGTATTTATGACTATAACAATTGTTCTACAGTTACATGTCTGTGTGGTCCCATTGCTTGCCATAAACCTTTCTACCCCTTGTTTCATTCCTGCTTCTTTTAAAATTCACCATAATTTTCTGCGTCATTCTCAAGGTTACTTTTTTACAAGGAAAATGGTGGGAGATAAGTGTATTTAATTCCTTCCTCCTATAATCTTATCAATGGAACAACTGTGCTAGGCATCCAGTTACTACATAGCAGTATTTCCTTTCTCTGGCCACTTCTTGTGCACCAGCTCTGAGTCCCAGAGATGTGGTGCTCTCCTCTCCTAGGATTTAATGTGTGGAGGGTAGCCCTGCCTTCCCTTCATTTAGTAGGTAATGCTTTAGTAGGGATGGTCTTTGTGATTGTTGTTTTTCTATCTAGACTTTTGCATTATTTTCTTCTTCTCTTTCTTCAACTCCACCTTTTTCTTCTTTGTTTTCAAAACTCAACTTCTCAGTAATTTGCACTAGGAACAAAAAGCATCTTTAAGGCATCAGAGCTTACTTTAACTCATTTTCCCACAGTTATGTTCCTGATTGCTGCTTCTGCCTTATTCATTGTTGCCTCTCTTTTTTATTTATCTTGTTTGTTCTTTTATTCTTCATCCTGAGGTGTTTCTTCATATACTAACGATATATTTAAATTCTGATCTTTTCTGTATTAAACTTCTTTATCATTGTTTGCCTTAATTTTATTTTCTAGTTTCATATGAATCCTTTTATATTTATACCTTCATCTAATCTACCTCCTTATCTTATCTTACATTAGGACTCTTATCTGCAAGTGACAGAAACTGAAATTGAATTGAACCGAACATACAGAAGGAACTTAGTGGCTCCTGTCACAGAAAATGTCAGGAGGCACATTAAGAACTCAACAATGAGAACACACGGACACAGGGAGGGGACCATCACACACTGGGGCCTGTCAACGGGCGGGGGGCTAGGGGAGGGATAACATATCTGATGTAGATGACGGGTTGATGGGTGCAGCAAACCACCATGGCACGTGTATGCTTGTTTAACACACCTGCCCGTTCTGCATATGTATCCCAGAACATAAAGTATAATTGGAAAAAAAAAAAAAAGAACTTTAGGTCCAGATACACCACCTGGGGAGGACCTGATTTCTTTCATGATTCTTCCTTCTCAGGTAGGTCCCCCCTCCCGACATGAAGTTTGTTGTCTACCATTCTTAGCAAACTCAGCAGAAAGTACTCTTCATCCAATAGCACCATCCAGCATCCTAGCATTGATTCTGATTGATCCACCTTGGGCCCTGTGACTATGGGAGTGCCAAGCTTTATTATCAAGCATGGGAAATGTGCCCACTTTTGGAACAAGAGGGTGGAATCAATGCATTCTATTAATAATAAAAACGAGAGACTGGGGAAGGCTAGTACCGCCAAGGTAAAATCAGAAGGAATTCTCAAGACCAGGATTCTTCATATCAGAAGAAAGGATACTGAAGAAGTAAACGTCACAGAGTTCCATCATCTTTTTCAACAGAAAGAATGTTCAATGGACTGATTTGTTGTTCAGCTGAAGCACGTCTTCCGCTGAGGAAAAACCTCTTTGCGTCAGGAAAGTCCAGCTGCTGGTGCTTCTGCCTCCTTGTTTATAGTGAATGGATAACCAAAACTGTTGCAAGACTGGGTAGCAACTCCTATCGAAAGTGAAGTCATTTTCAAATGCCTGGAATCTTCCACGCAGTGACTTGCTTGGATCCAGAGACTGTGGCAGAGATGATGCACCCTCTGCAAGCCTCACTCAAGAGCAGTGTCACATCTCTCTAGCGCCCCTGAGCCCCGTGTCATGGGAACACCACTGGGCTAGCCTGCAGGATGAGGAGAGGTGGCGGCCCAGTCCTCCCGTCACCCTCAATGAAAATCAGCTGACCACCACATGATCGACATCCCCACAAATCTGCCCACCTCCACCAGATCCACCAACCCACTGCTTAAGCAGGAACAAGTCCAGCCTGGGTCAGCTGAGAACAGCCCAGAGCAGGAGGCCATCGCATTTGTGAGCAAATATTGTTGTTGTTGGTAGCCACTAGGTTGTGGGTGGTTTGTTACGCAGCCGTAGATAGCTGAAACATCATCGGTGTGTCTCTGTTTATGGCAGCCCTGTGAGAGCTGAGCCTCTCCGATTCCCTTGTCTTCCACCAGCAAAGAAAAACGAGACTTCAAATGAAATGTTTTCTCTGTCGGTTTTGCAGCCTAAACTGTTCCATCCCTTTTCCTTCCTGGGTGGATTATGGAGTTCCTGCTTTCTGTTAACTGCCCTTGAGGCTATTTCATTCCTTGAGGCACTGATTTGCAGGGCTGCCTTGGGTACCCTGCATCATTTGTTCCCGTAGTCATGTATCTAGCGGAAATGTCCACACTTCCATATTTGCCCGACTTTTCTTACAGTTCCCAGGGCTGATACTCACCATCTCCCAACACTTCCACGCATTCACAGTTACCAGGTAATTTCTATACTCATAAGAATTTGAAATAACATCTGTTTTCCAAGTCACAGTATTAAAAAAAAAAAAAAAAAAAAAAAAAAACCCTTATCTATGCTCTGCTTGCTAATCTCTGCCACCGTAAGTCATCCTTAAAACACTTTAAATTTTCAGGTTAGGACACTTCCTAGAGGCATGCACTACATAGGCTTATTTTCTATTGGAATTTATTTAAAGAAAACTTGCAGCCAGGCATGTTGACTCACACCTGTAATCTCAGAGCTTTGGGAGGCTGAGGCATCTAAGGTCAGGAGTTCGAGACCAGCCTGGCCAACATGGTGAAACCCTGTCTCTACTAAAACTACAAAAATTAGCTGGGCATGGTGGCACATCCCTGTGATCTCTGCTACTCAGGAGGCTGAGGCAGAACAATTGCTAGAACCCAGGAGGCAGAAGTTGCAGTGAACCAAGATAGTGCCACTGCACTCCAGCCTGGGCAGCAGAGACTCGGTCTTAAAAAAAAAAAAATTAAAAAGAAAACTTGCAGAGTGTCTCAATGCTATGGAATTCTGGGCTTAAAGAACAGGCTTGGTTTTGTTTTGAGGCTGCATAGTTTTATGCTTAAGAGCTCAGATTTGGACTTTGAAGTCAGACTGCCTGGGTTCGAATTTCAGTTCTACAGCTTCGTGACAGCCTAGACTTTTGCAAGTTAAATAGTCTGTGCCTCAGTGAAATAAGAAAAATATCAATACCTGTCTCATGGGGTTACCCTGAGTAGATTAATATCTACTCTGAGAATATTGTCTAATATATTGTAATTCCCCTATCAGTTAACAATTATTGTCAAGTTTGTAATATTTTATTGACTTTGATATTATTTCCATTAGTCATTTTTTCCATAATGAAGCATCCTAATTTTTTAAAGTTTTATTTAAAATATTCAAATATTCTAGATATTACCGCAGACAATTTAAAACATAATTGTGTGTGTGTGTGTTTGATGTATTCTATACCCTTCATCAACAATAAAACAAACGACTATCCTAATAGATGCCAAAAGCAAAAAAAAAAAAAGCATGTGAGGGAGAAATAGGGGTGAGAAACTGTTTTTTTTCCCTGAACATAGTTACACTTTCAAATATCCAAAATGTTTTGCTTAACGGAAGTGTGCTTTCTTTTGTTGCTCATCTTTCAAATTCTTCTAGTCTTTCAGTATCCTGTTTTACTAAGCTGTTGAAATGAATTCTACCCTGTTCTAATACCCGAAGTCCTTGAGGTGCTAAAGAAAATACTACATATAAAATGCATGGACAGGCAGAATAGGTTTACATAATGTTAATGTAGACAAATGACATACACAAAATTATATCTAGCTGCAATTTAATTAGATTAATTAGATCAATATAATTAGTAGGGCTATATTACCCTAGTTGGACTTAGGAGTTCTCTGTCACTTTCTCTCTCTCTCTCTTTTTCTTTCTGTGTCTCACACACACACCAGCTTAAAAATGGTTTACAGCCCTAAAACATTATAATAGCACATGGAGCACCAGTGCAATAACACATCAATTTCACCATGAGCACACCATTAAGAGTGGGAGTTTGTAGGACACTCAAGAGACACATAAAATGCTACCCTACTAGGGGAAAATTTGATAATATAGACTGAAAAATATCCCTACTGTCAAAAAAAGTGCTTATTTCACATTAATCCCAAGTTTAAGTCTGGTCATGATTACACAAAAATGAATTTAACAAACATGTTCTGGAGTTCACCTAATGAATAAAACAGACTTAGTGTGGCTTTAGTTAAAAACCCCATAGACATTGCATTTCAAACACCCACTAAATCACAGATGTTAGTGAATTATTGGGCCATCCATTGAATACCTTGCAGATGGTATGGTCCATAAGCATCCCAAACCTTTAGGAACTATGGTGAATTAACTTCTCAATCAACAGAAGATGGATCACCAGGCCAATTGGTGTTCTGGGTCAGGGGAAGGGGCTGCTCTACCCCAGCCTCTATGATTTGTTCTTCGAAAATGATACTGTCCAGCCTCCCTAATTATGAAAACTAAGATGTGCTGTCATGGTTACCTGCAGGAAAACCTGATGGAGATGAGAAGGTGAGTCGACTAGTGCAACAAAAGTCCACCCAAGGCTCATAACAGCCAAGTTGTTAATATTCCACACTAACGTCAAATTATTATGGTTACAGGTGAACTGTCTGCTTTTCCATTTGGCCTCCATAGTGGTAGAAAAATTATAAAATGGCAGCACTGAAATTGACAGAAACTATAAAAAAAAAAAAAAAACAAAAAACTCATCAATACTCACCAAATCAGAAAGATTTTCCTGATTTTAGAATTTGAATCAACAACTACAGGACTTGAAAAGAAGAAGAAGAAATCAGGGAAGGAGAAAGAGAGGTAGATAACAAAACGTTTTGCAATAATTTATGTAGGCTAAGGTTTAACTTACACCAAGCCCCAATGCTGTCTGTTCCATGAGGAACAGAAAACAAAGATGTCCTTCCTTTATTTTCCTCACCCTACCCTGGACCTCTGGAATTCCCCATGCCCTGAAGGCAATATCTCCTTACTATGGTGGCCCAATTTGTACTTTGACAAATATTGACATCTATTTCAAAGAAAAGGCAAAGAAATCTGGTGTTCGTCTGATTTTTGTTTTCATCTTGCCTTTCTCAAGCATAAATTAAGATATTCTGTTAAATGTTCGTTTCTGTAGCCTAATTACACTGCGTACACTGTGGTTGATAGTGTTTACATACTGCAAACTACTTAACATCTTATATATAGTAGGAAAGATGTGTTTAAATATGTTTGCATGGCTTGTACTTGTATATCTCTAAAATAGACTTGAATCGTTATCAAGCATTGCCATCACGATGCTTTTTTGAGTTATAATTAAAATGTATCATTTTATTATACTTTCAATTTTTGCTCTAGAAAATGTTGAATTGTAACTGCACATTCAAGTTTAAATTAATGTACTGCTTCAAAAGTAATTTGAGCCATCTTTTACCTATAAATATTATAATTTGGTGGTGTATGTGGAACAGAATTTGTATAAATATTTAAATGAGCGCATGGAAAATGTTAAACACTTCTACTAAATTTAAGATTTGAATGGTACATATTCCCTCTAAAAGGGTGACAAACATATCAATTTATATTTATCCATAGCTGACAATCCTAAATTTGAGCTGCCAGATTCTCTTCCTAACCCCTTTCTATGCCCAGAAGTAAAGTCTCTTTAGTGAAAATAAATCCTGATAATCATTCAACTTCTTAGATCGACCTGCAAGATTTTCTTACTGCAGAACTTCATCTGGAAGGCATTCAGAAGGTGGCATGACTGAGCTAGAATATGGTTTCCAATTGCCAGTCAGTAAGAGCAGAATTAATATGGGATATATTGGACATTTTATTCTTAGAAGCCAAATAAACTAAAATAAGAACTAGGAATTTTTTCTGTTAGGTAAAAACTTATATTAGCGGAATTAGGGCTATTTGGGTTGGAAGGAACACATATCCCACATGCACTAGAGTAAGCAAAAATGAAAATTAACTGCAAGGATTCAGGATGGGAAGGTGGAGGTGAATACCGAGGGTTTGAATCTGGCTGCATCTCAGGTAGGCTTTCAATCAGGAACTCATGCCACCAACATGATCTTGCGACTCTGCTCCTCTCTGACAATCTGTGTGGCTCTCCTTTTCTGCAAATGCATTGACCAGACAGAAAACATGATTGCTGGCAACTCCTAACTTTATCAGGTTCTGAAAACTCTCATCTTCTGCCACAAGAGAATGAAAATGACGCAAATCTCTGAGTCCTTGTTTAAAGCCATGGAGAAGGCAGGTCCTAGACTGAGTCAGCCAAGAACAGGTGGAAGTGCCAGGGAAGGGAATATAGGTTCCCAGTTGACCCCAAAGAAATGCATGCATGGTGAGTGTAGTTCACCCCCAAGTGGAGGCCCTCTTTCTGGAATAGAAGGGAGTGTGACAAAGAACACATCCCCATCCCTGTTCTAAAAATATCTGCGCAAATCGCTATCACTGGGCACCTCTGCTGTTGTGTGAGTATTCACTAGACCCCAACGTGAGGCTTCTTCAGGACTCTTGCTGAGTTATGATCATCTTGTTCCTGCTGAAGCCTAGCACAGTGACCAAAGCAGCTATCGGAAGGGAGGGAGAAAGGGAGGAAATGAACTTTTAATCTAGATGTAAAGCTGCCTGAAAATTCTGAGCCCTACTTGTTCTTCATCTCTATTTAAACCATGGGAGCTTCTATTGCAGAGTCATTCGAAGGCAGAAACATGTACTACTTAAATCATGGCCCCCTGAGCCAGAGGTAGCAGGTGCAAGTCCCCAACTCCAATGCCACTGATGAGAATGGTACCTTCTACAAATCAATTAACCTCCCTCTACCTTAATGTCTTTATCTGTAAAAGAAAAAAATGTTGGCACTAAGGCACTTCTCATGAGTTGGTTTGACTTAACCATCTGTAAAGCAATTAAAGCAGTACATAGCAGAGAGAAAGCACTATATTTTTACCCATCATTATTATTATCCTGGATTAGTATTTTCTATTCAATTTTAGTTTCAAAGAAATTGGGAGCAATTACGTACACAAATATGGTTTCTGCATCTGATTTTTGGAAAGCAGAATGGGATTTGAAGGACAGTCAACACTCAGATGGATTTTTGTTCCTCACACCCCATTATTCCTTAAACTAGGAAATAAGGTTCAGATAAAATTGTATCATCAGAACATGGAAAAATAGCTATTTAAACCCAGTATCAGCCACTTGGGTGGGTAAAACGCTGCATTGGAAGAAAATATATTGTAGGACAGAGTGTATGCTTAACTGTTGAATACAAGCTCTGGTCAATTACTGGCTCTGGAATCTCCTTGCCTCCCACCCACAATTTACTGACTTCTATATGGAGAATAATGATGACCTCAAAGAAGCAGTAAGAGGCCAAATTAGTTGTTGAAGATATTACATTTCCTTATGTATATAATAGAGTCACTGTGTGATATCTGGTTTGTAATACTCAATAAATATGAGCTGTAGTTATTATATTCGGCTTGCTTTTTTTTCTACTTAGTAGAAATGGAAGTGAGAAGGACTGTAGGTTCCTAATCCCCAGGGAAGAAAACTACAATCCAGTCATTAATACTCTGGGGTCAAGGTTGACAAGAGGCAACTGCCATCATTAGAGAAAGGCAGCAGAGACTCTCCTGGCTGTGGGTGGAAAGGCCGCCTATGGGATGAGATGAGAAGCACCTCAGCTCCAGGGTTTCCAGTCAGACCACCTGAGACGGAAATCCATATGGAGGTGTGGGTTGGAATGCCTACTCTTCAAAACTGAATAACGACTTGATTTTGGAATGCCCAGCCCAAAGACCAGTGGTCAACACACACAGAAATCCCTGCTTTCGTCGAACCTACATTCTGATTAGTTAACTTCTCTATAAAGAGGGAACAATAATATGTGCTACTTCATCTGGTTGTCATAATAGTTAAACAAGGTAATGCATATAACACATATCACATCATGCCTGCCATTTCTAAGAAATATCGGTGGCTATAATTATTGTTACTAGCATCATCAGCATAGTTATTGTTTAGCAATGGCTCAGGGGCCCACAGGAACTTACCCACCTACTGGTTTCTTTTCTTGCCCCACAGCAGTGAGCTTTGTGCAACATTCCTTCAGCCGTACCATAAAGTAAGGTTAAACAGGGCCCTAATAAGAACTATTAGATACACAGATAGCCCAGTATTGACTGAGGTGTCTGTCTTACTTACCAGTATACTCAGGTGTCTAATCTCACATTCTGAAATAGAGATAAACATGTAGCTGGAAACTCTTCTAGATACGAATGTATGCCATATACCAGAAATGACATCAACCACTGAATTAATGTGTGTGGGCTTGACATGAAGTCATAATTAACAATGTTTATAGTCTTGATTTCAACATAATAATGTGAAATGAGAATATTACGATCTGAAGTTAGAAATCAAGGCATCGTAATGTGTATATTTTTGGTGATGCTGTTTTAAGGTACCTTAGTTTTTAAAGCACATACTACTGAACACCATTTAATAGAAATATATTTCATTTCACTTTGTTTCTATCACTTTAGGTTGATTTTTAAGATACTGTCAAAAAGTGACATTCATGATGGTCTTCTTTTAAAGGAAAGTTAAACAAATTTCAGAGTTTCAAAGGCACATACTGAGTTGTTGAATTAAGAATGAGCCTGACATTGAAAAGGCGTTCTCTGACATCATGTCATTTGCAGGAACGTGGATGGAGCTGGAGGCCTTAGCAAACTAACGCAGAAACAGAAAACCAAATACTGCATATTCTCACTTATAAGTGGGAGCTAAACAATGAGAACACGTGGACACAAAGAGGGGAACAACAGACACTGGGACGAACTTGAGGGTGTAAGGTGGGAGGAGGGAGAGCATCAAAAAAAATAAAATAAAATAACTACTGGATCCTAGGTACCTGGCTGATGAAATAATCTGTACAACAACCCCCCATGACATGGGTTTACCCATGTAAGGAACCTGCATGTGTACCTCTGAACCAAAATAAAGTTTTAAAAATTTGTAATTTGCCTTTTGGTTCTTAAAACACAGAGAGAGAGAGAGAGAGGGAGAGAGAGTGAGAGAGAGAGAGAGAGGGCATTCTCCATTTTCTCCATTTTAATGTATCCATGCAGTGTTGCTGAACCTTTAATAACCACATAGGTGTTAGTCTGGCCATTTCCATGGTGGCAACCATGCATCATTAACCAAGGCCAAACAGCCAATCACCTAAAATGCAAAGGCACGGGAACTCAAGGCCCAGGATCACAGGATGAAGCAGAGGAGGGAAACAGCCACGTCACAAGCTTTGTGTTCTCATGACCAGGCAAGTAGAGACAGTTAAGGAATTGTTCTTTTTGCTGCAGATATTAACCAGAAATAAAAAATTATCTGAAGGTTTAAGGTTATGGTCATACAGAAGATTCTAGGCTCCTGAAAAATCTCACTGGTAATTGGTTGAGCACAAAGGAGCACCTTTAGTGATGGGGACACAATGGGGATGAGGGATGATGTGGACAAAGAGCTCATGTCCCGTGGGGACTTGCCCTCATCTTCCTGTGCCACAGCGGGCATGTTTGACTTATGGGAACTCATGTTTCCAGCCATGAAAATCCAGGCAGTCAGATATTCTTCATCATAAGTGTTTTAAAGCACTGGTTTACAATTACAGAATTTAAAATAAGCTTCTCAAAACAGTTTCTTTGGGGAAAATTCCCACCTAAAAACCACAACTATAAAAAAGAGAACATAATTTTAAAATGTAATATTTTGAACAGCTTCCCAGCATGGATGATGCAAATATCAAAATGCGGAGGGCCGATCACACCCCATGCACACGCCCCTCAAGAACCGTCTTGCAAGGAGTTGCTCACAGCTTTGGAGAAACGCAGAATGCTGGGATGTTTCAGATAGAGGAACACGCAAACCCAGGCTGAAGGATGCAGGAAGTCATCACCATTTGTAAACTCCACCTGGAAAGCTTTGTCTCAGGTCACACACACACATACCTGCACAATCGTATACACACACACAGAAGCCTAATTTTAGGAGCATTGCATTTGACTTGCAAGTCATTTCTAAACTTTTGAAGAGCCTGGAATCAGCAGGAGATTGGACACCAGAAGTAATAAGTGAATTCATCTTTTAAGAAAAGTTTCTTGAAGCAGGAAAAACATTTTCAAACTCCCTACCCCTTAGAGTCAAAAAGCTTCTGGTTGCTACTTGCTCTGTGCCTTCATGCGCTGCTGGTGACCAGCTGAAACAAAGTTGAAGAGCCCCAAGGAGGTGTCCCGGGTCAAGCTGGAAGAAAGTGGATGAAGAGGAAGAAGCATCCAGGCCATCATGCAGGCTCTTCTAAGAGCAGAGGGGGCCTGGGAGCACAGGGGTTCCTGCTGAGCTCTTCTGCAGACTCATACTGGGGACCACTCTGACTTCATCACTTGCCAGCCCTCAGATGGCCATGTGTTCCACTTGAAAACACTTCTCTGGCCCCATGCAATTCTCTGACCCTGCCGATCACAGTTAGTTGTTCCTGGCCAGGTAAGAATACTTGTGTTTGTTCTAGAAGGTAGCAGGTGCCCTTGAACCTCATGGGAAGTTCAGAGGATTTCATTGCTGGAGCAATGAAAATCCTTTCAATATTGTAATAAGAATTCTTGCTCTGAGATGACTGAAAATGCCCTTGATGCTGGGAAAATTACAAGTAGCACTTTGATGAGAAAGAGTCTAACATATCAAGTTAAAGAAAATTCTCATCACACTAAAATTTTTGTGGCTCTGTGGAATTGAAAATTATCTAGTAAATAATCCTCATTTCACAATATTTCAATATCACCCTCCTTTCAACTCACCAGATATGTGAAAACTTTCCCTGTCTCTTATCTCAATACTAAGCCCCCACATTAAAATCCCTTTGCTTCATGCCAGAACATCCACCATGTTTATGTTTCTCTTTGTCTCTATCAAACCTTCCTTCAGTTCCAGATCATCTTTTCCCAACATCCCACTTAATGATTCTTCTCCTGAAAGTCTACTGTGGACAACCTATGTTCTTGGAAGACAACAAGATTCTCAATCAATGAGATGCTTAAGAATTATTCAGCAATTACATAAAAACGCATCATGTCTAGACTCTGTCCTTAAAGATTTTGTTTTGGGGAAGTGTCCAGAAATTCACGTTACCAAAGTAACGTATACGGTGTTGGGTGGTAGTCACAGTCCATGTGTGGGGCTGGTTGCCGTAACAGCAGATGCCTACAGTAGCCTGATGACAGTACTTCAATTCTTCTTGTGTTTCACACTCCAGTTTATTTATATTAAGTTACAAAGCTGTAAGTGTGGGGTAACCAATAGTCCACATAGCATCTTTGGGAAAATTAGATTAAAACACTCTAATTTCAAAGTGCAGTCCCCATTCTGGGATGCAGGATCATACTGGCAGAACTCCATACAGACCTCAGTCTCCACCAGGCTCTTGGCCACCAAACAATCTGAACAACAATTGTGGTGGCCCTGGCTAGGTTTATGAGGTAGAGAGTATAAATCCCCCTTAGCTGATCAATTTTGCAGTGTTTTGATCTGAATGGCTTAGTTTTTGAAATTTAGCCAACTGTTAGAAAACCTTGGCAACACAATTGAACTCATGGAAATAATATTCATCACTAAGGCAAAAAAAAAATATGAAGAAAGAAGCATCAAGGATAATTTTTGAGAGCATCAAACTGGGAGAAGAAGTAAAGGCAAGAAAAAGAAAGTCTGACTTGCCAAGGTTGTTTAATCAATTCACAAATATTTTTGAGCACTGACTGGGTGTAAATTCTATCCTAGGCACTTGGGGAAAAACAAGTAAAAAATGTGGCACCTGCCACCAATAGTGCATAATCGAATTAGGGAGCCAGGGTAATTAAGAAAATGAAAACACCTTCATTTGGGTTTCCATAGCAGTGTGCACATGCCCATTTTAGCTCTGATCACTTAGCTGTGCTGTTGTTTACTTATCTGTCTTGCTTCCTTCCCACTCTGTGAATACCTCAGGAGCGGGCCAAGAACATTTCCATTTTAGAGTGCAACGGCCACTGCAATCCCGCGTTCATGGGGAAGGTTCAGGAGGGAATCAAAGAAGTCAATGCCAGGGCCACCTGCTTTAGACATTGCTTGAGAAGGAGGGGAGCAATAAGGACACCAGGAACAGCCACTGCAATCCCGGGCTCATGGGGCAAGTTCAGGAGGGAAGCAAAGAAGTGAATGCCAAGGCCACCTGCTTTAGACATTGCTTGAGAGGGAGGAGAGCAATAAGGACACCAGGACAGGAATGTGAACACCCGCTCATAAGAGCACAGACAGGCCGGGTGCAGTGGCTCATGCCTGTAATCCCAGCACTTTGGGAAGCCGAGGTAGGCGGATCATGAGGTCAGGAGTTTGAGACAAGCCTGGCCAACACAGTGGCACCCCATTTCTACTAAAAATACAGAAAAAAAAAATAGCTGGGCGTGGTGGCGGGCACCTGTAATCCCAGCTATTTGGGAAGCTGAGGCAGGAGAATCGCTTGAACCTGGGAGGCAGAGGTTGCAGTGAGCCGAGATCGCATACTTGCACTCCAGCTCTGGCAATAGAGCAAGACTGTGTCTCAGGAAAAAAAAAAAAAAAAAACAGAACACAGAGAAACCAAGGGAGACCAGGCGGCTCCCTTCCAGAAACGGTTATAAAGGCATGCAACCTGAAGTCAGAACAACAGAGCTCCACACTCCACCTGTGTGACCCGGGGACTGGCCCTCGCCTCTCTAAATGTCAGTGTCCTCATCTGCTAAATAGGGGACACACCTTCATCAGCGGATTAAAGACACCTTGATTGAAGAGGTGTCCGGGAGCGTGGCCGGTACTGGACGCCGGGCCATAGCACTAGTAGAAGCTGATTTGTCAGTTATCTACTCCACGAGAACACAAGCTCCACAAGGAAAGCAGCTTTTACCTGCTTGTTTCCTTTTGGGTTCCCTGTGCCTAGAACAGAGCCTGCTGTGGAGCGAGGACTTCACAAACAGGGATGAATGGAGGAGGTATTCGTTGTAGCCGTCGTTGCTGTTGTTTTTATTACTATCGTGCCCTGCTGTTAAAACTCTGGCAGGCAGAGTCATACGTGATGGATGCAAGGACTGAAAAGTTGGAAATTAACTTGTCCTTGAAAATCACGTGAAAGCCTAGAGATGAAAAAAATCACTGTAGCCTCAAGAATGGTGACTGTCATTTAAAAAAAGACGAGCCAATCGAACAGGGAATGTTTTCTCTCCAGCCCCTTCTTTCCTCTGCTATGCATCCCTCTATGTTTTCACATTTTTATTTTTATTTTTTATTATTTATTTATTTATTTATTTATTTTGAGACGGAGTCTCGCTCTGTCGCCCAGGCTGGAGTGCAGTGGCCGGATCTCAGCTCACTGCAAGCTCTGCCTCCCGGGTTCACCCCATTCTCCTGCCTCAGCCTCCCGAGTAGCTGGGACTACAGGCGCCCGCCACCTCACCCAGCTAATTTTTGGTATTTTTAGTAGAGACGGGGTTTCACCGTGCTAGCCAGGATGGTCTCCATCTCCTGACCTCGTGATCTTCCCACCTCGGCCTCCTAAAGTGCTGGGATAACAGGCGTGAGCCACCGTGCCCAGCCCCTTTTCATTTTTAACATCATGCACGTTCAAAATCAAAGGTCCCACAGTTTCATTGTAAACAATTATCATAGATCCTACCTTAGGACCCAAGCTGGAGCCATTTCGGTTTTCCTGTCATATCCTGTAAAATCACACCATTGAAAAAAGATCGACTGCATACCGAATGGGTCAACCTGATGGCCACCCGGTTGCACACAGACTAGAAGACAGCAGTGCAAAGGGCCAGAGGGGATCCCGGGCTGCCACGCTCTCGTTTCTTTCTTCCATGTCCTGGAGGATGTCACCAGAGATGAGCAAGCTGCTTGCATTAAGATCCCTACCCTTCCCATGCCCAGCAGGATTGCTCATCAGTGCTGTTCACCAGGTCCAGATCAGAACCTGCACTGTCATCAGAAGATGGGCCACTCTTAAGAAATAGCCATGGCCTTTCTTTCCTGAGTGCACAAGCACAATCATGGCTGGCATGGTGTGGAATGAGGACCCCAGGAACGGACATGTTTACTCCTCACCATCTAACAGCTGTAGGCTGGATGTATGGTAGTTGGCTCATTGAAGAAGCAGTCAATTCAACCCCAGCTCCCAAGTGGCTGATTTCCAGTGGTCCCTCTGAAATTTCGAGACATTCTTTTCCTTCCACCCTAGGATGATCTGTAAGATGTACATCAGCAGGGCATCTATGATAAGCCATGACCTTGAATCCACCGGGTAAGACCTTGCTCCAGGTGGCTCAGGGGCACTGTTCTGAGACCAGCAGTTACCTGTGCATGAACACGGCTGTCTGCAAATGTTTAGTAAAGCTGGAGATGCCCCTAGTTAGACACAGTGTTAAACACAAACATAAGGCAATAAGCCTTACATTTCATTAATTGTGGTAATCTTAAAATATGCGTGTATTTAAATATGTTCCTCAATTCACTCATCAATTTTCAGCACAGCTTTTTTACAGGTGTGTAAAAGCAACTTAGCTTTTGAGAAACATGAGACGTTTTGTTGTTATTTTATTCTCTTTTAGAAAATGCCCCACAAAGGTGTGGAGCAAGTGTCAACAGAAAGATGGAATTCTTTTGTTTTTTAAACATATATATAGTTTTGTCACAGAATACTTCTCTTCTGGTTTTAAAAGTATTGAAGACTCATTATAACATTTAATTAACAGTGAGAAATTAGTCACACTGATAATGCTCAGTTAAAATCCAGGCCCCAGGAAGGCCCCAAAATGTATAGGTTGGGCTCTATTCAACATTCACATCCACCACTTTGTACTGTTGTGTAGCTCTCGATTAAACACATTTTGGGATTATAATTTAGATGGAATGCAACCAACAACTCGTGAAACCTTGAAGAAACCAAATCTGAAATGGCTCTTCCTCTCTGCACAGCCACCACCAACCCACTTACACACCGAGAGCTGTCCATTTGAGCTAAGTTTCAAATGAGTACACACCCGTTCTGTCCCAGGGTTCACACAAACAGCAGAAATAACTTAGAATACAGATTTGAAACGGTCAGTTTGGTGGCTTCTTCCTCGCCTGCAGAGAGTTTCAGAATCCTCTCAAACACTGTTGAAAGCAGAGCAAAGGCTGCAATTTCCAGAAAACATTAACTTTATAAAGCACAGATTCCAGCTTTTGGTATCTTTTGACAATCTCAATAGGGGTAAAGATCAAGGATTTCCCTACCAGCAATTTGCAGACGCTGCTCAAAGCTCGTTCTTTCAGAAGAGATGAGGAAAACAGAATAATAAAATTCTTTCCAAAGGGAAACAATAGTTAACTGCATTGAAGCTGCGGCTAATTTGGGTTTGTGAGCATTCCTGCACTATTTTTCTGGGTATTCTTTCTGACATAGTCTTCTCCCCTCCCCCATGTCATGCATACATGTCTGTGTATCCTTTTCTTTCTGTCTGTCTTTTAGGTTCTGTTTGTACTGCAGCTTCAAATACAGAGCCAAGTCTTGTTTATTTCCTGCTATGCAGTTATCCCAAGATTGTGAGCCTGTTTTGGGGAAAAAAAAAAAATTTATTTTGATTTGGAAAGCATCCTGTTCTGTAGTATTTCAAATTTAGAATTCCATTTAGTTGCAAAATGAAAACAAAGAGATAAAGCGTAGTCCTGTGCATTTCAAGTTCAGATGAATCTCAGCCACATTCCATAGATTATTTTGATTTAGTTTTAACAAAATACCACATTAAATCACTCTAATGAGCTGTTTCTGTTCCCCTCTCCACACAAGGTCATTAGGGACCAGACAGCATCTTTCTGCACTGTCTTCACTATTTCATGTCAGAGATGTCAAAAAAGACTTTGATGGTTTTCTATAGCAGAGAATAGGACGCAACTGTTCCTAAAGGAAAAGGGTATGCACCTTCACAGGGAAGCGATTTGTCATGCTTCTCCAGGACTGGTTCCCGACACTCATGGCTGAGAAGTGCAGGCACACATCTCGTCCTGGGAGGAAAGTTCACCACCCCTTCCCTCCTGCTCACTCACAAATAAGCTCATCTCACACACTTCCTTCCGGCAGCCTCCTTCCGCCTCTGTGTTTCCGAGGGATGAAAGGAAAAACCTGAAATTAGCATACACATTTAAAATACCTGTCATTAAATGAACTGTGCCTCTTTTTTTTAGGGTACCAGCTGTCTTTTTAATTAATGAGAGTTGCAGGTACATGATGCTCACAAAATATTGCACCACACACCCTGTACACCCATGGCAGGCCAGGCGCTCGCTTCCATTGTGCGTTGGGATGCAGACAAGGTGAGGGCAGCCAGGTATCAGAAGGTGAGCAGCTTGGAGTTATGCGTGATACACTAATTATAGAGCAACAGCTCCTGTTCCGGTTTCCAATGAGGGGTCTGAACAGCCTCGTCAGTGCTTTCCGAGGTTGTTAGCGTGACTAATTATCTCCTGGTGCAGTTTCTGTGAAGGCTGGTATTCAGAGGAGCGATAAGCAGGTGGACGCCCATTGAGGGCTGGGTAAACCAAAACAGGCTTCAAGGCAATGCACTGGTGGATACAGAGCCCGGGTTAAAGTTCAGCAAAGCTTCCCAAAACAGGAGATGAAGTCAAAGTCTAAGGACCTGAGCCACGAATTAACAAGAGTGAAGCTGGCAATGATCTGCCTTACTAAACAACTGTGTATTGCTGGTTGATTGCAACACTTTGCTGGTTGATAGGCATTTGCAAAGTCATATCAGATAATTCTTAGGTATATTTTTTATTTTGTGGCTAGTATCTCTTAACCAAATACCATTTGTGTACATTAGGGTGCTAGTGAATAGGATATCTGTGAAAAAGAGATCTGTGATCAAATCTTAAAGCACTTGTACCAAAGTGAAAGATGAGATTATGCCAAATGAGATTATGTGGGGAGATTTACTAACATAACAAAAGTCTAGAGGAACTTCATGGAAACGGGTTTGCAGTCAAAGTTGTTTTAAAGTGATTTTCCACCTTTCACTTGTGTCCCACCAGACAATCTGAAATGAAGAAAATCAAGCCCAACAGCCATTTTTTTTTTAAGAAAAGAAATTAGAATCCCTTCTCTCTGCACAGACTTCACAGCGCTGTGCTTTGTTTGCCATCTGATCCTTGTGACAATGCTGGACCACGAGCAGCAAAAGGTGCCACCACCCTCTGATGAGAAAGATGTGGGGATGTTGGGGGCCAGAGGTGGCTGAGGCAGACCCAAGCCATGGGCACAGGAGTAGCAGCCAGGTTAATCACAGGGAGCACATAAAGGAATAAAGAATGAGAAGGAGCTCGTGCAGCTGCAGGGGGTGGCGTGGCACCCTGGAGGCCATGCAGGAGTGCTCTTTAAGAACCTGGAAATTGGTTTTGTCTCTGAGAATTAAGCTACACAATCAACACAGCATGATCAGAGCTAAACAAAACAAAACTTCATCAATGAGATGGACTGCCTTCACATCCAGCATGAATTAAAAGCAGGCTAGTCAAACACATCTCAGGGCGAGGGGAAGGCCCTTTAGCATGATAAGATGCAGGCCTAAAATGGAAACGCCAGAAAGGACAGTTATGTGGGGAAACTGCTGCAAAGCCCACCTAAGTACCAACCCTGGGAGCAGGTCCTCTGCTCCCGAGCCCAGCGCCTGCCCTGCCTGACAGGTGTATCTTACTATGTGGCTGGACGTTGGAATCATCAAACTCCGTGCTCCTGTTCTGACTGCCTGTTCCCCAAGCATCCTTCTGATTGCTTGACTTCCCAAGTAGCTTGCCTAGAGGGAGAGAATGTGTTGGTCAGGATGAAGCCAACATCTGGTCCACTTGACACTTATATTACTCACTGTAAATTAATGAACTGGCACTCTGGTTTCCTGTGTCAGTCTCCTCTGAGATGTGCAAACACGAGTCAGTGTTCTTGAGCCAGACCAACCCTGAGACCCTGAAAAATCCAAGCCTGTGGATAGAGGGCCTGCACCAAGCCAGGCTGGAAGACCACTCCAAAGTTTCTGCAGACCCCAGTTAAAGTAAATGCCATTCTCAAAGATGAGCACATAAATAATCATCCCTTCAATCAAAAATTGACCTGAAAATTTTAAGGCAGTGTATGTAATCCAGAGATGCCAAGCCAGCAGGGGACGAAGCCGGAGACCTGGCAGTAATAAATGGCTGATACCACAGATAAAAGCATGGGGCAGTCCTGGGTGACCACTGAGACCTCAGAGGCCTTCACCAACCCCCTGTCAAGGTGGGACAGGGACAGGAGCATCTCACTCATGAGAAATGATCTTGTAAGTGTAGGGGAATTAGAATCAATGGAAAGGGAACCTCTTAACAGAATTTTTTAAATAGCTGCAGGGCTTTTTCCCAATCGATCGTGATGACAATGTGACAATAACACACCAGGTGTCACAAAAGAACCACACTAACATTAGACTGTTTCACACAAATGAAGTCATTGCTGAAATAAGAAGAAAGAGTGTCAGAAATGAGAATGCAGAACTGCACTATCCTCTGTCGGGGTCCCTTGCAGGTCACTTGATGTGTTACCGTCTGCAGTCCCAAGTGTGGGCATATACAGATACACGTGTGTGTATAGCCCCAAGTGTGGGCATATGACGATACATGTGTATGGACAGCCCCAAGTGTGGGCACATGTGGATACATGTGTAAGTACAGCCCCAAGTGTGAGCACGTGTGGATACACGTGTACTTACAGGCCCAAGTGTGGGCACATGCGGATACACATGTACATACCATCCCAAGTCCTCTGGACAGTGCAAGGTAGAGGACAGCAGAGCCAACTGCTCTGGGTCGTCAAGAGCTTTCCGAGTCAGCATGGATTTGCAGCAGAGCTGCTCTGCTCTGGCAGTGCCAGGCAAGCTCCCCAGGGACGCCGTTGGTGTGCACCGACACGTCAATGGTGGCCTGGAGCCCTGGACCCAGGCTGGTGAGAGCAGTGCCTTTGCTTGGCACATCTTCCTGAATTACAGCATAAACCCCACAGGCACGGGAACAGAGGAAATAAGGCGGCCTTCCGTTCTCATGGCTCTATTTCCCATTTTCACATCCATTACCTTCCGTGGATTGAGTCATTCCAATTCTGACAAATCTCAGAAAAATTGCAAATGTGCTTGTCTCCGACGGCCGTGTGGATTGTTCACTATGCTGTGAGTTCGCGGTGCTATTCAGTTTACCTAGATCGGGTGCCATGGTCCGAATCGCATACATTTTCGACATTAGGAGTCACTGGTGAGTGATGATTGCCCTCCTACTTCGGAGGTGTGTGGTCTGTTTGGTGCTGGCCACAT
Source organism: Papio anubis (assembly GCF_008728515.1). Lineage (NCBI taxonomy): Eukaryota > Metazoa > Chordata > Mammalia > Primates > Cercopithecidae > Papio > Papio anubis. Next base: position 68,191,408 of record NC_044994.1, read on the forward strand.
CCTTGTGTTGTTCAGACAGTTGTCTGTTTGGAAGAGCTGAAGTAAATCACATTCAAGATAATAGCACGGTAGGGACAGTGCCTAGGGGAGGGAAAAAAAAAGAATAAGACCTGAGTTATTCCATGCGCTATTTTCAGGAAAAAGGATACTTGAAAATTTCAAAGACATTTCATAATTCTAAACAGCTCGTTCAATTACCCTGCTCGCTGTAGAAGAGGAAGAGCGTCCAAATCTGTGCCTGTATTGCTAAGAGGTGGGGAGGCATTAGGAAGAACTCCTGCACAGATTTTTGGCGAGTACCAGGCCCCTTTTTTTCCTGAAGACATTCCCTCTATTGCCTGCTGCTTGCTGCTTCATAACACTTGACAAATTCACAGTTCTTAAAAGCCCCCATAACTGTTTTGTAAATTGCTCCATTTTATCTGGGAGTTCTCTGAGCCTTGTCCCTGATACTCACCATGTTTTCATTCTCCATTCCTTGTTTATCTTTATTTTTATGCATTTTCCGACATAAAAAGGCTGTCGTTATTAGTATCAGCATTCTCGTTATTACCGTCACGACGTTAACCACAGAAAAGACTCACCATCTGCAAGTTAGAAATTCCCACAATCTTGAGATTCTCACCACTTCCCCAAAACTAAGAAAAAAAAAACAAATAAGTAAATAAAACCATCTAAAGAAAAACCTAAGACATCTTAAGCTGTTATGTGCTTCAGGAAAAATTCATGTGCATATCTTACCTCTTCCAAGTCAGCTTAAGCTGGCCAGGAGCCGGAGCATGGCTGGGTCGCAGATATTGAGAAATCCTTCACCAAATTCCATTTGGACAGGAGGAGTAATTTAAGGGCATGTGGGTGGGAGAGACTTGGAGGAAGGGAGACAAGAGACAGCATAGAGTTCCCCATGGAGTACGAGGGAGGGGACGAGGAGGAAGGGTGGAGTGACTTAGTAAAATTGCACTGGAAACCTAAAATTATAGATCTGTTCGGAATATTAATCCCCACAGCTGCAAGAAGGAGGCCAGCCGATTGAAACTTGTTTGGAAGACTTTCCTGGACAAGTTCTATTAAAAATGAGATAGTGTACTGTAAATACAGGATCTTGTGCTCCAGCATTTTGTCAGCTTTCCAGCACCTGATTCATTCCCAATAGCGCAATCTACCGGATATTATACCGGGACTGTTAGGAACAGCCGGTACAAGTTTCCATCACTCGGAATGGCTACCTTTTTAAACACAAGCATGTAAATGAAATATTTTCCCCAGTCAAGCCAACCCCGGGCCTGGCACCAAGCAAACACGGGTGCACTGCGGTCTGCGTGCAAATCGGAGTTGATGCTAACGCTGGGTACCAATCCCTTCTGGTCCAGCATTCATAGGAGAACTTTAATACCAACGAGGAGTGGGGCCAGCCAAGCAGCATCGGCATTAAAAGAAAAAGAAATCCAATAAGAAACCAATTTTCCTTCAACAGCTGTTCGCCGGTGTTTAATTTCTACCCTGGAAGTCCACTTTTCAGAGATTATCTAATAATTGTGGCTGAGTGTGGGCTGGGTAATAATACATCAATCATATTTCCCCTTCTCCTCCAATCTTGCAGCCTTGAGTCGTGGTGATCACTAAGATATTTCACAGCACTTTTGAGAGCGCCTAGACTTTTAGGGGGTTCCTGGGTAGTGTCGGAAGATATTCTTCCCCAAATGACACAGAGCGGGCCCCTCGGCTTCCAGCCAATCCACTCATCTCAGCACCACCCGGGGAAATCTTGAAGCTGTTCTCTGAATTCCTCATTCATTTCCAGGATGGCCGTCTCTGACGTTAGTGGCATTAGCATTAAATCACAGCCTGGATGCTAAATCACACCCTGAGAGGGAACAAAAACCCTCGTGGCCGGGATGGAAGAGCTTCATGGGCTACCACGCAGCACGCACAGGGGCGCCCAGAGCAGCTGCCAGGATGGTAGGTAGTTAATAAAGAAAACAGGTGATGCCGGCCTCAGTGAGAGACATTTGGAGCCAGCCGGGTGCGTGCATAGAGGAGGGGGTATACAGACATTCAAAAGCTACTGACACATACTCACAACCAAATCCATTTCCTCCTGCACCCCAACTCTGTCTCTAGTTCATTGAATGGCATCTTGTGGCTGGGACAGGTGCGCACGTGGTCCTGACATAAAATCAAGGGCCGTGATCAGCGTCCTATGCCCCCTCTTAATATAAAAGCAAAGTCACCCCCAAGAGCAGAGATTTAAGGGGAGAAATTAAAACAAGGGAAAAGGGAAGCCTTCCCAGCTGAGGGTGACACTTGAGGCCCACCACCGAGCGGGGGGGGGGGCCTCTGGAAGATGCTAGAAAGTAAATGTGGTGAAGATAATAGAATGATATTTTTGAACATGGGATGAGAGAGAACTAACTCACACCTTCTCTATCATATGAATTGCCTGAGCATGGCCATGGGTCCATTGCCCACATACACACACATACACACATGAGTGCACATCTGTGAGAGTGAGGGTGATGTTCTTGTGGGAACAAGGGAGGCCTTCGTCTTTAAGACTTTCTGTCCTGGTAGTTGTTCGTTCTCAAAAGCCCCAGTGACCCTCATCTTCTGGTTGTCAGAGGTGGCATCTGCCATGGGACACAGAGTACGTGACTGCAAGGTACCTTGTGGTTGCAGGACTCAGTTCATATCCTGTGAGTCCTTGGACACTCCAGAGTTATTACTGGATTGTAAATCCAGGGTTTTAACATATATAAAGCTGAAACCAGAATGTGGTTTCAGAAAATCGCACTGATACAACTGTTTGGAAACAGCCTCATTTCCTGAGGCGTCCTCTGAGGTGGCTTCCCTGAGCCTGCGGGCAGGGTGTGCAGCCCCCTCAGAGGATGTGCTGGCCTAGTAGCTGGGAGGAAGCAGTGGCCTGAGAGCACACCCAGCTGTTTTCTAAACTCAGTTACCACCTGCAGGGTAGGGTGCAGGCCCCCAAAGGGATGTGTCCATGTCCCAACCCCCAGAACTTATAAATGAGCAAAGAAGGACCTTATTTAGAAAAAAGCTCTCTGCAGGTGTAATTAAGTTAAGGACCTTGAGATGTGGTCATCCTGGACTATCTGATCAGGACCTAAATCAGTGATGAGTGTCCTTGAAAAGAAAGGTGGAGTAAGATTTGGGACAGAGAAGAGAAGGTCATACAGAGACAGAGGCAGAGATAGGAGTGAGGTTGCCACAAGCCAAGGAACACTTGGAGCCACCAGAAGCAGGAGAGGCAAAGAAGAACGCTCCCCTAGAGCCCCCAGGAGAAGCAGGGTCCTGCAGAAACCTTGATCTCAGACTTCTGGCCTTCAGAACTCTAAGAGTATGAATTTATGTTGTCATCAGCCACCCAGGTTGTGGTAATGTTGCAGAAGCATAGCAAACTAATACCCTACCTACAAAAAAAGAAAGCTCACTTTATCCTAGGCAATAACTTTTATCCAGAAATATTCTACCTCAATAGTTATAACTAAGATTTCACCTGGAAAAAACAAAAAACAAACAAACAAAAAATAATGTGGATTTATGTGTGCTACCTTCCCATGAAACAAACGACTCTCAAATAGACACGTTGACATCTGTTTTGAATTTGCAACTAGAAAGCCCAGGTCATACCAGGAACACACTGCCACTTACTGCTATGGTCTGAATTTTTGTGTAGTCCCCAAATTCATATGTTGAAATAGTCACTCCCAGTGTGACGGTATTAGAAAGTGATTAGATCATGGAGGTGGACCCATCGTGAATGGAATTCATGCCTTTACGTAGGAAGTCCCAGAACCCTCATCTGTATCCCTTCCTTCCACAATGTGAGACGACGGCCATATATGAACCAGGAAGCAGCCTCACCAAATGCTGAAGCTGCTGGTGCCTTGATCTGGGACCTCCCAGCTTCCAGAACTGGCAGAAAGACATGTTTGTTGGTTATAAGGTGATAAGTCACCCAGTTTATGAGAGTTTGTTATCACATCCTGATCAACACTAAGACACTCACTAATGTACACCTAATTTAGGTTTCCAAGTGGAAATCTTAATTTCCCATTTTAAAATATCTGTGTTCCTATTATTTTTCAGTTTTCTCTAAATACACAAAATGACCAGTGCTGTGTATTTGCAGCGATACAAGCATTCAGATGCTAAGCCCAAACAAAAACTCAGGGTCAAAAGTGAATTTTTGCCAGCTCCTCAAAAGTGGAATGGCCATGAGGATGGAGAAATGACCAGTTTTTGAAGCTTGCATACATTGAGAAATCAAACAAAAACGATATGATTTTTGTATACTCCCTCAGGATACTGAGTGAGCGTTCAGTGGAAAGCGAAGGGGTGCCACGTGTTTTGCCTGTGTGTCTCTTGCAGCGTGGGTCCTAGAACCAATAACAGAAATGCTCCACAGAAGCAGAGGAGTTGAGTGATCCAAGTGCCAGATCTGGAGCTCTCAATCTGTAGCTGCAGGACCAACAGGCTGTTTAACTTCTCTCTGCCTTGATAGCCTCATATTTAAAATGGGGTGAATGAGAGCAACTAATTTAGAACGTAATTGAGAAGATTAAATGAGACTTTATATGCCAATTCCTTAAGACAGTGTCCCAAACAAAGTAGTGCTCAGTAAAAGTTAGCTGTTACTCTGAAACCTCCATAGATGCAGGATCTGATGACACTTTTACAATATTGGTTCGAAAGCCTTGAAAATTCTTGAGGAGAGTAAGATTCACACACTCGGCCAGGTCACAGAGAACCTAAGTAGGATTGCTAAATTTCACTCAACGATCTTTGGGCAGCGCTCTGATTTCCAATGTTTTGTTAGTCTGGGCTTGTGTTTGTTTCATATTTATGATATTTTACATTTTGTGAATTTCTCTTTGAATTTCATTCAAATATTTGTTACTGTTTCTTAATTGAAGTGAAATGTTTATGACATGAAGTTAACCATTTCAAAGTGGACCATTCAGTGACACTTAATACATTCACAGTGTACTGCAACTACCTCCTCTATCTAGTTCCAAAACAGTTTTCATCACCCTAAAAGGAGTTCTCATACCTATTTAACAGTTAATTGCCAATCACCCTGTCCACAAATCCCTCAAAAACACTAATCTGTCTTCTGTCTCTGTGTCTCTACTATTCTATTCTGAATATTTCATATACGTGAAATCATACAATAGATGACATTCTATGTCTGTTTTTTTCCAATTAGAATAAGATTTTTGAGGTTTTAGGCTGTATGAGTATATCACTCCAAAATTCTTTTTAGGGCTGAATAACTTTCCATTGTATGGATATATGACAATTTCTTTATCCTTCATCTCTTGATCAACATTTAGGCTGTTTTTACCTCTATGCCATTGTGAATGGTGCTGCTATGAATATGCACGTACATGAAGATATTTGAGTCCCTATTTTCAATTCTTCACTGTATATATCTAGGAGTAGAATTACTGGTTTGTATGGTAATTCTACGTTTAACTTGTTGAGGATGCCAAACTTATAATTCTGTTCACTTGTTGCAGATTTTCACAGTGGCTGTACCATTTTACATTTCCACCAACAATGTATAAGGATTCCAGTTCTTCCATATTCTTTCCATTGCTTGTTATTTTCTCTCTCTTTTTTTTTTTTTTTTTGGTTGGTTGATTGGTTGGTAAGTTGGTTGGTTAATTACAGCCATCCTACATTGGTGTAAAGTGCTATTTCACTGTGGCTTTGACATGCATTTTCTTATTGACTAATGAATGATGTTGAGCATCTCTTCACGTGTCTGTTATCCACTTGCATATCTTCTTGAAGAAATGTCTATTCAAACTCTTTGCCTATTTTTAGCTGGGCTATCTTTTTGTGGTGGAGTTGTAAGAATTCTTTATGATGCAACATACAAATCCCTTATCAGACATGTGATTTGCAAATATTCTATCCCATTACATAGGTTCTCTTTTCATTTTTTTGATTCATTAAAATTTTATTTTATATGTTGTACTTAATTTCCTGCTTCCCTGATAGACACAGCAGCTTTAGGTGGGGTCCTCTTAGGAAGGTCTAAGTCTTTTGCCCAAGTGGACATCACAGGTCCCTGTTTCCTTCACTCACAGGAAAGTAAAGAATTGGGTGAAAGAGAAATTATGAGGAAAGTAGTTTCATAAGTTTAGAACAGTGACCTCATTATGGACCCTGGGATGTAAATTCTAGCTCCATGTCTCAGTAGCTGTGAGACCCTGGGCTAACTCCTGGGCCTGCTAATCCTATTTCCTCTTCTGTATGGTGGGGACAGTGACAGTGTGTGCCTCCTAGGGCTGCTGTGAGGTTCATGCAGATGATCCATTTAACAAAAATAATGAAAACAATATTAGCTACTCATAATATTTTTGGTGAAGAAATATTTTCACAATAGGTACAAGTTAGCACGTTTGCTTTTTTTTTTTTTTATTATACTTTACATTCTGGCATACATGTGCAGAACGTGCAGGTTTGTTACATAGGTATACATGTGCCATGATGATTTGTTGCACCCATCAACCCGCTGTCTACAGTAGGTATTTATCCTAATGCTATCCCACCCCTTGCCCCCAACCCCCTGACAGGTCCCAGTGTGTGATATTTCCCTCCCTGTACCCATATGTTCTCATTGTTTAACTCCCACTTATGAGTGAGAACATGTGGTGTTTGGTTTTCTGTTCCTGGGTTAGTTTGCTGGGAATGATGGTTTCTGGCTTCATCCATGTCCCTGCAAAGGACATGAACTCATTCCTTTTTATGGCTGCATAGTATTCCAAATGCCCATCAATGTTAGGCTGGATGAAGAAAATGTGGCACATATTTTTTATGTATCCTCTTCAGCAACAGGTCTAAAGCACAGTCTCTATGTCAGAATGGCTATTTCTTTAATTTCAACATATCAGCACTTACTTCTTTTTTTCTTTCCAAAGCTACTTCCTTTCCAGGAAAAAACTCCTTCTCCAGCCTCCATTCCTTTTAGCACTACAGTGAGCATAGTACGAACAGCGACAGCCATTCTTGAAGCTTCAGTAGCCGGATGGAATGGGGTAGCTAAATCCACCACAGTCCCGATACCCAGTGAGCTTTCTCTATGCCTACTAGAGGCTTGGAAAGAAAATAGATCATTATAATCATAATCAACTAATCAAAAACTTTAATAAACTATGAAATGGTATTTCCTGAGTACCTCTTGTGTTTTTACAATCCGAAGAAGAAGAAAAAAAGAGGTACAGAGCTCAGCCCAGCAATAAAACCAGTAATCCACAATAAAGTATCAAGTATCAAGTATAATAACCCTTTCAAAGACAGAAACACTAAACTTTGCTGAACAGGAAATTAGAGAATTCCGGATACTAAGGTGTCAATTGCAAGGCATCCACGAGTAGTTAAAGGTGGAAGAAGAGAGAGCAGAGGCTTGTGTTCAGATGAAAAATGCAACACAGAGTGTGAACTTCAGCACCCGTGTGTTACCAGGCATTTAGGGGCGCAGCTCAGTGACAGTCAATGGAGACCCTGACAACGTAAGCGACAGAGGATCTACCTACTCAGTGGAGAGCTTACTCCTTTCTTTCTTTATTTCTTTCCAAAGCTACTTGCTTTCCAGGAAAAACTCCTTCCCCAGGCTCCGTTCTTTTTAGCACTACACTGAGAGTAATATGAACAGCAGCTGCATCCGGGTCAAACATGGATACGGTGGATTCAAGGCTTTTCAAAAATGTCCACCAAAGTGCCCCAAATAGCAGAGGAATAAGATGCAGTCACACAGATAGCAGGGGCATATCCCAAAACAGTCCTACAGAAGACCAAAGTTTCCTGAACATTTGTGGCCTCTCTCAGAAGGTTGTCCAAGATCTGTGTTTAATTCCTTGTTATGTTTAAAAAAATGTTTTACATGAAAATGTGTTAAATAATTTTCAGAGTAAAAAGGTGGGTAAAAATGCTGCTCTAGGAGACCCCTTTCTCCTCTAGTTTCCCATACTTTCTTTTTCTTTTTTTTTTTTTTTTTTTTGGAGACAGAGTCTTACTCTGTTTCCCAGGCTGGAGTGCAGTGGCATGATCCCAACTCACTGCAACGTCCACCTGCTGGGTTCAAGCGATTCTCATGCCTCAGCTTCCCGAGTAGCTGGGATTACAGGCACACACCATCACGCCCAGCTAATTTTGTATATTTAGTAGAGACGGGATTTCACCATGTTAGCCAAGTTAATCTCGAACTCCTGACCTCAGATGACCCACCTGCCCTGGCCTCCCAAAGTGCTGGGATTACAGGCGTGAGCCACTGCACCCGGCCAGTTTCCCATACTTCTTGGCACACTGATTTGCATGCCAGTTTCAATAGCATGGGTTTCAAAAAAAGTTAAATTCCAGAAAGAAAGTGAAACGGAAAGATCTTAGGAATTATGGGAGTGCAGAGGAGGCAGCATTCGCTGAGGTTGGGCCAGGGATGGGCTGGCCTGGAATGTGGGGAGAGGTGGGGAGCCCTTGGGAAGGGACGGCAGACACCACTGTTTCCCTGTGAGCCGGCATCCCCTCTTCCATGATGCAGAGCCTGGATCTCTTTTAGGCAGCAACAAGGCCAGCACTAGGGGTTTGGACTAAACTCTTCTAGACTATCCCTTTCCCTCTGCCAGATGCTGTCTTTCCACACCTTGCCACCAGAGAGCCAGAGGAAGTGTGCAGCCCATTGGCAAGAAGGGGAGTTATGCTGCAACTTCTGTAAAAGCTATTTCATCCCTCATAAAAAAAAAAAAAAAAGAAGCAAAAAACCCCAGCAGACTGGCACCGTGCACACTCGTGCACACACACACACATGCACACCTAGACCGGCACCGTGCACACTTGTGCACACACACATGCACACCTAGACTGGCACCGTGCACACTTGTGCACACACACACACATGCACACCTAGACTGGCACCGTGCACACTTGTGCGCACACACACACATGCACACCTAGACTGGCACCGTGCACACTTGTGTGCACACACACACATGCACACCTAGACTGGCACCGTGCACACTTGTGCACACACACACATGCACACCTGCGACAGCTTTCCCTCCCTCCCGTGCATTGCTGGCTCACTCCTCTGGGTCTTTGGAGACGTTATTTTTTAAAGCCGTAGCTGGTGCCTCGTGGCTGGGAAGGAAAGTCCAAAAGAACTGTAGAAAATGTCAAATCCAATGCCTGGATATCACTCAGCCATTTGGCTGAACTTGGAACCACCAGTCTCCAGCATTTTCGTAATCTTATGGGTCAGTCTTCCTCCCCCCTCCTCCCAGATCATGGGAGCAGCCTCTGAACTTGCTCCTGTCCCCATCCTCATCCCTTCCCAGTCCTGCACCGGCAGCAACAGTAACCCTTTTAGGGCCTAAGGAAGGTGAAGGCAGACTCCTTCTTTGTTCAGAACCTGCAAGGCCTCCCACTTTGCTCATTCAGAACACAGGCAGTCTTCCCGCGGACAGCAGGCTTACCTGTCTGCCCTCTCCTCTCACCGCGTTGACTCTGATCTCGCCCCGCCCTCACTCCACCCCCACCACATCGGGCTGCTCAGGCTTCTTGCAGTTTCTGGAACCTGCCAGGCAGGCTCCTCCCACAGGACACTTGTCCTGCCTTCCCCTTGGTCTAGGCTGAGATAAGCACAGGACTAACTCCTCAGTGTCCTCCAGTCATCGCTGCTATAATCATGCTGTTTTTAAAATGCAAACCACACCCACTCACCTCCCAGTAGCTCCATCCTCCTGTCTTCCTCTAGCCCTTCCACACGCTTAGTACTTCTTCGTGAACATAATTTACTGATTTATACTATTATGGTTAATTGTCTATCTCCTCTTCCTAGAATCAAAGTCCCATAAGTTTTTATTTCTAGTCTGTTTGTTTTGCTGATGTAATCGAGGTTGAAGCACAGTGCTTGGCACAGGGTGGATGCCCAGCAAATACGTGTTCAATAAAATATGTGTCAAATACTATTTCTGCAGTAGCGCAGTGACCCTGACAAACCCTCCGAAAATGTGTGATGACTGAATGAAAATATAATTTAGCAAACAAAAATTTATATTCTACCACCTTTACAAAATGAATCTGATACAGAGAACGAGATGATTTTCCAATACAGTCACAAAGTCCATGAAGTTTAAAATAAGTACAGATTACTTATTTTAAATAAATACGTAAAATATAAAGCTTAAAATGTACTTGAAATATAAAATGGACTTAAAATGTAAAACTTGATCAGAATTATTGTGAAAAATATTGCTGCATGGACAATGCCAAGGACATGTTACAAAACTATTGTTACTTATGACGCTACGAATACTGCTTCTAGGTCTCAATCTCCTTTCTATCCACAGGAGAAAAAATGATGATTTGTTTGAACAGCACTCCAGGTCACCTCCTCGAGGGCCCTCTTTATCCTCCTGCCCTATGTGCATATTAGCCCACAAACGTGGGTAAACCCTTTCATTTACTTTATCTGCTTGCATTCGCATCTGCCTAGCTTTTCTGGGAGAAAGTCCTAAACTAGGAGCATTGGCTGCACAAAATAATATATTTTCTAGTCCCAACTACTATCTTTGTAGTCACCCCAATGAAAAACATGTATTCCTTTTATTCCATTCCACAATGAAACTGCGTCACTGTCTCGGGTCAATACCCGAGGTGCATTGTCTGACGACAAGGAAATCAAGGACGTGAACACACAAGAAGTGAGTTGAAGAGCGGAGGTTTAATAGGCGAGAGAAAAAAGAAGACAAAACTCTCTCTCCTACAAGGAGAGGGGGCTCCGGAGTGGGTCTTCAGGTTCCGTGGTGAAATGCAAGGGGTTTAATAGATGAGCTTGAGGAGGTGGAGTCTGATTTTTAAAGGGCATGAGAGATCGGTCGGACCAGGCGTACCACTTGCATAGTGTGTGAAGAAGCTGGCCGTTCCGCCCTAATCTTTTATTATGCAAATAGGTTCTCTACCTGGCTGGTACCATGGTGCCTGCTTCTTTACTGTACACATGGTTGACAAAGAAAAGAGAAAATGAAGCCTCCATGTTGAACATGGCTGGCCCTCAGGTAGCCTTTTCCTGTTGGCACAGCTACCAGCATTCACCTGTTCAAGCTTCCCACTTGCTTATCTGTGTCTGCAGCTCGATTTCACAGGCTGCTCTTTGTTAGAAAAGAAATGAGTTGGGGGCTGCTTTTTGATAAAGGGGAGACCTTACCGAGGACTCTCTTACCTTCACTATCTGCCTAAATAATTTCGGTCTAGCTTCTGCATCAACACCATGTCCAACCTCCTCTCGCTCCTTCCACACTCACATCCTGGTCCCCGCTTGCTGATTCCCTGCTTTCAATTTTGCTTTTCCGAGAAGATCCAGACCAGCCTTTGCACAGATGTTCTCTGTGTCTTCGTTCCACCTTTGGTACCACTTTTCCACTTCCGGTTTTTCAACTTTTCCGTTGCTGTATAACCTTCATCTAGCAAATTATTATTAATTTTTGTTTTTTTGTTTTGAGACAGGGTCTCATTCTGTCATGCAGGCTGGAGTGCAGTGGTGGGATCATAGCTCACTGCAACCTTGAACTCCTGGGCTCAAGCAATCCTGCTTCAGCATCCCGAGTAGCTGAGAATACAGGCACATGCCTCCACACCCACCTATGGAGAAAATTATTAAAATCCAAATCTTCTATTTGCTTTCTAATTTATGTATTTTTAAAGTTATTATTTTAGTGCTTATCCTAGACATCCAAAGATTACAAAAGGCACTCCTGACTTACCACAATCCACTGTAAACCAACTCACCTACCACCACTGAAACATGACAAGCACCTTAAAATTGTCCAATTCCTTTACTCTTCTTTCGCCCTTCGCACTATTTTGATACACTACTATATTCTACATATTATATATATGCACGTGTGTGTATTATGGACTACATAAGATAGTCTTTTTGTTCTTGTTTTATAAAGCCAATATATTTGTCCTTTTGAGTAGAGTCCTTCCTTCCTGCAGTGTTATCCTATCTGGAGTCATTTCCTTTTTTAAAAGTCTTTTTTAAAATATCTATATTTATTTATTGATAACTGACAAATACTAATTATGTATAATTTTGGGATATAATATGATGCTTTGATCTATGTATATATGTATATGTATATATTAGAGAAATATTCAATCGAGCTAATTAACATACCTATAACCTCCACCAACTTATTATTCTTTTGTGCTGAGAAAATTAAAAATCTATTTTTTTTCTTTTTTTTGGGACAGAGTCTTGCTCTGTCGCCCAGGCTGGAGTGCAGTGGCCGGATCTCAGCTCACTGCAAGCTCCGCCTCCCGGGTTTACGCCATTCTCCTGCCTCAGCCTCCCAAGTAGCTGGGACTACAGGCACCCGCCACCTCGCCTGGCTAGTTTTTTGTATTTTTTAGTAGAGACGGGGTTTCACCGTGTTAGCCAGGATGGTCTCGATCTCCTGACCTCGTGATCCGCCCGTCTCGGCCTCCCAAAGTGCAGGGATTACAGGCTTGAGCCACCGCGCCCAGACTAAAAATCTATTCTTTCAGGAATTTTGAATTACACGGTACATTATGATTAACTGATCACATTGCCTCCTCCTCTTCAACCTTTCAAATCTCCCTCTGCCTCCCTCTTCCTAGGCCTTTTGTGATTATATTTGGGATAATCCAAGAAAATGTCCTCAAGAACCCTAATTTAATTCCATCTATAAAGATGCTTTTTAAAAAACAACATTACATTTACAGATTCCAGAGATTAACACATGTATATCTTTTTCAGCCTTCCACAAACACAGAGCAAATTACCACATTAGCAACTTAGAATAACACACATTTATTTTCTCACAATTTCCATGGGTCAGGACTTTGGGCACAGCTAAACTGGGCTCTTAGCTGAGGGTCTCACAAGGTGACAATCAAGGTATCAGTCGGATACATTGGGGAGCTCAAAGTCCTCTTCCAAGCTCACACAGTTGTTGGCAGAACCCAGTTCCTTGCAGTTGTAGGTCTAAGACTTCTGCTTCATTGCTGGCTGTCAGCCAGGGCCACTCTCTCGTCCTTGCCATGTGGCCCTGTCCCAGAATGCAGAGCACACAGCAAAGTTTACATTTTTAGGGCAGGCAGAAGAATCTCTGTCTCCAGCCTGCCAAGACAGAGCCTATATAATGTAAGCTTGTCAAGGGAATGACATCGCCCTCAGCTTTGCCATATTGTCTTGGCAAGTCACAGCTTCCAGCACACTCAAGAGATGGGACTTACACAGGGTATTCCACATGGGTGATTACCCTAGTGTGTGTCCACTGCATGTAGCAATCAAATAAATGGTAATAATGACAGCAGAAGTGGTACTTCAATTGAAAAGTGTTATGGTTTGAATGTATCCCCCCCAAAAGCACTTGGGAACAATGCTTTTTGGGGGACATGTGTAAACCACAGCACTTTTTGGCAAGTTAATCCCCAACGCAACAGTATCGCGAGCTGGCGCCTAATAGGAGGTGTCTAGGTCATGAGGGTTCCATCCTCATAAATGAGTTAATGCCAATTATAAAAGGGCTTGGGGTGCTGCAAGTTCAATCTCTTGCCCTTCCATCTTCCACCGTGGGATAATCCAGTCAAGAAGGCCCTCTTTAGATGTGGGCCTCTTCGTCTTGGACTTCCCAGACTCCACAACCATGAGCCAAATAAATCTCTGTTTTTTCATAAGTACCCAGTCTGTGGTATTCTGTTATAGCAGCACAAGAGGTATTTCCAGTGAGTATGAAGAATGCACAAATCATGGGAATAAACTTTGGCATAAAATAAAATAGATAGTTTAATTATTTCAAACCCTAAACCAAATCACTACTGCTCCAAATTATGGTTTACAACTATGATGGCATTCATAGTCTGGCCCAGTTATCTCACCCTGAGAAATCTGTACTAAACTAGTAATTCAAAGGAACTCCCTTCCTCCGAATGAAAAGCTTTAAACTGGAAACAGGAGCCCACTTAGCAGGTCCCACAGTTCTGGCAAGGACTGACTCTGCTGCTTTGTGTGAGCAAAATTAACCAGCAGCATGGCTCAGAAGGTCCTGGGAGCCTGTGGCAACATCGGGGAGCAGGTGGGGCTTAAGTCAGCTCTGAAAGATGTGACAGGTATGTGGAGAGGACAGGAAGTTGCCCAGGTCAGAAAATCTAGTATGTGTTAGGCATGTTCACAAATAAGCCCATCTATCAGCTGGCTACAGAGAAGGATACACAGAACTGAGAATTAGCAAGGTCCTCTAACACATGCATCCCAGACTCCTGTGCCCTCCAACAGCTATAGTGCCCTTTATTTTATAAATAACAATAACTTCAGCAACTACACCCGGCACTGCGGTAAGCTCAGCCTTTCGGATTTCCCTCGTCCGGTGGCTCTGGGAATCCACAGCAGTGTCTCCGGGTTCCATGAGTCATGCTTGCTGGCTGTGCCAGCCATTCCTCTGGAGTACTGAGAGTCTTCTGCAGGTGACCTCAGGGCTTCAGAAAAAAATGGTGCAGCTTCTAGGCTACCAACCAGCAGAAATGTGACTCCATGCAGGACGGAAGCAGCACAGTGCGCTATTAAATCAAGCAGTGTAATTTCCTAATTTTTCAAACTATTTGAAAAGCAGAAGCTTAATGTAACCATAAGTCTCGCTAAAATATTTTTACCAAAACAAAGATGTAGAAATAGAAACACTATCAGCAGTATTTAATTAGCCAGTTTTTCTTACTATTAGACATAAGGGCTTACACATTATTGGAATGCAATAATGCGAAGTGTCGATTCAGTCATCTTAGGCTGAAGTAAATCAGAGTAAATCAGGGTGACATGAGGTCCCTGAATTGCAAACAAGCAGCTCGGAATATTATCTCATAAGCACGAGAAAGTGTTTGAAATCTACTAGCAGGCTGATATGATGAAAGCTTAAATGAGGATTCTCATGGCTGCAGCACGCAGAATATACTGGAAATCTGAACCAAGCACTGGTTCTAATTGAGGGCAGTGGCAATGGATTTCATGCTAGAGACATTGCTAAGGAAGAATTTTTATGGAATGAAGGTATGTAGCTGTTGGAAGAAAGGGAGAGAGGGAAATCTAGACAAAGTCAAGGTTTGGAACATGGACAGTGGGGTGAAGAAGGACGCAGCCAACACAAATGGGGCAGTCACAAGGGCAGCCCTGAGAAGGCAGAAGCCAGGAGGCAGCCTTTGCACAGGCTTAATTTCAGTGACTCCAGCAAGTCTTCACGAACATTGCCAATGAGTAGTTGTAGGGAGGTTGCCAATACCTCTGCTTCAATATCATCAAGGATACAGTGACATACTCCAAACTCTGCTTATGATAGACACTCAACACAGGGTTTGGGGATGAAAGATTGAAAGCATCAATGAATTACTTTAGTTGGAAAGACAGGAAGGTAAAGAAAAACATTTAATAATTACATGTGACCACTTTCAACGTTCACTTATCTTCAAATAGCCTTGTGTCCACTCTATCTGCACACAATCCAAAACAACTCAAGAGTTACAATAATTAACATTAAAGGTAGACAAACTGAGAAGAATGGACCTCCTTCCTTCAGTAGCCAGTGAGAAATATGTTAAAATGCACAAATAAATAAAGATTTCTGTAAAAAAGGAAGTCCAAGTAAAACTGCTTAAAATAGGAAAGATAAATTCAGACAACACCCAAAAGATTGATTCTCAGCTGGAGTTTATGGTAGTCAGAAGGCTTCAATGTGTTTTCTCGCTATCTCTTTGGATTCCACCCCACTGGATAGGGGTGTTTTGAAATACTGCATGAGCTGAAATGTCTTTGAATAAGAATTAATCCAGACTTGAATTAACAGGTGGATGAATAAGTAGACAAAGATTGAAAATAGTGTTGATTTGTAGGCAGAAATTCAAGATGGTAACATGTAGTAAATTCCCTCTTGGTTGTTTGAAATAGACCCTCCAGTCACACAGTGGGCTCCAGAGACCCTCTCACGACATGCCTGTTTTCTGGCCTGTCCTTGTTTTCAGACACCGTAGGGTCGATGGAGTTGAGGACAGTGTCTGTCTCCTCTCTCTCCCATGAAGAAATGCAGCGCACGCGGTGGGCAGGCCTCCACTTTTATGTACATGTTTACCTCCATAAAACAGTCATTGCGGGGCTGTTTGAGTGTGGGGGTTAGTTCTCAACATCTTTCCAACTCTGTCTTCACGGAAAAGTGATAATTCACCAATAAAAACATGAAGGCCAGGAAAAGAGGGGAGGAAATAATAGTGTCATCAGTAGCTGTGAGCTAACAACAGTGTAACTGGAGGAAGAGTGGCTTCTTAAACCAGAAAGGTAGGTCCAGCACCCTACTAAACAACGCTGTGACATGGCACAAGTCATTCACCCTCTCTGATCCAAAGATGTTTTCATCTTCCAAAGCAAAATTGTTATAGCTGCCCACTCTACTTCCTAGGGCTGTAGTGAGGGATAAATGATTAATGCAGATGTAGTCTGTGGGGATAGTGACCAGGAGGAATAAAAAGTACAAAAATACTTTACAACATCAAGAAGATTAGACTAAACAATAAGAAAAATTTGTTTTATTTCAAAATGCCTAGTCACTCATCCCAGGATTGGGAAATTCAGTGGCGTAATGATGTCCTTAAGACTGGATCCTTAAGACTGGATCCTTAAGACTGGATCCTTAAGACTGGATTCTTTGCACCTCACATGAGTCCACCCTCATTCCAGCTGCTGGATCCACTCAGGGCCACAGGACTGCAGGTGCCCTGACCATCAGAGCATTGCCCACTGCATGCTCAGGCAGCAGAAGACATGGTCACCTTCTTGCATTTCTGTGATTTTCTTTTAAAAGTCACTTTACCAAGGTATAAATTACACATGATATCATATCCATTTTATGTATACAATTGAGTGCATTTTGACAAATGCAATTACACTCTTGTAATCTCCTGCAAAAGCTGTAGAGTTCTCCATCACCTCAAACGTTTCCCGTGCACTCCTCTCCAGTCCATCCTTTTCCCACCCTTCCTCTAGGAAGCCAGGACCTGTGAATGTCAGCGTGGATGAGTTTGCCTAGTCCAGGACTTCCTAGGGGTGAAATCACACAGTATAGGTGCCCTTGGCCTGGCCTTTCACTCAGCAGCCTGTGTTGGAGATGGACCCATGCTGCTGTGCCCGCTGCAGCTCTCTCCTGGGGACCGCTCCGTAGCACTCCGTCCTTTGGTGGAAACACTGTCGCTTGTTGATACACCCACCTGATGATGAACATTTGGATTGTTTTCAGTTTGGGGTGAATATAAGGAACGCATCCATGAACACTCACGTGCAAGTGTACACAAGGCTTTGTGTGGATACACATGCTCATTTCTCTTGAGTAAATTCTTATCAATGGGATGGCAGGATTGTTTGCTGAGTTCATATTTAACTTCATGAGAAATGGCCACACAGATGGCCAGAGTGGAATACGGTTTCACTCACCTGCCAGCAACGTGGGGGAGTAACGGTTGCTCCACACACTCACCAGCACTTGTCATTCTCCATTTTTTTAATTTTACTTGCGCTTTTTCTTCATTAATGCTAAAGGTGAAATGCCAGAATGATTGTCCCAGAAGCCCAGGCCGAAGGCCTGCCCTCCTGTTTCATAGGACAGAACTATGTCTTTCCATGTCACAGGACAAGAGAGGTGGAATTATCATGATTGTTTCCAATCAATTAAAATGCGTGCCCTAGACCCCAGAGTGAGTTTTAGATTTAGTGTGGAGACCTGAACCTAAACGGCCTCTCTTAGCAGCGACGGGAAACAGCTCTTGGACAGAGTTAAGTCTCTTCCACTATTTTTTTTAAAAAAAGCCCTTATATGTAAAAAAGTATTATGTATGTAAAATATAATTATATATTCAGAAATGCATGGATTAACATGGATATATTATTTAGAAAACGCACACGGATCAAAGGCCATGTGAACCATGGATTGACTTATTTTTTCAATGAAGCATTTACGTGCCCATTTGTTTTCCATTCAGTCAATACATAATTATTGAACAACTATGTGGTGAAAAGAATGAGATGCTGACAGGAAGAGAACTGTGGCCTACTGTGTACTACCTAGAAGAGTTAGCACAACCCTGTACGGCTAAGTTTCCCTCACCTTCATCATAAATATATAAACGGATGCCAATCTATTTCTTAAACTATTTAATCAAAATGCAGTTTCTAACGTAGTTGGGTTGAGGTATTTGATAATATTCTCGTGAAGAACAGTCCAATCTTCTCTGCCATAAATTGATGAAAATAATGTTTAATTACCTATTTCTTATATACTAAAAGCTATAGAGAATGAAAATGGCAGAATGTCTTAGAGAATCATACACAGAGAAACCAAAACTATTCTAGAGGTGCTGTGCTTGAAGAACGATTACACAGTATTTTGAAAAAGAAAGAAAGTAAAATCAATCAATTACATCGATGATCTCAGGAATTCCATCACCAGCCGATCCCAGTTTCTGCAACCAGGGGTGCCCACGTTCCACAGGCCGTGTGCACAGTGGGGCGGAGGCATGGGCAGAGGCTGGTGCTCTCACCTCCCACACTGAGGCCGGTGCCTATTGGCAAGCAGGATCTGTCCATTTCATCTGGTCACTTTGGATGTCAGTGAGTTGTGGTGATATATACATAACCAGGTGCTGTTCTTAACTAGGTATCATTCTACACCTATTGCTCCAATAAATCTCAACGGCATCTTAAAGCAAAGGAGACACGGCCGCAGTCACGTTGACAGAGGACCTGGCTATTAAGCTGTCTGCAGACTCCAGAATCAGTGAAATGTTTGACAGCGCAGGGACAAATACGTATTAGCAACATTTCTTAATCCATGTTTCAAGGGCAGGATTTGAAACCATGCTTCTGCACGGAGCAGGCTACAATGGCTGGAAGGATACTGTCATAAAGAAATGCCAGAGGCCATGCCGTGATCACTCCCAAGACCCTGGACTCACCAGGCTCCCTTGGACAGAGCATATCTCATAAGACAGAAGATGTGGAGCTCTGACATGAACAAAATAAAAAATTAAAAAACTTAATAAAACATTTTTTCAAAGGAGTGATCAGACTAACCCCATGGTCCTGGAGCCCCATGCTCTTCATTCCTGGAGAAGCAACATTAGTTGGGAAAACTCAATCTGTCCAAACTATGGAAAGGTCTGTTTGTGACGAAAGGTCTGAGGCAGCCAGAAGGAAGGATCCTCACCCAGGCAGATCAGTAATCTGTGCACACACACGCTTGCCTCTGTCCACACACACTGTGACCCTCTTGCACGAAAGTATAAATAAATAAGGAGCTCCAAATTTAGCCACTGTCCAGCCTAAACTCAAACACCACAGTAAGACTTGGCAAAGTTATAAAACCGTATAGGTTAGACCTTTTTGTGATGGACAACATGTAATACCAGATAGTATCTTTCTTTCAATGACTTATTTGTCCTCTCTAAGCCAGTGTGTGAGAGCACTGGCTTCTGTGAAGTTTGTTGGGCATGGTTTCCAGCAGAGAGGACTCCCCAGCATATCCAACAGGGCCGGCGGTGGCAGGCCGGCTGCTCACACAGACTGTGCTTCTCCACCTCCAGGAGGAAGTTGTGCTCCCAGATTTGGGTGAATGATCTTGAACGCAAAGATGAGACCTGAGTTTTTAAATGTTTTCCTGCTAGATGAGAACGAACTGCAGCCTAACACTGAGGAAGCTAGAGGGGAGGGGCTTTACCAGCCTGGGAGCCCCGCATCCCACAAGGCACAGTGTTGCCGCATCCGGGCAAGTGTTGGTGGGCGGTGCTGGCCATGGCGCTGCTCCAGGGGCCCAGTTCTAGACCAGAGGTTGGCGCTTCCTTCCTCCAGCTGGAAGCCAGCTGGAGCCCAGTCGAGGATGCAGGACAAGCGTCCCCGCCGCGAGCCCGCTCCCCATCCTGCCCTGGTTGCAGGCCTGGTACCAATGCATTTAGTGGCCACATGTGGCCACAGAAACAAGGGAGAGACAGGAGAGTGAGGAATTCTTCCCGATGCTGGTGTGCAAGTGGGAGACACACGAACCAGCGAAAAACGGAGCAGGTTTCATAAACCCATGTTCCTTTCTCTCCCTAGCTTGCTATCACCCTCGGGAAGATTAAATAAAGAAGCAGCTATTGATCTGTGAAACATAATCTAATTTCAAAGGAAAACTCTCCATACGCCATATTCATCGTGGGTGGCAGCAGCAACTATTTGGTCAGCAGCCCCCGGCTACCGTTCCAGGACTTCACTGGTCTTTACAGCAGTCTCAAATCCTGCAGATCAAGGCAGAGGGGGCACACAGGGACTCATGGGCTGAGCGCCAGGGATCTTGGAGAACAGCTCCTGGATAAACACACACAGGTCCCTCCATAGAGTCTCCCAGCCAGTCATCTGTGTCAGGGCATTTTTAGGGGTGTCCGTGGAGTAACGGTGAACAGCTCCAGATGCTGATGGGGCTTAACCTGTGCATTCCTGCTGCGGGGGACGTGGTGCCCTCCTGCCTGCACCAACTGCTTTACTAGCTGCACTGCGGGTACACTGGGGCCTCGCCTGCAGCCCCCATGAAACTGAACGCCTGTCTCTGTGGCCGAGGTAAAGACATCAGAAGAAAAGCAGTATCTGTAAAGGAGGCATTTGCCAAAAATTAGTAAGAAATGCTGGTAAGGCTGAATGCTATGGCTCACACCTGTAATCCCAACACTTTGGGAGGTCAAGGTGGGTGGATCACCTGAGGTCAGGGGTTCGAGACTAGCCTGACCAACATGGTGAAACCCCATCTCTACTAAATACAAAAAATTAGCTGGGCATGGTGGAGGGCACCTGTAATCCCAGCTACTTGGGAGGCTGAAGCAGGAGAGTTGCTTGAAACTTGGAGGCAGAGGTTGCAGTGAGCCAAGATTGTGCCACTGCACTCCAACCTGGGCAACAGCATGAGACTCTGTCAAAAAAAGAAAGAAAAGAAAGAAAAAAAGAAAGAAAGAAAGAAAGAAAGAAAGAAAGAAAGAAAGAAAGAAAAGGGAAGGGAAGGAAGGGAAGGAAAGGAAGGAAAGGAAGGAAAGAAAGAAAGAAAGAAACTCTGATAAATAGTGGACTGCCCATGATGAGCCGTGAGGATGTGGCCCTGGACATCGAGTCCTCATCAGCTTGGGAAGTGAAGTTTAAGTGCCTCCTCCACAGTTAGCACCACCTGGAAAAGAAGGCGTTAGAACATCAGACACAGGAAAGAAGCATCACTCCGGAGTACATGGCTGTAATTTCAAGATGTCTATAAAGAGGTAGCACTGCCCAGTGGTATGTTTCCTGATGCCAACCTGCCTCCTTCCTAGTTCACGGGTACACTACAGAAAAACTCTTGCAACATGGCTGAACCTATTTGGGAAGCTTAGATCAAGTTTGCTAGGAGGCCAGGAAATGAACAGAATAACCCATAGAGGTCTCTTCCAGTGTGTGTTACCAAGAAAAGCGAACAGAATTTCCTGTTTCAGTATTTGTTCAAGATTTCAGGCAAGCATCTCTTGAGATCTCACTCAATTAATATAAACTCAGCTGAATGCACTTCATCCCAAAGAGGCTTGATTCCAGCAAGATGTTCTAAACCCCAGAAATCGAAGGTTTCGTTCAGTAGGCCTCCGCTTCATCTCAAGAAGCTAAAACCTAGAAAGACCCTGCAGAAAGCATCAAAACACCGCCTTTCCCTAAAAAGATTGTTGGTGGTTCCTGTTGCCTAGGATTAGCCCTGCAATTACAACTCATGAGCAGTCAGTTTTCGTGAATCAGTGTTGTCCATGGCTCCCAGGCTGTTCCTGCCAAGTGGCACCTGCAGGCCTGCACCAACTGCCCTCAACCACCTCTTGGCCTCCCTCTCATGCTCGTCAGCACCCAACATCTGGAGGGGGCCAATGCATCAGGGGGCTGGTATGTCAGTGCTTGGATTATATGACTTTTATCAACAAACTGTAAATCTGGCAAATCTACAGAGAGTTTTTTTTTTCTTTGTGGCATGGGTGTTGATATTTTCATGGAGTCTTAACTCTAGGGATTTCACCAACATTCAGACCTCCATCCCTCAACATACTTTTGACTAAACAACAAAATCTAGCCCTACACTAGCCTTTCTTGGTTCTACCTCCCAATGACATCTCAAGCCCTTCTAATTCTGCCCACCTCTGTGGGTGACCTTTGCCTGTGCTATGATCATCTCGGGCTTGCATGATCTCCTGACTGGATCTTCATTTTCTTTCCTGTCTCCCTCTGATCCATTCTAGAAACAGTGGCAGAAATATTCTTATCTTAGATTTAATTTTGTTTATAGCTGAGTTCAATTAATTTTCTTCCACAGGACGTAAGCATTTCAGCCATGCCACTGTATTGTAATTCTCTGAATAATATCTATTCATCCTCTGGTTTCGCAAACTGAATAAGGAGGTTTTCTTCTGAAAAACTTCACAAGTTAGTGAAAGATGAAGACACATAAATAAAAATATGTCCCTTGTGGACTATGGTAGTGATATTACAGAGGGAAAAACAAAATCCTATGAAATATATTCGAGAGAGAAAAAAAAACTTGGACAGAAATTTGTTATCCAATTGATAATCATGTTTAACTTCTAACTCGGGGTCAACCTGAAGAGTTAATAAACATGAATTTTAAGTCTTCATTAAGGTCAATGATAAACATTACAAACATAATGACAGGGAAACATTGTCATGGAAACAATCATTTATCAAACTTCTTTAGGTAAAATAATTTAACCATGTGTGATGTTTTTAAATATTAGAAAGTGCTTATGAAGGTTTAGGATTACACCAAGGAGTTTCATGGGGGTCGTCTCACCTTGTCTTGACAATTACCCTATGAGTCAGGTGTTATCATTTTCACACAGAAAGCAGGTACAAGTAGGTCAAATAATGTACAAGTGATGACATCAGAACTGGAACTCAATAATTGTGACACCAGAGATCATACCTTCAACCACTGTGTGACTGAAGTCCTTATAGGCTTACAGAAGGCTTAATGTAAATTTTTAATTGGGAAGAATGACATAAACATTATGCAAAAAACCTGAAACCAGAAATATGTGAGATGAGCACCCATTCATTCACCAAGACACCACTCCCTTGCTTTTTACCTTCTGATCCCCACTTTTGCAAAATCCTAGAAACATGGAGGCTTTCATAATTTTAAGCAGTGCTCTGTAATTAAAAATCCATACCTACAGCGTAACTAGACTCAAATAACGCCCAAACTTCAAATTACCTGTAAGTAGAAAAATAACCCCTAGAGCATTATCCACTATTCAATTGCATGTTTTTGTGGAGAAAAAGGAAAGTCCAAGAAAAAAAAGTCATAGGGGAGCAAAGAGACGAGTTAGCTGCAGGCCAAAGATTGATCCAAAATTACCACCAGAAAGAGAAAATCCATTTTTTGTGCAAAATGAAAGGAATCCTGAACAATCGGATGCTACAAAAAGGGAGCTATAAATGCAGTCAGTTTGAGCGGCAGCCTTTGATTGAAAGACAGTGCTTCTGGGGGAAGACAAACTTACAAAGGAATGATGAGGCATGCTTCGGATACTGGGTATAAAAGCAGAAATAAACAAAATAGATAAATGTATGACCCTATGAGAATACCTCCACTGATGAAAATTCTCTAAAGAAACAACCACAAAGCAAAAGAAAAGTCAACACTCCAAATTGACGAAATATGCTAAGCAAGCATTTGGGGGTATGAATGGGGTGTGAATAACCATTTGGCAACCATCACAGCAATATCTCAATCACTCATGACTTAGCCTCTAGTGGATGCAAACCCATGGTGAATGTTTAATGAATAACAGGACAATTACATGGTCTCAAAGTATCCCCCCATAAGACACAGATTACAAAGGGAAAAACAGAGCCTTTAAAGTAACTTTGCCATAAAAAAAAAACAGTAACTTTACAATATATGAACTTGTAGAGTTCACCCTAACCAGGTAATCAACGTAACAACACCAGAAATGGGACACCTAACACCATGTGCCTCCTGATATAATATAGTTTGAAAATATTATTGTTGTGATAGTTAAAAAAACATAGATTCTAATCATGAGAAACATCAGACAAAACCAAATCAAGATTTATTCTATAAAACAAATTGCCTGTGCTCATCCAAAATATCAAGGCCCTGACAGTATGGGAAAACCAATGGACCACCACACATTTACAGCAGAAAGAGCCCTAATGATGGAACACTGCACAACTTTTGGCCCTAGAATTTTTTCCTTAAAAGAACATTAACAGGAAAATTGGCAACATTTGAATTAAGATCTGAAGACCAGCTAGCTGATGGTATAACATTTTTAATTAATTTAAATTAATTTTTTTTTATTTTTATACGTGTACCATGTTTTTATAACAGAGAATGTTCTTGTTTCGAGTGCAGAACCCTGGAGTATTTAAGGGTAAAAGAGAACAATGTTTGCAATTTCCTTTCAAATGGTTTAAAAATATATATCTAGAAAGAGGGAGAGAATCAAAAAGCAAATGTGATAAAATGTTAACCTTCGAGAAATCTGGGAGGGGGACATATAGGTATTCTATGAATTATTTGTACAGCTTTTCTGAAAGTCTATAATTATGTCAAAATAGAAAAGTAAAAAATGTAAATTAGAACTTATCACTCCTAAGATAACAGCTAAGTCCAGTGATTTATCATTGATTATGCAATAAAATAAATTTTAGATTAAAATAAAATCTGTGAGGTCATTTCAAAAGCATGCATATGATACATTGTAAAATATCATTTTATATAAAATTATGTATATTATAACTAATTTCATTACCGTGATGTTTTAGACCAATACCAAATTCCCTGTTGTTTCATGTTTTCTCTTCCTAGTATTTCTACTTCTAAAACCTCTTTAGTTCATTTTCTAACAAACAAAAGTTTGACCTTTGTTTGATATTTTAAATTTTTCTATATCTCCAATATCTTTAAGGCAATTGAATGCTTACTACTCTTTATTCCAATTAGTAATATCTCTTTATTCAGTACCATCTGCAAACTTCATGAAGTTTTTGTTTTTGCTTCTTCTATTGGATCATCAATTAAGACATAAAGCTGATCCAAATAGAAAATGCAGAGGTAGTCCAGGAGCCGACCTGAGGAAATATGGGATATGTTTGCATCTTCCATAAGCAGGTATTTGGTGCTTACTCAACATGCTACTGTAGAATCACATCAAATCCCTTTCATAACCACATTTAATAGTCTTATGCAAAAACAAAACCTTCATATTGGTATTTCATAAATGGTTTTTAAATTAGTCAAACTGCTCTTCAACTTTTTAAAAATATGTGACTATAAGATCTATCTCAAGAACATCTACTCCATTTTACTAATCAAGAATTTTTATGAAGTACCTATCTTGTTTAAGATACTTTGCTTGTTGCAAGAATCGAGATGAAAAAAGTACACGGCATCACTTCTGTCCTCACAGAACATTCCTGGGCCCTGTACTCTGTAGATCTCCTTCCCTGTGTTATCATGTTCTTTATGTTTGTTTCCAACCCTGCCTTTCCCATGAAATAGAGATGTGCAGATTTTTATCTTCTATGCCTAGTAACCAGGACAATGCCTAACACTGGCATAAACTTGTAGAAAAATTAGTTTAATATTAAAGGAAGTAAAGGCACCGAGGGTCCTACTTAGCTAGATGGAAGGTGAGAAAAGATCAAAAAAAGGTGAGAACAGAAAGTCTGTTTGGATGCAGAGTAAATGAAGATGCTAAGAGGGTGAGTGGGTGGATGTGGGAAAGGCACACTCAGCCTCCATGCCTCTCAGTCACCCCAGTCTATCCAAGGCTTCCCCCAGGACCAGGCATGGTGTGGAGGGCAAGCATCCCTCAGTGGTGAAGCCACCAAGATTCACAAAAAGGAGTGTCCTAAGGTGGAACTGGGGAGTGAAGGGGGGTGCTGTGTGGAAAAGAGGACCAGCTAATGAAAAGCACAACTTCTCCATATTCTTCAGAACCTCCTCCGATTCTCCACTTCGCCCCCAGAATAGAACAGAAGAGGTAGAGAGAAAGCTTCACCTACGAGAAATGAAGCCCAGCCTAAGGAAGAAGATTCAGGCAAGGCTTTGTGCTCCCGTCTTAAAGAAATGGCAGAGACAGTAAGTAGGGATGACCAGCGAGAAGGTCCCAGAGACAGAACTTTCAGAGCTAAGACCAGAAAGCTTTGGGAAAACCACGGCAAGTTGTGAGCGCTAAGAGTAAGGAAATTCCAAGAAGGGCAGCATCTCCATGACCTGGGAGACCTAGAAGAGTCTCCAGATGGGGCAGGATGGGAGCTAAACACAGCCCTGAAGATGTACTTACACCAATATTAAATTGCGACACTCTTGAGAGTTATTTTTTTTATGTTGAGCCTTTCTGCACAATGGGCCCTAGGCATGCAGCAAGACAGATGAGCCCCAAATCACACCAACTTCCAGGTCACAGGGGCCCAGATGGTGGCTGGGGCCTCCATGGGGAGGAGGCCTGGGGATGAGAAATGGCTCTCCTGCTCTATTCCAGCCCTGAGAAGTGGGGGTGAAGGGAAGGGGAGCCCAACGGCTGCTGAATTCCATTTTCTTTCCTTCCTCCGTGGGAAAAGGTAGTGTTGACCAAAGTTGTACAGACTCACAAGCAGGAGTCACCAGAGAATGACTCTCAAGATCTTATTTCATGCCAAGTTTCTGGGAACAAGGGCTAAATACTATATTGTAAGCAATGAACACTCAACAGCCACTTAGGTCTCCACTGTGACAAACTGAAATCAGCAATATATTTCTTGTATCTAGATAAAAATATAAGTTCTATAATCAGTATACTTAATCTTCCAGTGAAACATTCTAATGCAACATTTGGTTTTCAAAATAAACAAATCACCTGTAGTGACAATATCCTAAGTTTCATGGGAACTTCTCAGGAGCATGGCTAAATGTGAGTCAATCTATAATAACTTATAAATATCTTAATGTATTTATTCAATAAGCTTTTATTAATTATTCATGTACACAAGGCACTCTGGAACTAGGAGTACAGAAATGAATAAGTGCATATAATTTAATTCAAATATCTCCTAAATTCTTATGTTTTGGGAGATAAAAGAAAAGGTATTAACTAACATTAGATTGTCCTTAAGTTAAATATACATGTTAAACTGTTAAATGGAATACCAATATATACTTATTTATACATACACACACTCATATATAATATATATAACATATATAATGCCACTATATTAAATATATTATATATAATGCCACTATATTAGGTATGTATATAATATGTATACTATATATAATTATACATATATACACTGTATATGTATATATAATTACATACATATATAAATGTTATATATTATATATACACTATTCTAAATATAATGCCACTATATTAAACCAGTAGAGGAAAAACAAGAGAGGGATAAGGAAAATCTAAATCAAAACAACAAAATCAGGAAAGACAAGAAAAGGGATGTGTAAACATTTTAAAGTACTACAAAGAAGTAGATCTGAATATACCACAACTCAAACTCAGCGTAAATGGACTGAACTCTCCATGAAATGGCAGTGTGTGTGAGATTAGACTAGGTAATTCAACTGCAGGCATATCTCGAAGATATTGCAGGTTCTGTGCCCAGACCACTGCAATCAAGTGAATATCTCAACAAAGCAAGTCACACAGACCTTTTTGGTTTCCCAGTGCGTATAAAAGTTATGTTTACACTATACTACAGTTTATTAAGTATGTAATAGCATTACATAATTTAAAAATACTTAAGTGTTAAAAATTCTTATGATCATCTGAGCCTTTGGTGCGTTTTAATCTTTTTGCTGGTGGAGGGTCTTGCCTAGACGCTGATGGTTGCCCACTGATCAGGGTGGCGGTTGCTGCTTTGGCAATTTTTAAAACTGAGATATCAATGAAGTTTGCCACATCGATTGTCTCTTCCTTTGGAGAAAGATTTCTCTATACACGCAATGCTTTTTAATATTTTACTCAGAGAACTTCTTTCAAAATTGAAGTCAGTCCTCTCATAACCTGCCAGTCCTTTCTCAGCTAAGTTTAGGTGATATTCTAAATCCTTGGTTGCCATTTTAACAATGTTCTCACATCTTCACTGGAATTAGATTCTATCTCACGAAACCACTTTCTTTGGTTATTCATAGGATGCAATTCCCCATCTGTTCAAGTTTTACCATGAGATTGCAGCAATTCAAACACATCACGAGGCTTCACTTTTAATTCTAGTTCTCTTGCTATTTCTACAACATCTGCAGTTAATTACTCCACTAAAATCTTGAGCCCTACAAAGTCCTCCACGAGGGCTGAAATCAACTTCTTCCAAACTCCTGTTAATGTTGATATTTTGGCCTCCTCCCATGAATCACGAATGTTCTTAATGCATCTAGCAAGGTGAATTTTTCCCAGAGATTTTTTGAATGACTTTGCCCAGATCCATCAGAGAAATCACTGTCACAGTTATGTAGCCTTATGAAGTGTACTTTTTAAATAATAACACTTGAAAGTCAAAATTACTTATTGATTCATGGGCTGCAGAATGGATGCTGAGTCAGTAGGCATGAAAACAACATTAATCTTTTAGTATATCTTCATCAGAGCTCCCAGGTAACCAGGTACATTTTCAATGAGCAGTAATATTTTAAAATAAATGTTCTTTTCTGAGAAGTAGGTCTCAACAGTGGGCTTAAAATATTCAATAAACCATGCTGCAAACAAATGTTTTGTCATCTAGGCTTTGAATTCCATTTAGAGAGCACAGGTGGAGTAGATGTAGTATAATTTTTAAGGTTCCTAGGATTTTAGGAATGGTTAGTGAACATTGGCTTCAGCTTAAAGTCAGCAGCTACATTTACCTCTAACAAGAGAGTCAGCCCATCCTTTGAAGTTCTGAAGCCAGGCATTGATTTCTCTCTAGTTATAAAAGTCCTAGAAGGCATCTTCTTCCAACAGAAGGCTGTTTCATCTACATTGAAAATCTGTTGTTTGGTGGAGCCACTTTCATCTGTGATCACAGCTAGATCTTCCGAATAACTTGCTGTAGCTTCTACATCAGCCCTTGCTGCTTCACCTTGACTTTTATGTTATGGAGGTGGCTTATTTTATTTTATTTTCTCAAACCTCATGAGCCAACCTCTGCTAGCTTCAAACTTTCTTTCTGCAACTTATTCATCTCTCTCAACCTTCATATAATTGAGGAGAGTTGAGGAATTGCTCTGGTTTAGGCTTTGGCTTGAGAAAATGTTATGGCTGGTTTGATCTTCTATTCACATCATTAAAACTTTCTTCATATCCGCAATAAGGCTGGTTTTCTATCCTATCATTTATATGTTCACTGGAGTAGCACTTTTAATTTTCTTCAAGAATTTTCCTTTGCATTCACAACTTCACTAACTGGCACACGAGCTCTGGATTTCAGCCTGTCTCTGCTCTTGACCTGCCTGCCTTCCTCACTGAGCTTAATTATTTCTAGCTTTTGATTTAAAGTGAGAGACGTGAGATTCTTCCTTTTACTTAAAAACTTAGGAGGCCCCAAGAAAGGGAATGAAATGGGAGAGTAGCCAGTAGATAGAGCAGTCAGAACACACATCACATTTATCCTAAGTTTGCCATCTTATATGGGTGGGGTCTGTGGCACCCCAAAACAATTACAATAACAACAGAGATCACTGATCACAGATCTCCATAATAACAGATATAATAATAATGAAAAAGTTTGAGATATTGTGAGAATTACAAAAATGTGACACAGAGGCCCAAAGTGAGCATGTGCTATTGGAAAATGGTGCTGATAGAGTTACTCAACCCAGGGTTGCCACACATCTTCAATTTGGAAAAAAATCACAATACCTTTGAAGTGCAAGAAAGCGAAGCACAATAAAATGAGATGCAACTGTATATCTGAGATGAGATATACATGAGATATACCTAACATGGGGCACTGAAAGGTTGAAAGTAGATGTATGTAAAATATATACCAAGAAAATATCAAAGTTGGTGTAGTTTTATTAATATAAATAATACAGACCATAAGGCAAAAAAATAACTTTACTAGATATTGCAATTCACTGGGTAGATAAAAATATTTTTAAATTTATATTCTTCTAATAACATTGTTTTAAGATATATGAAGCAAAATTTGGCAACACTACT
Organism: Papio anubis; assembly: GCF_008728515.1. Lineage (NCBI taxonomy): Eukaryota > Metazoa > Chordata > Mammalia > Primates > Cercopithecidae > Papio > Papio anubis. The sequence continues at coordinate 68,221,693 of NC_044994.1, forward strand.
AGGGAAGATTTATAAGTCTGTCATCGTAGTGATAGTTCTAACATACCTTAGTAAATCCATCAGGCAGAAAACTTCAAGATACAGAATATCTCAGCAGCAAAATTAACAAGTTTAGCCTAATGAATATATGTCAGTCATATACTGAAGTTATCACCTGGAGGCTTGATATTATTTTCAACGGTGCACCAAATATTTTGAAAATTACCTAAATATTAATTTATGGGACTTAGGAACTTCTCTAACCTGAGAAAGAGTATATAAAAAAACTATAGTTAGTATCATTTAAAATAGTGTAAAGTACTTTAGTAATTTCCCATAAATCAAGAATGAAACAGACATGCCTGCTATTTAACACTGTTTTAGAGCTCTCAGCCTGCACAAAACAAGAAAAATAAATTAAACGCATAAAGAAAAAAAGGGAAAAAGAAAATAGTTATAATTCCTAGATGGTATTATTGACCGCATACAATACTCCTAAAATCTCTAGATTAATTTTCTGAATTGGGAAAGAGGATTTAGTAAAGTTGTTAGACAAAAATTGATATACAAAAGTAAATTGCATTTCTATACATGATGAAACTTTCAAATATGCAGTTTAAAAAGAGACATCATTAACACAGTGAAACCCCGTCTCTACCAAAAATACAAAAAATTAGCCGGGCGTGGTGGCGGCGCCTGTAGTCCCAGCTACGCTGGAGGCTGAGGCAGGAGAATGGCATGAACCCAGGAGGCGGAGCTTGCAGTGAGCCGAGATCGCCCCACTGCACTCCAGCCTGGGTGACGAGTGAGACTCCATCTCAAAAAAAAAGAGACATCACTAAAATATTAATAAAAACATATGAATCCTAGAAATAGATTAAGCAAAACACGTTTAATATTTGATGGAGAAAATTATAAAACTTTGTTGAAAGATTAGGTTAACAATTACCTATATAAACAACAGGTAAGGTTAACAATTACCTATAATTACATGTATATGTAGACATGCCATATTTATGTATGTGTAGGAAATTGTTAATAATGTCTGTCTGAATACAGACCCTTCCGGCTTGAAATGTTTCTCATAGGAACACATTTTAGTTACCATGGTTTTGTTAAATAAAATCTATCCCCCAACAACACAGTTCAAATTTCAGTTTCCAGGGCTTATTTACCGTAAGTAACTGAATACAGTGCCAATTGTGCTGCCATTTTTTTAATCCGCAGATCACCATATAAATAACAGATGTACGTATTGAGCAGTGATCAATCTTGTCACTTATTTCAAAGTCTGCTAGAGACTAGTCACTGCTGCTCTGTTATTCAGTTCATGCACAGGAAGAAAAGCATTCAGTTGCCTCCTTCTGTCCCCATGATAAACCCACATATCATTTTACAAAAAATGGACAATGGAAGAGGAAATTGTACAAGACCAAAGTGTGGTGTATTCATTTCCAATTACTGCTGTAACAAATGACCATCAACTTAGAGGCTTAAAACATGAATTTATTCTCTTACAGGTCTAGGGATCAAAAGTCTAGAATGAATCTTGTGGGGCTAAAATCAAGGTGTGGGCAGGTCTGACTGCTTCTGGGTCTGGCTGATTCTAGGGAGAATCCATTCCTTGCCTCTTCCAGTTTCCAAAGGTTGTTTTGGCATTCCTTGGCTTGTGACCACATCACTTCAATCTCTGTTCTGTCTTCACATCACCTCCTCTCTCTTATCTCCTGCCACTCTCTCATAAGAATGCATGTGATTCTATCAGGTCCACTTAGATAACCCTCCTATCTCAGCATCCTTGTCTTAATCACATCTGCAGAGGCTTTTTTGCCATATAAGGTAATAGTCAGACATTCTGGAGATTAGGATGTGTACACCTTGGGGGCAGCTGTTATTCAGCCTACTATATGCAGCAAAGAAACAAAAATAATAACACTAGGTGCAAAAGTAGATGTAATTAGAAGATAGCCGGCCATGAGAGTGTTGGCACTACCACCATTTGAAAGACTAGAGGAATTTAGTGAAGGTCACTAATCAACATTAATGAGGAAAGAGATCGTGAAGATATCTCAGAGGAATGGATGCCAGTGAAAAGTTTCACATCAAAAGAAATTGCAGAACTTTGAAAGTTTCTCAAAGAACTAAAAATAGTATTATCATTTGACCCAGTAATCCCATTATTGGGTATATACCCAAAGAAAAATAAATCATTCTACGATTGATAAACATACGAGTTTGTTTATCACAGCACTATTCACAATTGCAAAGACGTGGAATCACTCTAGCTGTCCATTAACAGTGGACTGAATAAAGAAAATGTGGTACATATACACCATAGAATACTACCCAGCCATAAAAAATGACAAAATCATGTCCTGTGCAGCAACATGGATACAGCTGGAGGCCATCATCCTAAGCAAATTAACACAGATAGGGAAAACCAAATACCACGTTCTAACTTACAAATGAGAGCTAAATGTTGGGTACACATGGATATAAAGATGGGAACGATAGACACTGAGGACTACCAGAGAGGGGAGAGAGGAAGGGAGGAAACTGTTTTAAAAAACTACCTACCAGGTACTATTCTCACTAATTGGGTGATGAGGTCAATAGAAGCCCAAGCCTCAGCATTATGCAATATTCCCATATAACAAACCTGCACATGTACCTCCTGAATCTAAATAAATAAATAAAACGTTTTAAACAAACAAAAGAGAAACTTGCAGACATATTTTACAACAATGAAAGTACACAGAATAAAATGTTGGAAGCTGACCTAAACTTAAGTGTATGACAATTCTTCAAAAACAGAGAGAGAGAAAAACAATAAAACTCAAGAAAAGAAAAATTAACAGAATTCAGTATGGTGGGTAGTCCCTTATACAGAAGGTAAGAACAATAGAATCACAAAAGGTATAAAAAAGGACAAGCAGTACTGGTAATGTTCTATTCCTTAAGTTGAGTAGTGGGCACACAGAGAGTATGTTTCTTGCGTTTGTGTGTGTGTGTGTGTGTGGTCTTTATATATAGCACATATATGAATGTATGTAGGTAGATCATACATACACGTTTACATATGAACTTTTTCAAGCCAAAATGCTTTAATGCTTTGAATGCTTAATAAATTATTCTGCCTGGAAAGTATCCTAAATGTAATTATAACACCAATAATAATTAATGATAATAAAAACACAGTTCTGTGGACACTGTGCAAAATTTCTTTTCATTTTTCTCTTTGCCACATGATGGGAGGACACAACAGAAGGACAACAAACCTCCCAGCAAGTCTAGGAGGTTCTGAAGGCCTTCATAGTGTTCTGCCATTAGCTAATAGCCAGTTGCAAGTCTCTTTTACAATTCTAGAGAGACACTTTCTACAAAGAATTCTGGGCTGTATTTTTGTTTGTTTGTTTGTTTGTTTGTTTGTTTGTTGTTTATTTGTTTTTGAAGTACAATTCCATGTGAAACTGTAATGCTCAGTTAATCACATCTGTGGTCAATCTAACCCATTCAAATTATAAAGTCCTGTAAGATCCAACTTGGAGAAGCTCCCTGGACAAATCTGGAACAATCTGAGCAACAACAATACAAATAATAGGAATTAATCAAAACCTATGGGATAAAATAAAGGCCATGAGGCCAGGCGCGGTGGTTCATGCCTGTAATCCCAGCACTTTGGGAGGCCGAGGCAGGCGGATTACGAGGTCAGGAGATCGAGACCATCCTGGCTAACACGGTGAAACCCTCTCTCTACTAAAAATACAAAAAAATTAACCAGGCATGGTGGCACATGGCTGTGGTCCCAGCTACTTGGGAGGCTGAGGCAGGAGAATGGCGTGAACCCGGGAAGCGGAACTTGCAGCCAGCCGAGATTGCGCCACTGCACTCCAGCCTGGGCAACAGAGCGAGACTCCGTCTCAAAAATAAAATAAAATATTACTAAAGACCATGAGTTCATAGTGATGTAAATAAGTGAGTAAGTAAATGTAGGAGAAGGAATAGCTCTCCTTTAGGGCAGAATTCCAGTTTATCAATGACAGAGGAAGCAGGCAACTAGAAAACCATCATTAGGCAAACAGTACATTGCAGGCATAGTGGATGCTAAAGTTACTGAGTGAAAGTGTAATGAGAAATAGGATGTTGACATAATGCCCACACCTATCCTCCTGAGATATTTCCTAACGGCTAGGAGAAAGACTAACTTTACAGTGGAAAAGCCTGGCAGACACCACCTTAGCCAAACAGTCAGAGTTCACAGCAGCAGGAGTGAGGAAGACCAACGTCGCGTCCTCCTGCTGCACTGCCCTGAGCAGACACACGACCTCCGGCAACCTCAGTCTCATCCGGAGAAAACATCTGACAAACCCAAACTGAGGGATATTCTACCACATAACTGGCCCACGCTCTTCAAGCGTCAAGCTTATGAGTGAAAGACACTGAGGGACCTCACCGATTCGAGGCGACTAAGGAGACAGGAAGGCTGACGCAAAGTGAGACCCTGGATCCCATCAGACCCTAGATTAGGACCAGAGAAAAAAATTAGTGGTAAAATTGGCAAAATTCTAATAAGGTTTAAAAATAGGTTTGCATTAATGTTCATTGCCTGGCTTTCAAAATTGTGTACTGCGTACGTAAGACACTTACTTTGAGGAAGCCTGTATGGGAGAATGCTCTATCGTACTTCAGCAACTTTTATAAAATACTACACAACAATTGCAAAATAAAAATGTTTTGAAGTGATGCAGAAATTCTAGAAAAGGCAAAACTACGGTGACAGAAAGAGAGGCCAAGTCAAGCTGGGAATTTTAAACATTGGCAAGAACTTTGGACTTTATCCTGTGGGCAAAAAAAGATGCACAAGAGACTTTCGAAGTAGACAGAGGACAGGGTCAGTCATATTTTGTAAAGTTCACTCTAGCTACAGGCAGAAAGGGGAAGCGGGAGCATATGAATGGGAGGCAGGGCAAGCAGACCATGGGCTCTTCAGGATGAAGATGAAACTGGAGATCCCCTTAGTGGAGTAGAAAGGAGAAGGGAGCAGAGAGGCCTTGGGAAGGGAGCCGCAGAAATAGATGACTAGCTGGATGAGGGTGGAAACTGGGGTGGCAAAAGGCTGAGGAGTTCAAGACAACTTCTGAGTTGCTAACTTGGGCAATTGGTTAAATTAGTTAAATGTGTGGACACAAAACAGGAGGAGAGACGAAGTTTGGAGGGAAAGACGAACTGAATTTTTGTCTTGATGAGTGACAAACAGGAGAGTGTATTTGCATGTTTTTCTTTTGCTAATGTTTTCTAATTTAGGATCTAGGTCTTAGGGTTTTCCTACATATATTAAAAAAATACTACTCTATTGTGCGTAGGTAATTCCAATTTCTTGAGCATTTGGTCGACAACAGTTGGGTAGAAAACTGAGGCGCGAAAAACAGCCCATTCCTGGATCCTGCTCTGCCCTGGATTCTTTCCCGTTTGGAACGGAGGGCTGTCCCCTGCATAATTTAGAAACCTCCAATGTTACATGTTTGGCTGTTTTTGTAACCCAACAGATGCAGCTCGCTCGAACAACTGCACTCCCTGGAGTGTGTTAATCCACTTCGAAAAGGTATAATTGATTTTTCAGTGAAATACGTGACAATGACTCGCTGCTTTCCAACCACGGGGTGGTCTGCCCATAACCACAGGTGTCTGACCTTATCTAGCCAGGCAGGTGATTCTTTCCCCCACACTGCACTCATAGGTCACTTCAGGCGGCGTGAAAGTTCAATTCTGATTCGTCCCTTACACGAAGTTATTGGTGTTTACCACCGAACCACCAGTTATCCAGGTCAGGGCACGATGAGGCAGTGGCTAAAATGATGACTGGCCCTCTGCACAGAGCTCCCACAGACTTCCTAGAGCAGCCAAGTAGATTTTTGTGTGTAGATCTCTTCAAGACCTTGCCAAAATAATATGTTTTTGCTGAATGCAATGCTTTGACTTACATGTGAAAGTTTTACTGAGAGTACAGATGCTGAGTCTGGAACACATTTGAGTGAGCACCATGCATGAAGCCTCTTGAAGATGACACAGCCTCCTCCTCCATGTCAAGTCATTCCCGCAGCGGGCACAGATCTTCCTGCTTCTGACTCTTGCTGCCTCTACCGTCTGCAGCACAGCACCACAGCTTTTAGACTGCCTCCCACAGCTCCTGAGAACTTCTCTGTATGAAAATCCTGTCTCCCCAGTAGGACTGGAAATCATGTAATGTAGATCTAAGTGCAGCTGAGAAATAGTTGCTGACAGTCAAAGACCTTCAGATTAAAATGCCACGTGACCCTTTGAATGCTCTGCAGTAGAAGACATTTGGAATCACAGACTCAACCTGCTCCCACAGCCTTAGCATGAAATTCAGTGCACCAGAGTGGGGGCTGGGGGAGTCACCTCCCTGTGAGGGGAGAGGAACTCAGCCTCAAATCTAACACACTCCCCTCTACAACCCGGGGGATACTCACAGCCACGGTACTTGAGGCAGAGTGACTTCAGGGAAGCCACTGAGACAGCTCTTACGATTGCCATCCCCAAGCCTTTAGTGAGTCATTTTATATTCCTGACCCTAGGTTTCCTCATCTGTACAGTGAAGAGGATGATGCCTATCTCACAGGGAGGGATTTTTACAAGAATTAAGTGAAATGAAATCTTTGGAGTATTTCGTTCAGTATTTAGCACACAAGAAGAGTGCTCCAAATGGTAATTCTCACTTGCTGTGGTCTGCACATCTGTGTTTCCCCAGAATTCACATGTGGAATTCTAACACCCAGTGTGTTGGGATTAGGAGGCAGGTACCTTTGGGAGTTGATGAGCATGGAGCCCTGGTGAATGGGATTAGTGCCCTGATAAGAGGCCCCTGAACACTGTCTTGCCTCTCCCATCATGTGAGGACACAGCCAGAAGGCAGGGGTTAGGAGGAACCAGCCCTCCCCAGAAACCAGATCTGCCAGCGCCCTGATCTTAGACCTCCAGCCTTGTAAGGAATACATTTCTGTTGTTAACGAGCCACCCAGGCTATGGTGTTTTGTTACAGCAGTCTGAGAGGACTGAGACGCTCCTAACTCAGATCCTCTGACCCTACAGCCAGTGCTCTCCCCACCCTGTCAGGAGAAAGACCCTCATTTACTTTCAATATGTTCGTTCATCCCAGGATGCTGGCGCCTTGGAGAGACTCATACCCAAGAGCACAGGTGGTTTGGAAGGTGAGCACCTAAACGTGCTGCGTCGAGAATAATATAGGACTTTGGATACTAAGAACACAGGCACAGACGAGCAGCCACAGACCTGCTCAGAGGGAATTTGCAGAGAGGAGGCCCTGGGAGGAGGATGCAGGACAGCTTCTCATTCGCGTTTCCTCTTGTCTAAGAGGCAAAGGTCTTTTTCAATCGGCATTAGCCCTGCATACAGTGGGATGGTGGCTGGATCTGCGCATCCAGAAGGCCCCAGGCCTTAGAAGAAGAAATGAGGGGGGACTCTGTGGGCACAGAATGAAACCGAGGCCCCAGAACTTCGGTACCAGGTTGGTGGTCTAAACCCTAGAGGAGTGTTTCTAAAGACCATGGGTGCTCTGCGGACAGATTTGCCAGCCACACTAAGTCCGTTAGTGCTCGACTGTTTGGAGAGCTTGTTATGGGATAGGATGTGCTTTGAATCGGAAGCAGTATCCTATATCTCAAACTGGCTTTATCACCAAATCTCTCCTCACAGAACAGCCATTGCTGCCACGAGGAACGCTGAGGAAAACACTGGCATACCATGGAGTATTCTGGAAGCAGGTTATTTAAAGCATGGGGAGCAAAACACATCAAACAAGAATATACACGAGTGTACGTGAGTGTGTGGATGTTGTCCCGGGCTGAAGAGGGCAATGGTGCATTCCGTTGTCACCTGCTCTCTACCTTTGAACTTTATGCAGGGGCTAAAACACCTGAATTGTCTCACAATCCATGCTTTGGACAAAGCATCTAAATCAATGCTGCTATTTAATATAGTCTTAACAGTTTCCCTAGAGCCCAGGGCAGTTTGAGACATAAGTCCTTCACCAAATGTGTTTAACTGAAAGGATGTCTTTATACACAAATGGTATAAAACACATAGACAAACACACATACACAGAGATGGAGAGACGGGTTCCAACAGTCTAGAGATTCAATAAATGGAAGATGTTGTCCTAAAACCGGGCAAAGTGATTTGCATGGAACACATTTTTGCCGTACCTTTCACTTTCCAAATCCACCTCATTTATCAAATATTTATTTCACCTGGCAAACACACAGGCGACCCCCTTTTCTTGGTTTGGTTTTCTGTCCCCCTTACAGTTTTGTTCTGCTTTTTAATTAAAAGAAAAGTTTAAGATGTAATTCACTGTGTCAGTTGAAAAAAAGTAGAAAGGATCCATGCGATGGAAAAAGAAAGTCACCTATTTGCAGATTTTTAATGGAGAGGTTTTTAAAATATTTTCTTACATACACAAAGTTAATGCTGCGGTAGGTGAGCTGTAAATGCTTCTTTTCGTTCCATAATTATAAGTGAAATGTTCTTTAATGTGCAATAATAATGTTCAAGCTGTGCTATTTTGCAGCTAATAATTATACACAACAGCGTGGGGCATGATGGCTAGCAGAAAGTTTTCCTTCTTAATGTATCACCCACCTCTCTCCTCTCCCTGCTACCTGCCTTATTTGCTGTGACTGTACTTTTTAATCCCCTCTTTATTCTAGGAATAGAAGCACTAGTTAGTTACTTTCTTAAGGAAAGAATGTGAGGCAAGATTGCTGACTGGCTAAAACTGCTCCCATACAAAGTGAAGTCTATAATGGGCTGGCTTTTTTTTTTTTTCTTTAAGGAAAGAAAGAAAGAAATACACTCTCAAACTACAGCGAAGCTTAAAATGTGCTCGCTGGAATCCTCAGTCTTAAAAGGTTAGAAGTTTGCTGTGCAGTTTAACACAGCGTTCCTGAAACCAGGCTGGAAGTTGGCAATGAAAGCAGAGGTCATCAAGCCTTGGCATCAGATATCAGTTTCTTCACAGATGGAGGAATAAATTTATCACTGAACAGCCACATTTGTTATTATGGACATGCACCATTTCCGAAATATCTTGGGGTTAGCCAGCTGTGTGTCCGAGGCAGCTTCTCCATTAGCTTCTCAACCACAGTGTTCCCTTGAAATTGCTGAATCTATTATGTGTTTGTCTTTGAAGAAAGAAAGAAAGAAGACGCCACATGTATTAAGAAAAGCCATGCCAAATAAATTGAGATTTGGTTGGAGACATTTGAGGAAACCAACTTACCTCAAGCTGAGTGTTCTAAATGGTTTAAATAAATTAACTTCTGCATCAATTTGAAGAACCATAAAAGGAATGTAACCCGGATACAGCAGTTGATTCAGCAGAAAGAAGACTCCTTAATTTTCCATACACCTAATGCTCATTTGGACATTTGCCTGGACTTCTTCAGCCCACATTTAGCTCGTTCCCAGCTGCTCTAAACATACTTCCTTCTTAATGGCTCACAATACACTGACCATATGGGTTAATATCAAGTCAATCTTTTATTTTCTCTTTGCTATTACTGAACTACGAAAAAGTATTCTTTGGCATAAAGCTTCTGGTATATGTTCAGCCAGACTCTCAATAGAATATTGGAAAAAGCATGAATTTTATATAGTTCAAAGGGAAGTTTGGAATGGAGGCCAGAGGGTCAGCTGTGTTGCATAGTTCAGGACATGGGGTCATTTCAAATTTAGGTATAGCATTCTATTCCATACAGGAGAGGCTGTAAACACGTACTATGCCACACTATGCCATCTAGAAATTGCTTGTATTTTTTATCAGTAGATATCTTTAGGATCTTCCTGAAGCTTCCATAGGTTTATAGCACAACTGAAATATTTTACAACTTAAAATAATAGAATAATATGAAGCTGGAACCCAATGGGACCTAGATATCATGTAGTACCTTCTTCATTTCACAGAGGGTTATGTTTCAGAGGGTGTATGTCCAAGGCTCATAGAAAGTCAATCCTCCTGTGACATCTGTCACCAAAATGGACTCAAATAGCTACACAAATGCTTCATTCTCAATTGTTTCTCTGTGTGCAGGCTTACCTTGGTGAATGCTTTATTGAAGAACAAGATTTGGACTTCCATTTTGGGTAGTGGAGGACTAGATTATTTGGATCAACCCTCATGCAGCAGAACACACAAAAAAGGAAAGACTATGTTTATAAGCAACAAAGAGCTAACAACACAGGGAAGACAGACATCTTGGATATAACAGAAATGTGGGTCTACTTTTGTTCTGGGAGCATGTGCTAAGCTGGAAGACACATCTAAGTCTGAGCTGAGTTTTTGATGCCTACATGGTACCTATGGAACACAACTTAGAGCCTGAGTCATGCCATGGTAGAAACCCAGATGTACCACCCCCTACCTTGGTCTAGAACTCCAAAGAACTGCTTCCTGAGAGTTATAATTCACCAGAAATAAACCATGTCATTCCTGGGCTGCAGGTCAAATTCTAATCATCCTGGTGGCCCAAAGTACTTAAAATAAGATGATTCCAGACAATTAGTGGCCCAAAGCACCTGGCAGAAGTAAAAAGAATTATCTCCAGAGGAAGATAAAGTTATCCTATGCCTCATACTATTTCTATAAATAATTTCTAAACACAAACTTGAAACCTAAAATCAAAGATAAGTGGCACAAGAGGACATAAGCCCTCATGAGAAAGAGCCAAAAGAAACAACAGGCAACAGAAACAGACCCAAAGCGACTGCAGATGGTGGAATTATCAAAGATTCTATAATAACAACATTCACTCTGTTCAAGAAGACAAGATCTAAATTGTAAATTTGGGATAAAAAATGGAAATATAAAAAATAACATCAGATTTTTCCAACTATAAATTTTAGACATGAAAAATAAAATAATTGAAATGAAAAACTCAATGGTTGACTTTAATAGCTGATTAGACAGAGCCAGAAAGATGGTAAAAAGCAAATTTCCATCCATCATAAAAGTGGAATTAAAAATATGTTAAAAAGAGAAGAGGTTTGACCAGAAAAACAGAAATCACTCTTACATATCTTTTAAAAGAATTTAAGGAGATAGTGAGACCCCCAGAGGTGAACAACAGGAAGCCACCAGCTTTCGTCCAAGATGGGAGAGCAAAGGAAAGATGGGGATTACATGAGTCCATGGGCCCATGAGGACTCAACAGAAAATGGAAGCACCGCGTATTTTTCCAGCAAGAGCTAGAAGCAAAGAGCAAATGCAGTTGTTGCCAGAGTTGTGCCCTAAGGAATAGCTTGGCTTCCTTCATGCTTTCACCTTTCAACTTTCTGTCAGTCTCTCTAATTTGCCACAGATAGCCAAACCTATCCAGAAGTTAACTATCACAGAAGTCTGGAATTTGCAGTCTGCAGTGGTCAGCAACCTCCTGAGATCGAGCATAGCAGAGAAACATTAAGGAATGATTCAGGTAGCAAATGGACCAAAAATTGGTAGGGAAAAAATTAGAGTCACAGGGGTTTAGAAAAGGTGACAATGTCTGAAATACAGAATTGGCCCACAGAAGGCAAGGAGAAAGGAAATGTAGTACAGGCAATACTTGAAGTGATAAGGACAGAAAAATATCAAGGTCCCAATACAAGACATCAATCCACAGATTCAACAAACCCATTTAACCCCATACAGGATACATTAAAAAGAAATTCAGCCAGGCATGGTGGCTCACGTCTGTAATCCCAGCACTTTGGGAGTCTGAGGCAGGAGGGTCATGAGGTCAAGAGATCAAGACGATCCTGGCCAACATGATGAAACCCTGTCTCTACTAAAAATACAAAAATTAACTGGGCATGGTGGTGTACACCTGTAGTCCCAGCAACTGGGGAGACTGAGGTAGGAGAATCACTTGAACCTGGGAGGTGGAGGCTGCAGTGAGCTGAGATCTTGCCACTACACTCCAGCTGGCGACAGAGCAAGACTCCGTCTCGAAAAAAAAGAAAGAAATCCACACCAAAGATATCATAGACAACATGCAGAAAACCAAAGAGAAAGATAAAAGTCTTGAAAGAGGAAGCAAGACAATACTTTTAGAGGATTACAGTTAAATAACATCTGATATCCTGCTAACCAAAATAAATAAAGCTTTCTAAGATTCTTCAGCCTTTACGAGTATGAATGTACCATTCTGTTCAGTGCAGTGCTGGGGTTAGGGAGCTGTGGCCATCAGCACTGGCTACACCTGGAATCTGCTGGGAGGCTTTAAAAAACCCTGTGTCAAGGCACACATCTGACCAATTAAACAAAACTTCCAGGGTACATGCCTGTGCATAAGTTTTGTTGATATTTGTTTATTTGTTTTAATTCTCTGCAGCTGATTGCAGTGTGAACATTAAGTTTAGGAACCACTGTTATAGAGGCATTCTCATGTAGTCCAAGAAAAGAATGAGCCCCAGCATGAATGAAGAGGCTGATGTGAAGAAATCAAGAGCACTATAGATTCTTTATTTCGGCACCAAAATCTTTAGTGTTCACTATGCTGAAATTACGATGGTGTACAGCAGTGGCACTCATTAAAATCACCTGATTTTAAACAATATTTTGTAGAATCACAGACTGTTTAAAGATAGATAAAGCAATCCCATGGACCCTTCACCCAGATTCCCCAAAAGGTTACACCTTACAATGCAATATCAAACTCAATAGACTGACTTTGGTGCAATGCGTAGTAGTTCTATACTGTAGCACTTTATGTCATTCTATAACATGTACTTTCTGTAACCACCGCCAAAATCAAGATACAGAACTATTGTTTCACCACAGAAAGGTCTACCATGCTACCCTTGTATAGTCACCCCCATCCCTAACCCTTACAATCACTTAATTGTTATCTAGTTCTATAATTGTGTCACTTTTAGGTATAATATAAATGGAATCATTCACTATGTCACCTTTTGAGATTGGCTTTTTTCACTCAGCATATTACCCTTACATATAGTTGGGTCAATTTTTTAACCCACTCTTCCCATGATTGTCTTTTAATGGGTGTAGGTAGACTATTAACAATTAATTTAATTGTGGATATGTTAGGGCTTAATTCTACCACTTTGGGTTTTTTTTAATTTTCTACTTGTTTCTTCTTTTTTTATTATTATTATACTTTATGTTCTAGGGTACATGTGCACAACGTGCAGGTTTGTTACATATGTATACATGTGCCATGTTGGTGTGCTGCATCCATTAACTCGTCATTTACATTAGGTATATCTCCCAGTGCTATCCCTCCTCTATCCCCCTACCTCATAACAGGTCCCAGTGTGTGATGTTCCCCTTTCTGTGTCCAAGTGATCTCATTGTTCAATTCCCACCTATGAGTGAGAACATGCGGTGTTTGGTTTTCTGTTCTTGCAATAGTTTGCTGAGAATGATGGTTTCCAGCTGCATCCATGTCCCTACAAAGGACATGAACTCATCCTTTTTTATGGCTGCACAGTATTCCATGGTGTCTTTTATGGGTTCTTTGTTTTATTCTTCCTGCCTTCTTGTGGATCACTTGAACATTTTTAGAATGAAATTTGTATTTATCTATAGCATTTTGAGTGCATCTGTTTAATTAACTTTTTAGTGGTTGGTTTAGGGATTATGTTACGCATACGTGACTTATCACACTTTTCCCAGTGTCATCAATTTACCAGTTTAAATGAAGCGTAGAAAATGTACTTCCTTGTAAGTTCCTTCACCCCCCTTCATTTATAATTTCCTTAAGTATTTTTTCTACATAGATTGAGAACCACATCAGACAGTATTATGATTTTTGCTTCACCTACCAAACATAATTTGAAAATTCAAGAGAAGAGGAAAGTCCATTCTATTTACTTATATTTTTGCTCATTTCATTGTTCTTTTTATCTTCCTGATATTTCAGGATTCCTTCTTTTATTATTTCCTTTCTGTTCTGGGAAACTTACTTAGTGATTCTTTTAGGGTAGGTATGCTACAACAAATTCTTTTACATTTCCTTTATCTTACAAGATTTTTATTTCTTCATTCCTAAAGATACTTTTTCTGATGGTAGAATTCTGAGTTGAGTTATTTTCTTCCAGCACTTAAACAATGGTGTGCCATTAGCTTCTGGTCTTCACGGTTTTTGATAAGAAATCTGCTGTCATTGGAATAGTTTTCTCCTATAGAAAAGACGTATCTTGTTGCTTCAAGATTTTTTTATTTAATTTTCAGTAGTTGCTCTTATGTTGTGTCTTGGTATAGATTTCTTTGAGTTTATCCTGTTTATAGTTCACTCAGCTTCTTGAACTTGTAGTTTTATGTCTCTGTCAAATTTGGAAACATTTTAGCCATTACTTCTTCAAATACTTTGTCAGGCCCCCTCTCTTTTCCTCTCCATCCAGCACTCTGGTGACACAAATGTTAGAATTTTTGTAACAGCCCTACATGTTCCTGAGGCTCTGTTCGTTTCTTCTCTCACCTAGTTTCTGTTACTGAGATGGGATTATATATGTTTTATTTTCAGTTCTATGATTCTTTCCTTTATTTTCTCCCTTCTCCTATTGAACCCCATCTATTATGATTTTTTTTTTTGAGACAGAGTCTCACACTGTCACCCAGGTTGGAGTGCAATGGCACAATCATGGCTCGCTGCGACCTCCGCCTCCCGGGTTCAAACGATTCTCCTGCCTCAGTCTCCCGAGTAGCTGGGATTACAAGCACCCACTACCACATCTGGCTAATTTTTTGTATTTTTAGTACAGACAGGGTTTCACTATGTTGGCCAGGCTGGTCTTGAACTCCTGACTTCGTGATCCATCTGCCTCTGCCTCCCAAAGTGCTGGGATTACAGGTGTGAGCCACTGTGCCCAGCCTATGATTTTTATTTCAGTAATTGTATTTAAAATTCTTTTCCCTCCCATCTCTTTCTGTTTCATTGCTGAGACTCTTGATTTTTTTCAGTAGTCATGTGCCACACAGTAATGTTTCAGTCAATGATGGACAGCATATACAATGGTAGTCTCATAAGACCATAATACCGTAGCTTTACTGTACTTGTTCTGTGTTTAGATATGTTTAGATACACAGATACTTACCATAGTGTTACAAGTGCCTACAGTATTCAGTATAGCAGCCTGCTGTGCAGGTTTGTAGCGCAGGAGCAATGGACTATCCTACACAGCCTCAGTTGAAGTGCACTCTATGATGTTCTTCTGACAACACATTTCTCAGAACATATTCCCGTCAGTAAGCAATGCATGGCTGTACTTCAAGCGTGCTCATAATTGTTCTCTGAAGCACTTCTCTTGATGTTTTTAAGCCCTTGTAGACCATCCTAGCATCTCGGCCATCTCAGGGTTAGCATCTGCCTTTTCTCATTTGGTGTGAGATTTCCTTGATTCGTGCTATGATGAGTGATTTTTGTATTGCAACCTGGACATGTAATGTAGGATAGTATGTTATGAGACCCTGGCTATTATTTAAATGTTCTGTCTTAGCAGGCCTACTCTGACACCCCTTCAATAGAGGAAGTGCCACCTCATTACTGCTAGGTGGGATGGAAATCCAGGTTTCCCACTGGCCTCTGCTGACACCAAAGGTTGGGCTCTTACCACAAGTGTGAGATAGGAGCACTCCTTTGCACCAGGCCTTCACTCGTGTCACCCAGGCTGGGAAAGCAGGAGTTGCTTCCACCTATGGCCTTCCCTGGGGATCTAAAGAGCTCATTACAGTTGAGCAATGATGAAACCCTAACTCTCCACTAGGCATCCTCTTCTGACACCACCAAGCCAGCAGAGGAACTAGAGCCCCATTACAGCCTGACAAGGGTGGGAATCTGGGCTCCCCACTTGGCCTTGGTCAAAGGTAAGGGTAGGGATGGGACGACAGGATTTTTCTGCTATATTTATATGGAGCAGAGAAGTTACTGGTTAAAGGTTACTTGCTAGGCTGCCCCTTGCCTGGTGCTTTGGCTAGAGAGAAGCTTAGGTTTTTGTTGAAGCTCCTTTTGTCTGTACCCATTGGTATTTCTGGGTTTCCATCTTCGCCAGTACCTAGCCTGGGATTTATGACCCTACATCCCCCCCCCAAAAAAAAAAAAAAAAAAAAAAAGCAAAAAACCTGGGGACTTACTATCCTGCAGCTCCTTGAGCCCCAAGGTCTCTCACTGCTACTCACTGCTATGTGACTTTTTTTTTTTTTTTTTTGAGACCAAGTCTTGCTCTGTCACCCAGGATGGAGTGTGATGGTGCGATCTCAGCTCACTCCAACCTCTGCCTCTCAGCGGGTTCACGCCATTCTCCTGCCTCAGCCTCCCAAGTAACTGGGACTACAGGCGCCCACCACCATACCTGACTAATTTTTTTGTATTTTTAGTAGAGACTGGGTTTCACCATATTAGCCAGGATAGTCTCGATCTCCTGGCCTCGTGATCCACCCACCTAGGCCTCCCAAAGTGCTGGGATTACAGGCGTGAGCCACCGCGCCCGGCCCACTGCTATGTTTTCTATTGTCCATATTTTAGAGTCTTCTCTTGGTTGTTGTATGTATACTGTCCCATTTTTAGCTGCATTTAGTGAGAGAAATAGGAAAAATATATCTACTCTATCTTAGTAGCCCTAAAGAAATGCCAGAGTCTGTTTGAGATGCTGTAACCAAATATCATGGACTGGGTGGCTCATAAACAACCCAATGTATTTCTCACAGTTCTGGAGGCGGAAAGTCCAAGATGAAGGCACTGGTAGAGTTGGCATCTGCGGGGAGCCTGCCTCCGGGTCCAGATGGCCGTTTTCTCACCATGCCCTCACATGGTGGAAGGCACAGGAGAGTTCTCTGGGTCTCTTCTGTAACAGCACTCATCCCATCCATGAAGCTCAGCTTTCATGACCTAATCACCTCCCAATTGTCTTGTCTCCGACTACCATCACCTTGAGAGTAAAGATTTTGATATATGAATTTGGGGGAACATAAATATTCAGAACATAGCAAGAACTTTATAAATTTCAAGGTATTTCATTGAATTGATCTGGGTTGGGGCTCACACCAAGCGATTCTACTAATTTCTAGGAAAAGTTGTAAACCACTGATGTGTCTCAAAACCTTAATTAACCGAAGAGTTAAGAAAGTAAACAATTCTAGGTAAGTGAATGCATCCATTAACCTGAATTTTACCCTGAAGGGCTTTTGTTGTTTCAACCCATGTTGCTGAAAACCTTTCTAAAAGGCAAGTGTTCCTTTGAACGGTTTTAAGGAAGTGAACATCACTGAATCATGTCAATTGTTAACTATTCTGCACTGCCAAGTACCTTATATTTGAACAATTCTTTGGGGACAAAATTTAATATAGGAGGCAGCTAAATGTAATTTTAAAACATCTCTGGAAGTTTGTACTGGTTTTCTACAAATATCAACATAGTTTCCTTTCTTTTGTTACATTTCATCCTCTAATTCAGATATAAAATCAGTTAATTCCAGACTTTGATTTGTTTTATTTAAATTGATTGAAGTATTAATCTTAGAACAATAGTATGGGGATTTTCAATAATAAAAAATTAAATCATGTAGTTTATTTTCTAAAAGTTAGTAGAATTGGGGGAATATTTATTACGCGTTATTCATTCTTGAATGAGGTAGTAAAAGACACTATAAATGATTAACACTAAGTGTTTTTTTAAAAAACTAATATTCTTTCTGTAAGTAAGGAAAAATGTAATAGAGACAGGAAGGGGGTTTTTAAAAATGCAGCAGTTACATATAAGTGAATCAGTCAACAAGAGCCAGATAGTACAGAACAAGTAGTGCCTTGAAAAAGGTACGTAAACCAGAAAAGCTGTTACGAAGAAGTAGTCTCCTACTTCCTATTATTCTGTGATCAAAATTGTATGTGAAAAGTTGTCTGGAGAAAATAAAAGTTCGTCAACCAAATCACTCAGTGGCTGAGAAGTAGACAAGAGGGAAGAAGGTAACCTTGGTGTTGCAGGGCACACTGCAAAGAACTCGGAATTGTGATGGTCCGGGGAGTGACGGTAGAACTGTCAGTCAATAGAGTACCCTGCCATCTGTCTAGAGACCCTGAGACTTGATACCACTGACATTTCTTAAACAGATCACCGTTTCTTCTGGATTAACAAAACAGAGCACATTTCATTCTGTATTTACCAAAACCTGAATACTAGATTCCAAAATGTTCCCTGGAAGGTGGACTATGCCATATTATAGAAGCTCTAGTCCTAAATTTTTTATGTGAAAGTCTCCAGAAAGACAAATAAAATTCTATGTGTTCTTGGGCACATCTCTGTGACACTCACTTTCCATGTACATAAACAAGGAACTATGACGTCCACCACACTCAGCTCTTAGGATGCTGTGAAGGACAGATTAGAGCATGTTCATGAAAGTATCTGAATTTATCTATTGATGCTTCACAGATCCCCATAACTTAAAATGATAATTTATTAGGATCAACACACACAGATCCCTATGTTGAATGGGCTCACCTGGGAAGTTCTCATTTGGGGTCTCTTACGTGGTTGCATGGAGAGACTATTTAGGATGGATCATTTGAAGCCCCGCTGGGTAAGATATCCATCTGGATTCTTCACTCACGTCCCTGGCATCTCATCTGGGGTGGCTGGAACAGCAGGGCCTGGGCAGACCTTTCTCTCTTTCTCTCGTTCTGTGCAGCCCCTCCATGTGGCTAGCTTGAACTTCCTCATAGCATGGCAGCCTAAGGGTAGTCAGACCCTTTGCGTGGCAGCTAGTATCCCCCACGTGCTATGAGAAACAGGTGGAAGCTTTGAGGCTCCTCATGATCTAGCATCATTTGTGCTGCATTTTATTGTTTACATAGGACAGGCCAGGCTGAATGCATAAGAGAATTCAAAAGGGCCTGAGAGGTGTGGCTTGTTGTGTGACCCTCATTGCAGACTAGCTACCTCGGCACCTACCACCGTTTAAAGTGCTATAAAGAATGACATACTATTGCATAGAATTACCTGACTTTTTATGGCGTTTTGCAATCTAACACTTCTGAAGTCATTTTAGACCTTCTTTATCTCCACGGTTTAGTCAAATTATCACATTTCTACTGTCATTACTGAGAAATTTCATTCCATATCGTTCCTCTCCTTTTCAGAATAGTAAATTACATTGCTAGGAGTTTTAATTGCCCTGTCCACATATGTGACTTCCGCAGTGTTATACATTCCACCTGTCTCTGAACCGACTGTACATGGAGACACTTCCTTCCTCTGTACCAGAAAACCCTTGTGGTGATCAGCTTTATGTGCCAGCATGGCTAAGCTGTAGCACTGCCCACACACCCCCCGTTATTCAGTCAAACACTCATCTTGGTTTTGCTGTGAAGATATCTGCAGAGGACATTAACACCTACACTCACTTGACTTTAAAAGAAATTATCCTCCATAGTCTGGGTGGGTCCCATCCTATCAGTTGAAAGCCTAAGAACAAAACTGAGATTTCCTTGGGGAAGAAGAAATTACATGTGTGGACTGCAGCATGAGCTGCTGCCTGAGAGTGTCCAGCCTTTTGGCTCATTCTAGAAATTCCAGACTGGCCTAGCCAGCCCCCAAAATTGCATAAATCAATTCCTTGCAGTAAATCTCTTTCTTTGTGTCTCTCTGTCTCTCTGTTTCTCTCTCTCTCTCTCTCTCTCTCTCTCTCTCTGTGTGTGTGTGTGTGTATCTTGCTAGTTCTATTTCTCTGATAGAACTTTAATGCTAATATACCCTCATCGATAGAATCAATAGGATAGAATGAATAGATCAACAGAATGCAATCACCTCTTTAAGACAGCAAAGGCAAATGTAGTTTTTAAGAGTATGCTGGTAAAATACTTATAGATTCTCTGAAACGTTAAGTGTTATCTTTAGGAAATCTAGACGTCTTCTAAAAGGATTTAGATATTAGATTGTTAAAGTACAACCTGTTTGGGGGGGATCCACATATTTTGGAAGAAAACGTGGTGGATCGTGGCAGGAAAAATCTATAGGTGACACAACAGAATGCATACGTTGGAGGTTGGACCTAAATGGAAATATCCTAACGTGAAGCCAAGCTGACCGAGGTCTGAATTGTAGGCAGTGACGTGCCAAGGAGTGCCAGGTGGGTGCTGCGGGAGAACGGGGAAGGGCAGTTCAAATCTGGGCCGATTTGCTGGATCCTGTCTGCTCACAGTCCCTCATCCGCCGGCGCGTTTGGCATGTTGTCCCACCCAGTTAACTTTGGGCTTGGCAATGTAACCTGCTTTGAACTACGGAGCATGACCAAATACTTCACACTCCAAGGGTGAGCAAAGCCTAGCGTGATTGCATTCTGTGACTGCCACTCTCTTGTTCCTACACTCTGCCATGAGAAAAAAAAAAGAGAGATGTGAGAGATCCAGGACACAATCCCTCCTCCTCTCTGGAATGAGACCAGATATGTCGTGTCCCCATGGCCAGGAGCGCAGCTACAAAGAACCACAGCCACAGACTCAGAACAAGCTCCCATCACATCAGGTTCACAGCATGAGCAACAAGCAAACCTTTCTGTTACAAGTTACTAAGATGTGGGGTTTGTTTCTTAGGCAGCATTTACACAGCAAAAAAAAAGAAAAAACTGACCAATACATCTACTTCATTTTTTTTTTATAAGGATGCTCCATTCAAAATTTTACTTTTCACAACTGCTCAAGCTGAAGTGATTTCCAATGTTTCATGTGTATCCCTGGACCTAATACTAAGGTTTTCATTATCTTAGAGTTTTCAAGGAAAAAATAATCTTAAGTTTGAGGAAACAAGCGAGTTCTTCATTTAAAAACAGCTGTGTTAAACATATTGGCCAAATTCTTCTCAAGGAATAATGATGAATGCAGCATTAATATTTCAAATTGGGCCTGCTGAAAGGTTAGTCTTCTAACACCCTTCAAGCTTCCCAATATCCTGCGGGGAAATTAAAAGAAGGTTAGATGTAGCAGGACTTGGACGGAGTGAAATATCTTTAAAGTATTTTTAAGAGATATGACAGACAATATGCAGCTGAGCAGTTAAAACAATCATGCAGGACTTAAGACAATAAAAGGGCTGGAAAATGAAACCGTTGCAAAAAGGCTTTGTGGCAAGAACTTTATGATGAAGGAAGTTATTTGATCCTATCCTCATGGCTTTGAATAACCCCAGTTTGATTTTTGAAACTAGAAACTCAAATTCAACCCCGTTGGTACTGTGGAGACCAGGGAACCAGAGAACAGATGTTTCTGGGGAAACAAAGTAAATGTGAGTGTTCGTTGCTGAAGCCAGTGGCAAGGAGTGAGAATGTACATCAGAAGATGATTTTTTAAGGGAGTATAATAATTAACTGGGGATTTAATCTTGATTTTGATATAAATTCAAATTTATAGAATAGTTTCAAGAATAATACAAGGAACTTTCACATATCCTTTAGCCTGACTGACCAATTATTTATATATTTTTATATATGCACATTTTTTTCTATATCAATTGAGAGTAAATTGGTAATAATTTGCTTTTTATCCCTGAATACATCAGTGTATATTTCCTAAGAACAAATACTTTTTTTTTACAAAAACACACTACAATTATTAAAATTAGAAATTTCAAGTGGATACAATACTATAACCCACAGTTCTTATTCAAATTTTTATTCTTACCCCAATTGTGTCTTTTATAACAATTGTTTTCCCAGTCCAGGATCCAATTCAGGATCATGCTTTGCATTTTATTGCCAAATCTCTTTAGCCTCTATTACACTGAGTTTCTCAGCCTTTCTTTCTTTCATAACCTTAAAATTTTTGAAGATTACAGCCTGGTTACTTTGCATAAAGTCTCTCAGTTTGGGTTTATCTGATGTTTCCTCATGATAAGATTCATATTGTGCATTATTAAGAGGAAGAATACGAAAAAAAAATGTGTCTCTGTAAGTTTGGGAAGCCATGATCTTTGTTGCAGCATAAATGATGTGAGTTTGATCGTTTGGTGTCTGCCAGGTTTCAGCATTGTGATATTATCGGTTTTTTTCTTTATAATTTATAAGTCATTTGTAGGGAGATAGTTACTATGTGCATATTCTGTGTCTCATCAAATTTTCACTCACTAGAATTAGCATCCACTGATAATTTTCTAACTCTCTATTCTTTCTACATTTATAAGATGGCATTCCACTGTAGGGAAGAGACTTTTCCTTCCTCTCCTACTTGTGTATGTAAATGTGAATGTATGATAGTGTGGTTGCATTGAAGTATATATGCACATGTACATGTACGTACCTTAGTGCGGAGTTACAGAAACTTATTTGATCCACTCAGCTCATTACGATCATTATATGCTTAATGGACAAATTGCCTCAGATTTGGCCAGTAGGAGCTCCTCCAAGCTGACTCTATGATTCTGTTGAGATAAATGTTCATATTAAAATCATTCTTAAGGGCTTCCTTTCTTTCTGGCACCTTAGAATGCTCCAGACTCAGTTTGTGTTTCTCTGTCCCAACCCTGGAGAAGACTTTTCTCAAAACTCTCTGGTTCATTGAAGTGGAGAGTGATCTTAAGAAACCAAGAAATAATACAGGAATGTCATTGCTTCCGGGCCTTTCTAGCAAACAGACCTAGGAAATGCAGAGGCACATGCATGCATACTACACACACACACACACGCAAGCACATGCACGCACATGCACATCCGTGCACACACATACACATGCACACTCACACGCACACACACAAACACGCACACACTCACATGCGCACACACATGCACACATGCACAAACACGCGTGCAAACATGTACATGTGAACATGCACCCATGCACACACACGTGCACACATGTGCACACACGCATGCACACACACAAACACGCACACACATTCACGTGCACACATGCACACATGCACAAACATGCGTGCACACACACGTACACGTGCACATGCACCCATGCACACACACACGCACACATGTGCACACACACACGCACACACACACGCACGCACACACACACGAGAGAGAGATTTATATATCTATTTAAAACTATGAGTTTATACTGATACCTCAGATTCCAGTGAAGCACCACAAGCTACAGCCTAGTTTTACCCCTTTACATATGTGTAACTGCCTTCTCTGATACGGGGAAACCTGTCTACCATTACCTTCAATGTATTT
The DNA here is from genome assembly GCF_008728515.1 of Papio anubis. Classification (NCBI taxonomy): domain Eukaryota; kingdom Metazoa; phylum Chordata; class Mammalia; order Primates; family Cercopithecidae; genus Papio; species Papio anubis. Next base: position 68,244,878 of record NC_044994.1, read on the forward strand.
ACTCATTTGTACAAGATGAAAATATAAAGGAAGTATTACAGAATAGCGAACTCATGCCACTGCAAAATACAAACCCAATAGCTAGAGTTAAATATTAGTTTACAGTTCTGCTGTTATTTTTTCTAGGTAAAATGTACATACAGTGAAATACACGATCTTAAGTATGTAGTTCAATGAATCTTAACAAATGCCTAAAGTCACTTAACCCAAGCTGTTGTCAAGATACCTAACATTTTCTTCACCCCAGGACATTTCCTAGTCAATCTCTAGCCTTTAGACACAACCACTCTTCTGATTTGTATCACTGCACATTAGTTTTGCCTGTTCTTGAAATTCATGTAAGTGAAATTTAAAGTATTTTCTCTTTTGTGTCTCACTTTCTCTCACTCACCATCTTTTTTCTCTTGATGTATTGGGTGTACCAGAAATTTACCAACTGTATTAATCTTTTCAAATACTTTACTGTAGATTTGGCTGACTTTCTGAAGAATTTGTGTTTTATATATTATTTTATCGATTCCTGTTCTTTATTATTTTCTTTCTCCTACATACTTTGGATTCAATTTGCTCTTTTTTTAACTTAACCTGTAACCTTAGAAAATTGATTTTAAGCATTTTTCCTAATCAAGTATTAAAAATTATAAATGTTCCTCTAAGCACTGCTTTAACTGCATTCCTCAAATTTTGGTATGTTGCATTTTCCTTACCATTCTGTTTAAGTATGTTTTAATTTATTTGCTTGGATTTCTTCTTTGGTTATTTAGATAAGTTTTTCTTAATCTCTAATTTCGAGCATGTTTATATATTCTAATGTTACTGATTTCTAATTAAATCTATTGTGATCAGAAAATACTGTCTATAAAACTCCAATAGTTTTAAAACTTTTGAGGCTTGTGTATGGCCCAGGATAACCACATTTATCTTCATGAACATTGCATGTACTCATGCCAATTCTGCTGCCGTTGAATGTACTACTCTACCAATGCCACCCTCGTCAACTTGCTTGTTCATATTGTTCAGATCTTCATCACCCTTTCTAATTTTTTTGAATATTGTTCTTCCAGTAACTGCTACTACACACACAGAAAGAGAGAGAAAGAGAGAGAGAGAGAGAGAGAGAGAGAGATCTATTTAAAACTATGAGTTTGTAGTGAGTAAGATTTCTAAAATCTTTCTGGTTGTAGATATATTTTCCTAGATTTTTAACATGCTAATTTGAAAAATATGTGTTGGGTGAATAATATATGTCTGTCTGATGTCAAAATAACACATCGAAGAAAGAACTGATCAAAGTATTTCACCTTGTACATACCGTGTATACACTCTGTATACAAGATACACAAGTGAGGAAACACTATGTATTACCAGGAGTTCAAATGAACCAATTGGTTTTCTTTCAATACCTCAGATTAAATTTTAAATAAGATCAAAGCTCAAACCCAAAATGAATACACTTCAAAATAATTTTTAAATGTTGAGTGGAGACCTCTGAGCCACAGAGAAATGAGAAATGGGAGCTCCGTTAGAGGGGTACACAAAGGATGCATGGATACAAAAGGGGAACAGAGCTGATGACTCCAGCTGCGTCGCTGATCAAGTTAACAAGCTGTTTATAAGCATTTGGAGGGAAAAAAACAAAATCATTAGAATTATTAGAAAGATTCATGAAGACCCACCATGACAAACTAATTTTCTTTTCTGACATGCTTACTGAACGTGTAGAGCAATAGATCGCATCCGTACAGAGCGCTTCCGTCTCCGCAATGATCACTCTGCCATGATTCACGAGAAACCTCAGGTTAACAGTCTTGCGTTAATAACACATTGGTTTATGTATTCACCACCGATTAAGCAAAGAATTCGTTATTCTATTTGTAGAGACGTGGGGAATCACTTACACCACCAGTGCTCTAACCCCTGAGCTATGGAACCAGCATGGGGAATAGTTCACAGAGGAGTGCCCAGAGTTTTCAGCTGTATTCCATTTTTTGGTATGTATACTTCAAAATTGAAGGAACTCAGTTTCTTTTTTAGTAATCTGGATAAAGATCTGGATTATATATTTGCAGGAATCCAAATTTTGGGTGTACTTTTCATCGTAAAATGTTGAAACATGTAAGGGCAAAAAAAGACAAAAAACTTGTGATTTTATTAGTGGGCTAGAAACCGAGACTGAATTCCTTTAATAAATCAGGTTAACCATCAAACTTTCTATATAAAAGAACAGAAGAATCTGATATTAATTAACCACAAATTTAACTTATTAGTCCTTTTTCACACTGCTGATAAATACATATCTGAGACTGGGTAATTTATAAAGAGGTTTAACAGACTCACAGTTCCACATGGCTGCGGAGACCTCACAATCATGGTGGAGGGTGAAAGGCACATCTTACATGGCAGCAGACAAGAATGAGAACCAAGCAAAAGCATTTTCCCCTTATAAAAACATCAGATCTCATGAGACTTATTCACTACCACGAGAACAACATGGGGGAAACCGCCCCCATGAATCAATTATCTCCCACTGGGTCCTTCCCACAATATGTGGGTGTTATGGGAGCTACAATTCAAGATGAAATTTGGATGAGGACACAGTCAAACTATATCAGGTATATTAGTTAACTATGATAATATGCTTATGAACAAGGCTCTTATGAACAAGGGCAAGTAATAGCCCTGCCCTTCTCCTTCCTTCTGTACTTAGAGTTTTATATTGGATTCTGGACCCATATATTATTTAATTTGTGTTACTGACTCCAAGAGTGTGTCTAGAGATGAGTAAGCAGGTAGAGAGGACTCTGTCAGGGCTGCTCTGGGAAGAGCACTTTAAGTAATTTTAAGTGCTCGTTGCAGAGAATAGAGGGTTGAAGGGATCAATGGTCATGGCTTCAAGTATTTGGAGATCTTTCTTTGAGAAAAAGGAGAAAGCTCTTGAACTACTCAGAAAGTTCTTGAGTTAATCACCTTTTCTCTTTACTATTTGGAGAAACAATTTGTTTTACCCACCAAGTCAAAATCCATCACTACCAACCAACCAGCATAAGAACTTTCTAAAGAAAACAGAGAGCTGTCTTAAGAGACTTTGGACCCTCATGGGGCACATTCAGGTTTAATGGTCCCTTGTAGGGAAGCTGTGGAAGATACTCTTGTTTTGGACATCATAGGGTGAAATGACATCTGTGAACTCTTCCAAACCTAATGTCTAATATGGTACATATTTTAGAACATGAGATCTAGGAAGGACCTAGGAGATTATCTTATGCTCACTGCTGCAATTTATAGATGAGGAGACTGATATGCCTCTGGCCCGAGATCATGGCCTATGTTATTAAACATCTCTCTTTTTTATTTTAAATTATTGATAATAAAACATAGAAAGAATGAATAAGACCTACTATTTGATAGCACACAAGGTGACTGTAGTCAATAATAACTTAATCGTACGTCTTAAAATAACTCAAAGAGTGCAATTGGATTCTTTGCAACTCAACGGGTAAATGCTTGAGGGGGTGGATACCTCATATTCTATGATGCGCTTATTTCACATTGAATGCCTGTATCAAAACATCTCATGCACCCTACAAACATATACACCTACTATGTACCCACAAAAATTAAAAATTACAACCTATTAAAATAAATTACAGATGTAAATTTAAGGGGTACAGGGGTACAAGTGCAATTTTGTTACATGGATATATTGCACAGAGGTCAAATCCAGGCTGCCTTTAAAATTTTCTTACCATGGATTACACCAATTGAATTCAGAATTCCAAAGAGAATTTTAAAATGGTTTGAAGCCATTCCACTTTTTGTAGTAATTACTAGCTTGTGATAGCCACATAACAACAGTGTCTCCCAATATGTGTCAAACAAGAAATTTTTGATTCAAAAATTGAGAACATTTTATTCCACATCACTACAGAAATCTGTAACCATAACTATCAGTCCGAGTGCATTCTTAAATGCCTGATATTGTAGGGAGTTCACCCCTATTTGCTTAAAATGATGATGTATCTGTTAAAATAGAAAAGATTATTTTGCAGTAACTAACTACACCAACAAAGTTTTTTGTTATTGTTGTTTTTGGTTTTTGTTTGTTTTGTTTTGGTTTTGTTTTGTTTTGTTTTGTTATTTTGTTTTGTTGTTTGAGATGGAGTCTCACTTCTGTTGCCCAGACTGGGATGCAGTGGCTCAATCTCAGCTCACTGCAACCTCTGCTTCCCAGGTTCAACGGATCCTCCTGCCTCAGCTTCCCAACTAGCTGGGGCTACAGGTGCCATCACCATGCCTAGCTTTTTTTTTTTTTTTTTTGTATTTTCAGTAGAGACAGGGTTTCACCACATTGGACAGGCTGGTCTTGAACTCCTCACCTCAAGTGATCCACCATCCTCAGCTTCCCAAAGTGCTGGGATTGTAAGTATGAGCCACCACGCCCAGCGCAAAGTTTTGTTTCTTATGTAATTTGCCCAAAGTAGGTGGGCTGTGACCCTACCCCACTGCCTTCAAACTGGAGCCCAGCTGCCAGCAGCATCCCCGGAACAGTGGAATGACCAAGGCAGACAGAAGGAGTGTGATATGGTTTGTTTGACTTGGTGTCCCCACCCAAATCTCATCTCAAATTGTAATCTTCACGTGTTGAAGGAGGGACCTGTAATCCCCACGTGTCGAGGGAGGGAGGTGATTGGATCATGAGGGTAGTTTCTCCCATACTGTTCTTGTGATAGTAAGAGAGTTCTCATGAGATCTGACGGCTTTATAAGCATCTGGCATTTCCCCTGCTTGCTCTTCTCTCTCCTGCCACCCAGTGAAGAAGCTACTTGCTTCTCCTTTGCCTTCCGTCATGATTGTAAGTTTCCTGAGGCCTCCCTGGCCATGTGGAACTGTGAGTCAATTAAACCTCTTTCCTTCACAAATTACCCAGTCTCTGGTATTTCTTTATGGCAATGTGAAAACGAACTGATGCAACATGCATGAGCAAGCACAAGCTGATGCTCAAAGCTGCTGCTGGAAGTGACATTTCCACTCACGTGTCATCGGCCACAGCAAATCATATGGCCACACTCCAGCATAATAGCACAGGGAAGGATCATCTCCCCTCAGGAAGAAAGAGGCCTCAAATACTGTGAACAGTTCTACACCATCTGCAGTGCACATCTGTCTCCAGAGGCTTTAATGCTACACCAGCCACTCACTGTCTCCACCACCCTCTTCTCTCATAGCAGGGTCAGATTTCACACAAATATAAGATGTGCTTGTCTGATGGATATTTTAAGGCACTGGTGGAGTTCTTTGCCTATCACCCAGAGATTACTGAGTCATGCAGGGATTGGAGTGGAAATAGAGCCGGGTTGAGAACAAAGTTGTAAATTCTACGAGGTGACTTCAAAGAAAGCCCTGTGTGTTAGTCGTGGTTCTCCAGAGAAACTGAACTGATAGTAATATGTGTGTGTGTGTGTGTGTGCGTGTGTGTGTATGTGTGTGTGTGTGTATATATATATATATATGAGATAATATATTGGTCTTAATAAGGATCAATATAGGATCCTACTATTGATACTAAATAAGGAATTGCTTTATGCAATTATGGAGACTGGTGAATTCCAAATCTGCAGGGTGGGCCAGTGGCCAGAGACCCAGGTGCGGGTGGCCCAAAGGCCATCTGCTGGGGAGTCCCCCTTGCTCAGTGAGGCCAGTCTTTGTGTTCCATTTAGACCTTCAGCTGATTAGATGAGGCCCACCACTCTTCGAAGGGCGATCTGCTTTACCCGCAGTTCACTGATTTGAACGTTAATCTCATCTAAAAGCATGCTCTCAATTGATACAGGAAATGAACCACTACACACTAGTATAAGCAGAAAATCTCTTGTGCTGGGTCAAGTGGCCCAAACTGTTCCGGTCAGCCTGACCACCAGGAGATATGGAAATAAAGCCTCTGCTTTGGGGAGGAGGAGCTAAAAAGGGAGACTTCCCTCCCCGATTTCCCTCCTTTAAAGGACTGGAGGGGGACACTCACTTGGCTGTCCGCACCAAAGAGTGAAAGAGGGGACTTCAAGGAGCCTATGGTGAAGCCTAGGGGCACATATAAGACGGGAGACTCGCAGTCCACCTCCCTGTGGGGGCCATGCTCAGCCACAAAGCTCACCGCTGGCATTCCTGCAGGGCACAGGAGGAGAGGGTGTGTGGGTGCTTCCTTGTGGACAGTGCAGTCCACCCTCGTGTTCCTCATTTCTAAGACAGAGAAGGAGAATCCCAGGGCAGAGGCTGCAGAGGCCAGCTTCAAGCTCACCAGAGATGTGCCACGAGGAAAAGAAGGCCACCTGCTCGGAAGAATGGGGGCAAGGCCATCCCAGCAGGGATATACAGAGGCTCTATCAGAGTTGGGGAGCAGACCACCTGTGATGATGGAGTGGCTTATGATTGCATCCCTTGTCAGCTGATTCGTAAGGCCTTTCCTCTCCTGTGTGAGCCATCGGTCACGATCTGGAAAAGGGAAGGTGACCTAAGAAAGATGAGCCCCCCACCATGGCCGTGTGCTCTGGGGAAACCCCTCTCCACTCTGCTTGTGTTACTTTCACAGGGATGCCATGGCAAAGTCCCACAAATTGGGTGGCTTAAAACAAAAGAACGTGCTTCTCTCACAGTCTTGGACGCCAGAAAATGAGATCAAAGGTTCCGCAGGACCCTGCTCCCTCAGAGGCTGGAGGAGAGAAGCTGCCCCCTGCCGTTCTCTGAACCTCCAGTTCGCCAGCAGTCTTTGCTGCTCCTCGGCTTTCAGGACGTGACTCCAATCCCTGCCTCCATCTCCACATAGCTGTCTCCTTCCTGTGTGTGTCTGCTCCCAAATGTTCCTCTTCTGCTGAGGACATGGGTTACATTGTGTTAGAGTCCACTCGAATGAATGACCGTATCTCAGTTTCATTACATCTACAAAGACTCTATTTCCAAATAAGGTCACAGGCACAGGTACAGGGGTTAGGACGTCAACTTCTCTCTTGGAAGAACAGAATTCAACTGATACAACACTGCAGGGGTGAAATCAAGACAGAGAGAGAGATGAGGGGCCCGCACATGCTCTGCTCACCTCAAAACTTCTCGAGAAGCAAGTCTAACTTGCAGAAATTTGAGAAAGGTAGGAGAAGCAAAAAACAAAATGAGGTTGTTTTCATAACTTAAGGAGGCTGAAAATGATGGAATTGGACTGAGATGTGTTACAGGAGCCTCCACAGCTAGAAGGATAGATTCAAGGTCATGCTTTGAACAAAAGCCATTAACCATAAATAAATAACATGGTATCACACTTTTGCCTCTCAAGTTGAGACTGCCTCTAAACTGACTAGCATTACAAATATCCTAACAGAAAACTATCCCCAAAACCTAGAAGGCCATATTATGCTTGGGCAATCATCTGACCATGTACAACAAATGTAATGAAAACAGTACACCTGGCCGGGCGCGGTGGCTCAAGCCTGTAATCCCAGCACTTTGGGAGGCCGAGACGGGCGGATCACGAGGTCAGGAGATCGAGACCATCCTGGCGAACACGGTGAAACCCCGTCTCTACTAAAAAAATACAAAAAACTAGCCGGGCGAGGCGGCGGGCACCTGTAGTCCCAGCTACTCGGGAGGCTGAGGCAGGAGAATGGCGTGAACCCGGGAGGCGGAGCTTGCAGTGAGCTGAGATCTGGCCACTGCACTCCAGCCCGGGTGACAGAGCCAGACTCCGTCTCAAAAAAAAAAAAAAAAAAAAAAAAAAAAGAAAACAGTACACCTGAACCACGGCAAACCCAACAGTTTAATCTAAAAACTCAGAGATACTAAGTATTGCCTTCAGCTGGACATTCGGAAACTTCACATGGCTACATTGTATTTCCCCCCACCAGTTGCTTCAGGGTTGTGAAATTCACTGGACTGTGGAGGGAGCCTTAAACCTTTGTGGGTGATTGACGTCTCAAGTACCTGAGCTTTTCTGGTTCTGCTGACCCTCAGTCTCCTGGACCCTAGGTAAGTGCCTGGGGGACTATACCCCGATCAGCTGAACTCACTGTGGGATTGTTGCTTCTGAAAGTCCAAGGGTCAAAATTCTATGTCTTTAGAGAAGACTATTTTCTTACTTTCAGTCAATGACTATTTAATATGCTTTCTAAATATTTGAAGAGAAATGTGTTTTATAATATTTTTGTGTATTTCTGCTTAATGAATAATATCTTCCATTCTATTCCTAACTCATCAACTTGAAAAACACAGAAGAATCAGACCCCAGTATGATTTGATATCCTGCAGTCTCATCTCTGGAAGCCCAGAATAAAATGAAAAAGGTGTGGACAAGAAGGGAGAAATCACTGTTGACAACACATTTTACCTAGCAGTCCAACATTGTTTATCAGCATAATAAAATGTGCCAATACTCACCAGCACTCTAAAATATGCACTAATAATAAATAGAGATATAGGGCATAATATGGCCAATGATGAGATATAAATTTATAGCTCCTGGGAGGAAATGATGGGAGACCTCACAATGGAGAAAGTTGACTTTGGATAAAACAAATAACTTTTCTCCTTTCATAAGCCTCAGATGAAAATAGCATTGATTTTTTTTAGTTATAAAATCACAATCCCTATTTTGCATGATCAAGAAACAGAAACAAATTTCCACACTATTACCTTTCAGCTCCTATATATTCCATTTTTATCTTTTGTTCATCCCATTGATAGTTTAAAATTAATGGTTTTATAGGTAGGATAGAGCTCAGTATCAAATATGCTAATCCTTGACCTGAAACGTCGTCAACCACAACAAATTCTTTCTTCCATTCCCTAAAGCAAAAAGCAATGAAAAACCTTCAAAGTAAGTTTGCCATTACAGCTTCCTGTAATCCCTGGAGTCTCTGCATTTTCCCCAACTCAATGTTCACCTGTATCTGAAGAGACAATGTAAAGGTTGCTTATCAGCGACTGGGGACAAGATCATAGGTTCCACTTTTCCTTTTTGTTTTCGATGGCAAGTTAGAGCCCCTGAGTGATTTTAAGGAGATGATCTCACCATGCCTGACTTTTATATGAGCATTTAACTTTGGTGCTAAGTTTCTTTTATGGTCTCCATCAAAACTTAATATGTAAATATTAGTGTCACATCTTCCTTCCCTCTTAACAATCTTTAAAGTCAAATTTGAATTTTTAGAATACTGCAGCTATGAGTTATTTTTCCAAATCACATAAGCAGCATGATCACTTCACATTTTACATTTTGTTTGTTTTCTTTGTACAGGTGAGGTAACTCGTACTTATATCCCCTGAACTTAAGCTTGCTAAGTTTTCAGTTGGTTTCCCTTGAAAATGTCACTTGCCAATTCATTATTTATTTCATGCTCTCTCATCCTAATATGGTAAAAAAATATTCTAAGCAGATAGAGAAATCTATCAGTCCAGTCCAATTGGAATCTTTATACTTTGATAGCTTCAAATGTACAATTATTGGTAAGGAGATCAAATTGTTCCAAAACCACAACTAACCATGACAGAACTAACTCCTTCCTAATGTGAATGTATTAAATGTCTTATTTTATTTCTCCAAGAATTAAAATGGTGCCTTTTACAATAAAAAGTAATAGCAAACAAGAATAATAGCTAATTTTTATTAAACACTGAAAACACGTCAAGTGCTCTGCTAAGAATTATATGCATTTTTCCTCTGTTTTTCCTCTTTAATTCTCACAGTAAATGTAGAGCATAAATACTCAGTAAATTCTCACTCAGACAGATGGCACAATGTCATTCTGTCGGTCACAAAGATGTTGGTTGCTGTGTGCTCACAGGACATGGTACTTCAAGCTTTTTTTGTTTGTTTTTTTTTTGACAACGTCTGGCTCTATCATCCAGGATGGAGTGCAGTGGCACGATCATAGCCCACTGTAACCTCCACCTCCCAGGCTCAAGCCATTCCCCCACCTCAGCCTCCTGAGTAGCTGGGATTACAGGCAAGTGCCACCATCCCTAGCTAATTTTTGTATTTTTTTATAGAGATGGGTTTTCACCATGTTGCCCAGGCTGGTCTCAAACTTGTGAGCTCAAGAGATCCACCTGCCTTAGCCTCCCAAAGTGCTGGGATTACAGGCATGAGCCACTGAGCCCAGCCGACTCCAGGCTTTTCTAATGAGATTTCTGGGCCACAGAGTGGAGACAGTCCCTATCCTCAAAGGATGCTGCCGTGCATTGTCAAAGACCAATGTGTCAAAATATTTATGGAAGAAGGTGCCCGAAAGTTTGAAGACAGTTATCTATAAGGGAGGTGTAAGAAAATCACCTGGGAATACCCATCTCGGAAGAACAGGTATGAATGCCCTTGAATCACTTAGAGAGCTTCTCTTCAATGTTAAATTATTGTAGTATCACTGAGCTCACCACCCAGAATGATGCAGTCCGCCTCCCCAGGAAGGAATGAAGGTCATAGTTTCCTCTCTATAGATGTGTCTCACTTTATATTAAAAAAAAATGTTAATTCAGGCACTGTGTGTGAAAAGTTTGGCAGGAAAACAAATGTCCAGTCCAAGTCCTGGGGCCTACGGGAGGGCAGCAAATGTGCTCCTGGCCCATGGTGTGGCGCACACACACCCTCCTTTCCTGGCTGCCTTGTGCCCAGACCCGGCCAGAGGCCTGAAATGTGGCCATGTATGGCAACGCAGACCGCAAAGCCTGGAGATCTGCAGCATCAGGCCCAATGCATGGAGCGAACAGAGCACTGACAGCAGAGGATCGTCCTTCCTCTGAGAAACACGGTTCTTGCAGGGTTGGAGACAAGAGGCATTCTGCAGCTGGGATCAGTCTCAGCTTGGCAGGAAAGGATCGAGCACCCTGGGGGACTCAGCGTGGCAGGAAGAACTCAGAACCCTATCCTGTGGCTGCTCAGGGGCTGAAGCAGAGGCACTGCCTTTGGGCTGCCCAACGCCCTGAGGATTTTGGATACGGTGAGTCTTTCTGCTAATGAGGCATGTGAGGTCCTTGGGCAATTGTTTAAAATAAGAGCAGGACCATATTTGTACCCCAACATGAGGAAGGGTTTGCAACGGCTTCCATTGTTTCCACAAAACTGCAGAAACAGGCCTCATGACTCAGGAAACTGAAGGAACTTGGTGGACAAGAATAAGAGCCTAGTGAATCAAAGGTTTCTTTAAGGGAACAAACGCCAGGATGGAATTTCATGATGTGGTAACACAACTAGAAAGGAGCACGGAGAAACCAGTGCATCCTGCCCTTGCATAATGAAGACCCTGTAAGGGGTAACAAGACTCAGCCAAGGTCAAGTGAAGCAGATGTGTACAAACGCGAGTATTTTGACTTCTCCATTCTATCAGGGAAATGACCTCATTCTAGACCATTAATGAAGGACGCATAACATAACCTGTTAACATCTGACTCTTCTTTCAGAAGTGCTAATCTCTTACTCTAGAGAGAGAGATTCTAGGATTTCTAGAGACTTCTAGAATTTAGGAAAATTCTAATAGTCCAATTGTATTCAAACTTCAGAAAACATATACACTTTAAAATTTTTTATTTTAATCTTTGTGGGTACACGGTAGATGTATATATTTATAGGGTACATGAAACGTTTTGATTCAGGCTTGCAATGCATAATAATCCCTTCATGGCCAATACGTATCTGTCCCCTCAAACATTCATCCTTTGAGTTACAAACAATCCAGTTACATTGTTTAAATTGTTTTAAAATGTACAATTAAGTTATTATTGTCTATAGCCAGCCTGTTGTGCTATCAAATAGAAGGTTTTATTTATTCTTTATTTTTTTGTACCCATTAACCATCCCCGCCTCCCCCCACCATGCACCCACTACCCTTCCCAGCCTCTGGCAACCATCCTTCTATTCTCTATGTCCGTGAGTTCAATTGTTTTGATTTTTAGATCCCACAAACAAGTGAGAACATGTGATGTTTGTCTAAGGCATGCACTTTATTTGGCCAACTCGAGGGTCTTTGGGAGGAACCTGAAGGAAATTATTGGGCAATAGGACTTTCATCAGGGCAACCTCCATTCGAATTAGCAGAGAAACATATTAGAGGCTATCTGTCACTTATTTGGCCCTAAAACAATTGGACATCACATCTGTCATGGTAGGAAGGAGTCATACTGCAAGGAAGATAACAGGGAAGTCAAATTCCAGGAAGGCTTTCGATCCACCAAATTCAGCACAGAATTCAGGTGTGTGTGAACTTGCCCACTGTCCGAGGACAGGGTCTATGGCATCCGTCCTTCTCCAGGGGGATTTGCAACCAAAAGAGGTCAGCAGAGGGCACGGACCAGAAGCATTTGTCTTATAACTCCCACAGTGCTTGCCTGTTTCTTTACAAATGGGATATAGACTCTCATTTTTAAATTCCCACTGTTTATTCTGTAATATTAATTTTTTAAAAATCAACAACAACTAAAAATGTGGAAAAGACAATTTTAATATAAAAATTAAGGCTATTCCTAGGGCTATACATAAGGTGCCAGTTAAAAAAAAAAAAAAGATTAGGAAATAATAACTAAAGCTGTATGCCTTATCACTTCGGGTAAAAATATCTTATGAATAATATAATCATTGTCTCTGGTTATTGGGTATGAAAAAGATAAGTGTACCCCGCACAGTGTGATGGAGGGAGACATTAACACTTTCACACGGCTGGATACGGACTCGAAAATGAGTTAGGAATCACCGGGTCATCTAAGTGGAGGATTATTCCGTACATAGGCCCCTAGGTCACTTTAAATTATTAAATTTATCTCAGTGGCCGCAGGGGCCAAGACGCATTTGTGTTCGCTCTTTATCTTTCTGTCCTGTTAGCATGGGCTTAGCAAAAGGGGATCAGCAATGACAGAAGGAGAAAAAAAAAAGAAAGAAAAGAAAAGAAGGAAGATCCAAAATTCCTGCTTGGGCCTTTAGATGGTTAATGACTGAGTTGCAAGGGAATCAGCCTACATTGTTTCAAGGGCATTTTCCTGCTGAATAGCTTTACTTGTTGCTTTTTACTTCTATTTTGACCTTGACACACCCAGGGTACCTTTGGTGCTCACGGGCTGTCCACAGGTGAGGAGAAGGGATGATGTGGGTCATTCATGGGATGTCACTTAAAATCTGCGATTTCTTGGGAGTGCCCCCACCTCATTTGTAAAGGTTGGTAGAGCCCTGTTTTAGGGTCATGCAGGCTGCTGTTCTGTGGTCTTGAGCCCCTTGACTGGTTACTTTTCCATACAAGTTCCAGTGTACACAGCCCCTTGGGCTTCCGTATGTCTGCGGGGAGCACCGTGTAACAAGAAGTCCTAACAATCCCTCCGTATGTTGCTCCAGAGAGAATCCAAGCTGAGGCATCACATTTGTGACCTTGTGTCAGGGGAATTTTGACTAGAATAGGCCCATAATCCTAATGTATTTTAAAAGCTTAAAAATCATGATATTTAATTCTGCTCCTGTAAAAGGACACATTTTCAACCCACAACTTTTCTCTGGAATCTGTCCACCCCTCTCTGGGCATGGCAAGGCAGTGAAGGAGGCACCTCCGTGTGTCTCTGGCCCGTCTCTTACCGTGGAAATCTCACATCAACCAGCCCTTCCTCACACCTAGTCAGATTGCCATGGCCTGCAAAAATATGAGGCTTTGTTCCTTTCATTTGAACAGAAAAGTGCAGATTGACTGAAAAACAACATTTGTCCTCATGTTGCGTCTCTCACTTTCCTTATCAAGGCTTCTTAGTGGCTCCTTCTGTGCCCCGGACCTGTGATGAGGCCCTCAGATGCACTATCCTGTTTGTTCCTACAGCATCCCTGTGAGGCCGGGTGTGGGGGCTCACGCCTGTCATCCCAGCACTGTGGGATGCTGAGAGGGGTTGATCGCTTGAGCACAGGAGCTTGAAATCAGCCTGGGCAACATACCGAGACTCTATCTCTACAAAAAATACAAACAATTATCTGGGCATGGTGGTGCATGCCTGTAGACCCAGCTACTCAGGAGGCTGAGGCAGGAGGATCATTTGAGCCTGTGAGGTCAAGGCTGTGGTGAGCCATGATCACGCCACTGCACTCCAGCCTGGGAGATGGAGTGAGACGTTGTCTCTAAATAAATAAATAAAGCAACCCCATGATTTAGGATTCACTGGTACCATTTCATCCCACAGATGAGGTCCCAAGGCTGGTAATGGTAAGTCAGTGGCCAAAGTTCAGAAAACCTGAGCTGAACCATGACCTGGCCTCAGATTTTCTGGGCCCCAGCCAGGTCTGCTGCTCCTCCTCTCCCTCTGCATGGGCCCAGTTTGCCACACACTGGCTAAACAAAGAGCCCAGCACCCTATAGAGAACTCCAAGCCCAGTCTACACCCTTGGGGCCCTAGACTGTGCCACCTTCCGGAACCCACGCAGGTTTGTATTTCTGATAAGCCAGGCACCTTGCAACAGAATCAGGAGTCACTGTGGCCTCTCAGACCCCAAGGAACTTTAGAAAGAAAGTTTGCTGCAAAACTTGTATCAGCTTTACCGACACTCAGGAAAGTGTGGGAACATGCTGGGCTGGGCTGTGATTCTCCTCCAAAGAGCAAACCTTCTTAAAGATGTTACAAATCCTGAGACTAGTGTCTTTTCTTTCCCCAGTCAACTCATCCAATCCTGGAACTATCAACACCGTCTTTATATCACCTCTCCAAAATTTCATTTTCAATCTGAACCTCTCGGATCAGCACATTCAACAGAAGACTGGAAGCTCCTCTCAGATGCCTCCCAGTGCCTTTCACCTGACATGACTAACTCAAAGCTCTCGACCTCTCACCTCGGACCTGCTTCAGGTGTCTCCACTCCGATACTTCCAGGCACTGCCATCGACATGGAAACCTGGTGGTTAGCCTGGAAACTGCCCTCACCCTCTGTCCTGGGTTGAATAGGGCCCCTCAAAACGTACGTTCACCCAGAACCTCAGAATATGATCTTATTTGGAAATTGGGTCTTTGTAGATACGATGAGGATCAGGTCCTAAATTCAAGGACTGGTGTCCTCATAAGAAGAGGAGAGGACATCCTGATCCACATGAGGAAGAACCATGGGACCACGGAGGCAGAGCGTGGAGGGACGCAGCCACCAGCCAGGAGCACCTGCAGCCATGGGACCTGTGAGAGAGGTGGGGAAAGGAGGAATCTCAGAGAGGCCTTGGAAGGAGCCAGCCCTGCCCACAACTTGACTTTGGACTTCTGGCCTCTGGAACTATAGGGAATTAGACTGTCCTTTCTCCATGGCCCCGGCCACCATCCAAGCCTCCATGAATCTTGCCAGGAGCTGTCCCACAGCTCACCAGCGGATTCCCCACATTTATTCTCGCCTCCACCCAGTCTGATCTCTGCAGAGCAGTGTGTTCTTGGGAAAACACAAATTGGATGACACAGATCCCTCGTTTGAATAATTTGGTGGTTTTGCATTACTTTTACACTAAAATCCAAGATCCTCAGCATGGCCCCCAAGGCTCTGCTCGCTCCGGCCCCTGCCTGCCTCTCCGGCCTCATCTCACCACCCCCACTTTCCTTCTCCTTTGTGAAGCTACAACCACACCGACCTTCTTTCCATTTCTACATGGAGCGGGACTTCATCCTGCCCTAGAGTCTTTGTTTCCACTCTTCCCTCTGATACAGACACTTGTCCCATTTCTCATCGGAGTGATCTCCCCACCCTTCAAGTCTGGGATAATTATCACTCCCTCACAGAGTTACTTCACCTCTTACATAGATTAAAATGGCAATCTCTGTTACGCTTTCTTAGTCCTCTGTATTTTTTAATAGTTTATCAAAATTATGATGATATATTTATCTCTACAATTGTTTGCCTGATATCTCTATCCTCTACCATGCTGTACAACCCAAGTTGGTGAAGGCTTCAGCATTGTGTGTCCAGTACACAACCCAGTGCCTAGAACGCACATAGTCACTGCTACAAAAATGTTTGTTGAATACACATTGGTTGAAAACTTGAGTCTTCTCTGAATTCCACACTTCTACCTTAACAATGTAACTCCTATCACAAGCAATAGAAGGGGAAATATTTGCTACTTCTTTTCAGAACCTTAATTTCTTTCTCATATCTAAAGTCTGTGCCAACCAGATCTTCCACTTTCAGCTACAGAGTTGTGCATGGAGTCCCTAGGTTTTGTGCGGTTTACACTCTGGGTCTGGACAAGGAGGACCTACCAGTGATGGTGTCATTGGCCCCACCCATGCCAGACATCTGAGGCTCTTCCTCTTCATCTCTGCAAGTCATTGTGGTTGGAAATGACTAAATCAAACCTGGGAGACGGTGTTTCTCAAAGTGCCAGAAGAGACAAGTCAGAACATGTAGAAGTGGTTTTCTAAGCAATTAACTGCAATCAAATTGCCATTGCCATTATGTAAATACTGGACACCAGCCTATGACTTTTTTTTTTTTTTTTTTTTTTTCTGAGACAGAGTCTCGCCCTGTCACCCAGGCTGGAGTGCAGTGGCACAATCTCAGTTCACTACAACCTCTGCTTCCTGGGTTCAAGCAATTCTCCTGTCTCAGCCTCCTGAGTAGCTGGGACAACAGGCACCCACCACCATGCTCAGCTAATTTTTGTATTTTTAGTACAGGGTGGTTTCATCATGTTGGTCAGGTTGGTCTTGAACTCCTCACCACATGATATGCCCGCCTGGTGCTCCCAAAGTGCTGAGATTACAGGCATGAGCCACCACACCAGGCCAGCCTATTGCATTTTTTTAATTTTTAAATTTTAAGATTATTGATTTGGATATTCTACAAGTGGCAAAGGAGAGGCATTTTACAGTTTTCTGCCACTGAGCACCAATGAGCACCACATGATGACTTCAAAGTCCTTGTAATTAACACTCCTAATACAATTACACACCTAGTATAACCACTAAGCTGGGCCAGCCTATATTCATTTATTCAACTAATATTACCTACTCTAAACCAGGTGTGTAACTGCAGTGGGATAAGAGGCAACTTACCTCATCTCACTGAGCCTATTTTCTGGAGAAGGGAAGGCACGAAAAAAATCAGAAAAGTCATTTTGAAAAGGTGATAATTGACCTGAAGCCTGAAGTCACCAGGAAGTGTGGGAGGCTGGCATGCCTGAGGAGCACTGAGGAAGCAGGAGAGTCATGGGATGGAGGTCAGGGAAGTGGCTGGGACCATATCATTAGGGGCCCTTGTGCTCTGCTAAGAACTCTGGATTTTTAACAAGAGTGCAATGCAAACAATTGAAAGGAATGGTGTGACCTGACTGCCGTGGTTAGAGGATTTCTTGTGCTCAAGCACAAAGAACAGACTGTAAGGAGCAGCTGTGATCCAGGGAACCAGATACAAAGATATTGCCTGGGCCAGGTCAGATGATGCACTAGAGGAGGATCAGCAGAGATGATGAGAAGTGATTTGAGTTTCATTCTTTCAACATATGTGTGATCACTGATTTAAAGTCTGTGATAAGTCCAACATCTGGGCACCCTGAGGGATATTTTCTAGTGGTTGCTTTTTTTTCCTACATATGGGCCACACTTTCCTGTTTTTTTGTGCGTCCCATAGTATTTCTCTGAAAACTGGACATTTTAGATAATAGAATGAGGCAACTCTGGAGTTCTGATCCTGTCCCCTCCCTGGGGTTTTTTACTGTGGCTGTTTTGTGTTTTGTTTTGTTTTGTTTTGTTTTTAATTCCATAAAGTCTGCATTCCCTGTTATATGGGACTACTGAAGTCTCTGCTTGGTTAGCTTAGCATTCAGCTAATGACTGGTCAGAGTTTTCCTGAGATGTCTTAGCCAGCAAGTCTTCCAGGAGCCCTTTAACACCATTGTGTGTGTCAAGCACATCTTCAGTGCCAAGGCCATTCCCAAGTCTCCCTTCACCTTTACTTCCTGCTTGTGCAGGGCCTCAAGGTCAGCCAAAGGTGAGTGGCTGGGGACTCCTTCAGGTCTGTCCTGAGCCTGGCTATAGCCCTGCACATGCAAAAAGCCTGAAGATTTTCCAAAAGAAAAGCACAGCTCTTCAAAGTCCTCCATGGACACCTTGATCCCCAGAATTTTTTTTAGTGCAGCTCATTATTTTTAACAAATGCTCTGGAGATGGGACTTTTCTCACGGAGCTCTGAGTCAGGTCAAATAACAGCAATGCCCTGTGAATAGGGCTTTTCCCAGGGAGCTGTGAGATGGATCCAGTGGGGACAATGCCTCGGGAATGAACCTTTTTGAGGTGCCCCAAATCCACTCTGCCCTGCCCAGTAGCTGTGAGGCTGTTGGATTTTTTGATTGCTATGATTTTGAGATTCCTGGTTTTCAAGGATACTGTAGGACTGAGGACAGAAAGAAGGGAGCAGGCCAAGTTAAAAACACAGCTCTGCTGTTCTTATCAATGTTCAGTCATTTTTCATGAGTAAATGTTTTTCAAGTTGTTGTAAACCTTGGGTCAATTTCCATAGTTCTGGATGTTGTTGAAAAAAGGCTGATGTTGATAGTTCTGCCTGTATTGTCATTGCTTTTATGGGGAAGTGGATTTATGGAAGTCTTCTCCCCACCATTCTGAAGGTCCCTCCCCCAGGAAGTGATTAGATTGTAAAGATATATTTGAAGCAGGGTCCATAGGATTTCTCAAAGATTTGGATGTGAAGAACAAGAGAAAGAAATGAACTGAGGGTAATTCTGAGGCTTGGGTCCTAAAAATTAGAAAAATTTAATTCCTATTTATTGAGATGGGTAAAAATGGGAAGAAGGCAGATTTCTGCAGGATGATCAAATGTTTAGCTTTGAACACATTGAATTTGAAGTTCAAATTAAGCATTGAGGTGCACAGGCCAAGTAGGCCATTGGACAGACAAATCTGGACTAGATAGACTGAAAGATATCGCCTAAAAATGGTAGTTACAGCAATAGAATGCAGGCCTATGTAAGAGGAATACATGTAAATAGAGATTCCACAACAAAGCCCTGGGGTGTTCCTACATCCATGGGCAGGAAAATGAGGAGCATTCAGTAGAGGGAAGTGAAAATAAGTGAAGTAGAAAGAGAACCAGGAGGAAGTGATGTCTCAGAAGTCAAGTGAAAAAATTGGTACCAAGAGAAGGATGTCATCAACCACGTCAAAGCAGCCAGCAGTTGAGCAAAAGCAAGTCCAGCAACCAACCACTGGATTTACCAACACAGAGGCCAGGAAGCACCTTTAAAAGAGCAACCCCAATGGAGCAGCGGGGTCAAATCTGTAAATGGATTCAAAGGAGACAGGTTGGGGAGGCCATGGGGACAGTGAGTGCAGAGAGCTTTTCTGGTTGTTCTTTCAAGGGAAGCAGAGAAATGGGGTCCCGTCATCATGGTCCTGCCGGGTGAGATAGTCAAAGCAGATCTGGGGCCCACTGCCTACGCAGAGTGTGAGGGTTTTACTCAGGAAGCCTTGGAGAATCATGCGGGGCTTGATTTTCACTTATGCCCCAATCAAAAAGTGACTCTTCCACATATGGGAATAACATATAACATGGCTACCCACTTATTTTGGCAGCAAATGTGTTAATCTGTTTTGCGTTGCTATAAAGGGTTATCCAAGATCAGGTAATTTACAAAGAAAAGAGATTTATTTGGATCACGGTTCTGTAGGCTGTACAGGCATGGTACCAGTGTTTGTTCAGTTTCTGGTGAGGCCTCAGGAAGCTTTTACTCATGGTGGAAGGTGAAAAGGGAACAGGTAGGTCATATGGCAAGAGAGGGAGCAAGAGAGGTGGCAGGATTTTTCAAACAACCAGTTCTCGTGTGAACTAATAGAGTGAGAACTCACTCATCACCGTGGGGAGGGCAACAAGCCATTCATGATGCAGACAACTCCCACCAGGCCCCACCTTCAACACTGGGGATCACATTTCAACATGAGATTTGAAGGAGATAAACATCCAAACTATATCACCAAGCATCTGTGCAGCACAGCTCTTCAGTTAGAAAGAAGGATAGGCAAATGCAAATAATTAATAAATCCTGTAGACAGGGTGTTAAGTCTATGGAAGGATAAAAGCCTTCATGGAAACCAATTGTCGTCACCTATACCTACAGTGATCTTCAGGTGATTTGTGTGATTGGAGACATAAAATAATCAGAAACCATAATTAGGGCTCTGATAGAAGAGGGCTGCAATACCAGAGAAAGTTTTCCAGTACAGCCTAGTGAGAGACAAGGAAGAGGGGTAGCTTTCAACAATTCTTGCAAGTCTTCTGTGAAGTTTTTGGGGTTTGGGGCAGGTTTTATCTGCATTTGTCTGTCTGTGTGAATTCATATATTAGGGTAGGGGGGTTCCAGTTGCTTAGTGAAGAAGAACTGAAATTTATGTCAGATCTCAGTGTTCCTGTTTTAGAGTTGCATGCATTTGTGATTATGTTCATAAATCACAATACAAAGATAGTCCACGTTGGAGAAATATGCACAGTCCCTGCCCCCAAATACTGAGGTCATCCGAAAACACTGTGAAGCTGTAACACCTTCTCCCAACTATTAGGCCCCGTGATTACAGTCAATTCCCGGCTCCTAGATTATGCAAAGCAGGAATGTGGGCACCCTGAGGACATTGTCTTACTACCTTTTTTTCCATCTGGATATGCCACATGTTAGAATACCTCACGGTTCCCTCTCTGTATCAATCATCCTGAAAGCAAATCGCTAAGCCTCTTGCAATTTAGCACTCCCAAAATGTGTTTGATATAATGAACCTCACATTTTTTTACCTGAAATATTCTTAAAGATGTTTTCATTTATCTCATCTCTGAAAATTGCATATCTCTTGCCATGCTGTGAAAGTTTCAGGCTGTCTTTCCTCCTCTCTGCCATCAACAGACAGAACGGAAGCTGGTAACGACTGATGCACTACCCTCGGTTTTTAACTCCCCAAACACACCTCATTTACTGCCCAATCAAACTCAGTAGTTGCAGCAGTTAGCCAGGCAGGCCTTACCCTGGAGTTTAAAATTCCCTTCTCACAATATATATAGTTAGTCTTAATAAATAAATGACTTGGACCATGCATTATATATCACTCAAATCCACAAGGACACAAATTATGTATAATACATCGGCTGTGTAATTTATTTATTAAGCAAAACGTGAATTTTCCATGCTTGTGTTTGGAGGCACAGTTTGTCACACGCAGCTAAATGATGTATTCTTATTAGTCCCACTCAATTACGAAGTCATCCCTCTGTGCACGGTGTATTTGTTAATGATAGTGCCACAACGCTGCGTCTACAATACCTGTGATTTTAGTGATTCATAACCGCTCACTAAAACTGTGAAAATGATAAATTGACTGCTGTTGATTAAATGCCGCCAACAGTATGTTTCATATGTGTTTGTCGCAGTTAGGAGTTAAAGAAACAGCATTGCTCAAAATCATTTAAATATCTAATTAAGCCAAGCCCTCACTAGATATAAAGAACTCATCAGGATAGGAAAAATAAAAAAAGAAAGCTCGGTGGGAGAGGAGGGAAGAAACACCATCTGTAGCCCCTCACCAACATAGCCCCACTGACGATAAAGAGACCGCCATAATAACCAGGTGGAAGGGGCAATGCCCACATTTTTAAAAGCATGGGAGTTAGCCCCTTCTGCTCACCAGCACAGCTGCCGGGCTCTCTGATGACTGGCCCTCAGCTCTGGGATTAGCCTTGGGCAGTAGTGGATTTCAGTCACTTATCTGGAAGCCCTGGGTGATGGCCTTTGAAACTGGAGCAAATTCACAGAGGCTTGGAAGGAGGGAGATGCGGAGGCAAGAAAAGGGGAAGGAATATTTTCAAGCAGTTTCAAATCACATCCCTTGGCTTCCACTGCAGCGAAAGGGTTTGTTAATGCTTCCACATAACAAATGGCAGCAGAAAGGAAAATATCATTTCAAACAAAGATTAATTATCTTTATGGCTTTAGATCATTTTTTTCTCCCCTTAGATTAATCCATATAGAAGTCTTATTGGTAATATTCAAAGCAGTACAGAACAAGCCCAAGCCCAGAGAATGCTCTGTGCCGGCACCTCGGCTCCTAATTTAGGCTGCTGGAGTGAGTATTCAGGGTAATAAAAATAGATACCCGGTGAAGCTTGGTAATCTTATTAAGACCAGCCAGGAGGTGTTTATTTTCTTTTTTTGCAATTTTGAAATCAATTGAGAAATGTAAGTGGAA
The DNA here is from genome assembly GCF_008728515.1 of Papio anubis. Lineage (NCBI taxonomy): Eukaryota > Metazoa > Chordata > Mammalia > Primates > Cercopithecidae > Papio > Papio anubis. Next base: position 68,267,075 of record NC_044994.1, read on the forward strand.
AGTGCATGAATTCTTTCGGAAATCAATCTTCTTAGATTAGACCACATCTCTGGAATGTTTGGAGCAGAGTAATAACAACAAAAGTGGACTATTCTTAATTTTAAAATTTTGTTTGTGCCTAACACACTTTTTAAATTTTCCCCTTAAAAAGATAAAACTTAGAACAATGTCCCCATAGCTTTAAAATTGTTTCAAAATTAAGGTGGAGCATTGATTATTAACAGCCCAGATCTATAACTGACCATGAAGAAAGAACCACGTCTTACATTGTCTTTGCAAAAGCCAATTTCACTTTTAAAACTTAAAACTCAAGAGAGGGTGGTATGCTGAAGTCTTAGATCTTTTGAATAGCTCATAAGAAGAGTCATGGTATGAACTTTTATAGGCAGGGCAGAGGTCATTTTCAAATTCTACTAAGAACTCAAACCCTAACACATATGTATCAATTTAAACATACTTAGTCTTGAAAGTTGGATGATTTCCTTTATGTCAAATATCCCTAGGGTACCTTTAACAACATTTAAAAATTTTATTCTCACATCTGAAAGCAATTCCACAGTGTCCTGGACAACTGGCATCTTAGGGACCCGTTGAACCCTTACTAACTGCTTGGATGCCTTGTATGGCAGTCACAGAGAGTCATTCCCTCATTTATAAGGGGTTTGTTTCATTTCCTTTTGTTTCTACTGCATCAAGTACAGTTTTTCATTTATTTCCTGACAGAACAAACTGACTTGATATGCAAGTTTGTACAGTGATGGCCAGGGGGAACCCAGATTCAGAATCTCTTCTTCTCAGGTTCACTGCAGTGGGAGTGGAAAGATCCTATGTCCTCACTTGTGTTCTTTTTTTTTTGAGACGGAGTCTCGCTCTGTCGCCCAGGCTGGAGTGCAGTGGCCGGATCTCAGCTCACTGCAAGCTCCGCCTCCCGGGTTCACGCCATTCTCCTGCCTCAGCCTCCCAAGTAGCTGGGACTACAGGCGCCCACCACCTCGCCCGGCTAGTTTTTTGTATTTTTTAGTAGAGACGGGGTTTCACTGTGTTAGCCAGGCTGGTCTCAAACTCCTGACCTGGTGATCCACCCCTCTCGGCCTCCCAAAGTGCTGGGATTACAGGCTTGAGCCACCGCGCCCGGCCGTGTGTTCTTAATTAACTGCAAAATGTTGGGCAAATAACTCACTCTCTGCATCTTAGATTCCACACTTCAAAAATGACAAATATTAAGATTGGTGACAGGCTGTTTTCATCCTTATCTAACCTTTAGATTTGACTCTCCCTCCTTCTCTGGTAGCACCAGGACCTCTGGTTTGCACGTGGCTCAGCATCTATCGGGCAGGTCCTGGGTGCAGCCCAGGCCTCCAGCACTCCCAATGTGTCAGCCCATGCTGTAGCACACGTAGGTGGCACCCCAAGGAGGCATCACTTGGGAATCTTCACCTACCAGATAACATAAATTAAATGGGACCTAGTGTCCATTTCACATCTGCATGTTCTCTCCCATGCCCTTTGCAGATTAAAAGGCCTAATCATTTTGCATAGCCCTGTAGCAGGTGCGCTCTGATTACTCCTTCTCAGGGCTCTTTGTGTAACCACCAAACCCCGGCATTTACAGAGATGTTATTACGACCAAGAGTAAAACAGACGTGGTATGTTGAAGTCATCGTAGAGAAGGGACTAGAGAAACACCAAGGCTTGCAGGGGCTGACATTCTTTCTCAGCCCCCTTGTGAGTTAGATCAAGACCTTGCCATATAGGCATGTTCTAGAAACTTCTGCTCCTTCATCAGTGATGCCATGAACCACTCTCCTTCTTAAGCCTCTTGCTTTCTTTGCCAAATTTGTACAAAAACTTTTTAATGTAAAATAGCTTAAGAAGAAACAAACCTGACTTATATGAAAGGAAAACCCCAAAAGCACAAAGTGATGGCATACAAGAGTGCTGTCATTTTCCACAAATAAAGTTGTTCAGGAGCCCTCCTGTGAGACAATCACACAGCAAAATGGAAATGGGAAATTTCCACAGGAATGGTTCAGCTGTAAAGAGTAAACCTGTGGACAGTCTTTTTACCACCAGTGGTAGCTATACGATTAAAAGGATCTGTTTTATCGAGCAGCCACGCAGATGAGCAGACATCATGCTCCTAGAATTATGCGCTGATTTTTCTAATAGTAATAATAATCAAAGTCCTTTTGAACAGTCCTTTTGTTAGTCCTGCACTGATGTCTTCAGGTATAATAAGGGCTGCAACAGAAGGGCAGAAATTCCCTCCTGAGGATCCTCAGCACTCTGTCTGACAGGGCTTCAATGCCACCTCTGATGTTTCATGGATAGGGTGGAGACCGAAGCTCAGGTTCTGGATGGCAGCATCCTGGGCACTGCTGGTCTAGGCATGTGACCTGCCCACATTGGAACCAGCTCCCTCGCCCCGCACAGTGGAGCTGACCACACCACCTGCAGCTGGGACCGGAAACAGCTATACACTGAGAAAGGACCCCTGGTCAGAATGCCTTTTTTTAATTTCCATGATTGGAAATTAAGCAATTTCTGTTGGTTTGTTTTCAAATGTCTATTTGAAAGTACAAATATTTCTGGGAATATTAGCCTGCATTGGTGGTCATGTATCTCTTAGGATGATTTAGTTTAGAACAAAACGTTCTCCCTAATAACCAGCTGATATGGTGTGGCTGTGTCCCCACCAAAATCTCATCTCCAATTGTAGCTCCCACAATTCCCATGTGTTGTGGGAGGGACCCAGTGGGAGATAACTGAATCATGGGGGCGGTTTCCCCCATACTGTTCTCGTGGTTAATGGATAATTCTCACGAGATCTGATGGTTTTTTAAGAGGTTTCCCCTTTTGTCTGGCTCTCATTCTTTCTTGTCTGCTGCCAAGTAAGACGTGCCTTTCACCTTCTGCCATGATTCTGAGGTCTCCCCAGCCACATGGAACTGTTGGGTCCATTAAACCTCTTTTTCTTTATATATTACCCAGTATCAGGTATGTTTTCTCAGCAGTGTGAAAATGGACTAATATACCAACTGAGATCTTCGTAATTGGAGAAAGAGAAAATGTTTGGAAGTATGAGGGGCAAGACATGGTAATCTTGAGGGATGGGGCTCATTCTAGGGAGGAGACAGAGAGAAGTGGGCAACTGTGCTTGATTCAATGTATCCTATAGACAGAGTTCTACTTATTACCTATAAAGAGGTATAATATCACCATTTAATAATTTTAAAAGGCAAATGAAAAATAGAAAAACATTGAGACAGAAAAAAATCTATCACAGTCAGAGGCAGAGGTAACACCAAATTTCAGACCTTCTTATTTGAAGGACAATGGATTTTAATAATAGGTAGAGACCTACAACCATGTAATTGTACATGTGCTAGGTCTTTTACAATTGTCAATAATGGTATCCTCCAATATCTTGTCAACTTTATGCTAACAGTAATGTACATGATATACAATGCTCTGCATTTAAAAAAAAAATGAGAAACAAAACTCGTAGCTGGACTATAAGACCAAGCAATGTGAGCAGCTGGAAAACATCCCATCCATTGAAGTAGGCGAAGGATGGGGGAGGCACCTTGGAAAAGCTATCACGATTCTTCTTTATTGCTGGGCAAAATAACACAGCATTCTGCATCTGAAATGTAAGAAAGTGAAGAAAGATAGCAGAGATTAAAAGGAAGCAGATCTAGGCATAAGGACAGAACCTTCTGAGAAAGCACCAGCCAATGTAATAAGATTGTTTTTCACTTCTTTGTGAGTTAATCTTTGAAGATATGGTGTTTGTAGGGCCCTTGGAGGTCAACTGTACTGATGGTAAAAATATTTTCCAGATGAAGCAATACAGTCCAGGATGTATAATGGGGTCAATGAAACTGAGAATTAAAGGGAGACTGTGTAAGAAAATCTGAGTTATATGATCACTGCCAATATAACTTGCGTGTTTTCTTCTTATGAGGATTTATCATACCACATATAACCAACTGAGTGAGGAATAATAGAAATATTAAAATTATGGTAAAGAGAAACAATAAGAGAATGTTTTAAATTCAAGGAAGAAGAAAGACGAATAAGAAGGGGAAGAAGGAGGGAAAAGAGAAAGAAAAGAAAAAAGAAGCATTTTTAACAGGTTGCTTGTACAACCATCAGCGGGCTAGATGGGATATGGCTCGGGGTGAAGAAAAGGGGCAGAGACCAAGAAAAAGTGATGCGATTCTGAGGATGAGGACGAGAAGACAACCTTGGGTTTGAAACATGCCAGGCAGAAAGTTCTCAAAAATTAACTGAAAGCCAGGGAAGTCCTTGGCAGACAGGCATTTAGGAACAACTGCACATCCCAGCTTTCCTTCCAAGGCCCAGCGACATCTGCTCAGTGTGGCAACAAAACTGCTCATGGTCAAACAAGCAAGGAGCACGAGTTCACTAATTCGAGGAGCAGAAGATCATTTTCAAAGGGCATTTAGAGTTGGAAGTGCCTCCTGACATGTCAGGCCTGCAGGCATTTTTAGACTGAGAGTGCAAAGGAGAGCCTACTTCCTGGTCTCTGAACCCAAAGCAAACGTGTCTTGAAGCTCTTGTGTTATTGAGTAGAGTTCAAAGAACATAAAACAGCCATCCTACAGAAAAGGCTCCTCGAGGACTGTGGTGTCGAGAAGAGATCAGAGGATCAGATCCCCATTAGAGCATCAAAGGGTAAAGAGGAAGGATCCAGGAAGAAGGGTAATAACTTTAGACTTCCACGAGAAAGACTAGAATATTAAGGTGCTAATGGCATACAGCCAGCAAACAAGACTGCAAATAACTGAATGGAGGGAGAATCATCAGGGTGATATTTACAGTGAGAGAGAGAAGGAAACTGGTGAGCCAGTAAAAAATTAGATAGTAATGAGAGGGGAGGCTTCGACTGGAAGGAGCCTTCAAGGGATACCTTCCCTGGAAACTGAAGTTTTCTATACATGGTAACCCTGGGAAAGCCTAGGAGTTTGTAGTGGGATCCAGCAGGAATGAAGGAAGGACTAGAAGTGAAAAATAGCAAGGCAACTTCTTCTAATAAATCAGCCTAGCCCATAAGCTTGATTGGCAACAGAAACCAAGATTCCCGTTCTCACTCCTCACTATTTTTGGCAAGGTTGACTCTCGTTTTCTCTGAATGGCCAATTGAGAATCCGGTCCACCTCACTTCAGAGTATACTCCACTGCTTCTGCCGTTTCTGCATGGATGATGCCAGAATCGAAAGTTCTCTTCTAGAGTCTTTCAGCTTCTGCTCTCTGGAGGTACTCTCTTATAATCCTATCATCTGTACATGTGGAGAAGGCCAAAGGAAACTAAATGTGTTACAAGAAAAGAGAAATGCAAAATAATGACTGCTCTGGTGCACTCTTGGCTTAGTGGCTGTAGCTCCTGCTTTCTGGAAAATGTTTAGCAGCCTGGAAAAACGTCCTAGGTCCCTAAGACAGCTGCAAAGCAGGAAGTCTGGCAGAGCCCATCTAGAAAATGGTGCCTTGGGTGCGGTCTTACCTGTCACCTACGTGCAGCCGAGTCCTCTCTAATGGTGTTCAAGTTCCAGGAAGATTTTTTAAAAGTTCTTTCATCCCAGCATCCCCACACAGTATTCATAGACCCTTTAATATTTGGAAAGAGGAATGGCAAAACGCCTCACTTCCTTCTTAGGTGAGTGGAGGGAGATGGCAGATGCAGGAAGAGGTCCTTGTTGGCACTGGCCAGGGACACCTGACAAGGTGACAGCCAGGAAACTGTGCCATGGAGCAGGCAGTGCTCTGGCCAGTGTGGTCTGCAGGGCCAATGTGGCAGAAGGGAGTTGAAAGCTCAATAGATGAAGACATTAGCCCTGAACATGCTCACGCTCCCCCAAGACCTTTACAGGAATAGCCAACTGAAGATGGCAGTGGCTGCCTTCCTTGTAGCCTCAACGCAAGGGTCAAATGGAGGGAGAGATAGAAAGCCACCTTGGAAACAGGTTAGTGCAATGCAGCTGGGTGTGCGAGCATGACAGTGATGACCCTGACCACCAACACAAAAGGTGTCAGAATGGACCCCTTCACACCTTGCACAGTTGTCCAAGATGTGTACTGAACAAATCCAGCACTCTGATGCCCCTCGTCAGCCAACAGGGACCCGCTGTGGTTCTCTCCATCAATGTGTGCCCACTTCTCTGGTGGTGATTTTGGTGATTTCAGTGGTTGTAAGACTGAGGAATTATTACAAAACTAATCAACATCAACATTTCTCTTAACCTCTTTTTAAGAAAGGAGTTAAAACATTAGGTCACCAGGCCACTAGGGAATGTTAGAAAGATAGCCAGCTTCCCAGACAGTGTTAGACTAAGTGCCAGGTGCACCTCAGGCCAGGACCGTCAAGGACAAGAACTGGTCTTAACATATCCTAGAAGAGGCATTTTGTTGGGGGCTTCCAAAGATGAGCTAAGTGCCCAACAAGACTCTTAAATTGTGACTTGATTTAAGAGTCAAGTTTTGTGATACAATGTCAGACTGTATCACAGCAGCAAATATATACTACATACAATTTTACTATGCACACCTACGCAAAACACTCTCATACAGCAAAAGGCATTAACATTACAAATATCTCCATATCATAGAACAGAAGAGGTAAAACCTGCAACAGAAGACTCGGAGATTTAAAGAACTTAACTAATACATCAATGTGTTTTGTCGCCATCATCACCATCACTAGAGAAAAAGACCGTCAGTAGCCATGCTAATATTTAGCTGACATTTACTGTGTTTTGGTGAGGGAGGGTGATAAATCCTCTACATGTGTATCTAATTTAATCCTCAGAATGACTCTACAAACAGAAAAACTGAGATCTACAGAAGTTTATGGAAAAGTGCCCATGATCACACTGCCCATAGGTGGCAAACCTGAGGAATTCACCGAGGTCTGTCTGACAAATTCACCGAGGTCTGTCTGAGGTATTCATCGAGGTCTGTCTGAGGAATTCACCGAGGTCTGTCTGACGAATTCGCCAAGGTCTGTCTGAGGAATTCACCGAGGTCTGTCTGAGGAATTCACCGAGGTCTGTCTGAGGTATCCATGGAGGTCTGTCTGACGAATTCACCGAGGTCTGTCTGAGGAATTCGCCAAGGTCTGTCTGACAAATTCACCGAGGTCTGTCTGACGAATTCACCGAGGTCTGTCTGAGGAATTCACCGAGGTCTGTCTGACGAATTCACCGAGGTCTGTCTGAGGTATCCATGGAGGTCTGTCTGAGGTATTCATCGAGGTCTGTCTGAGGAACTCACCGAGGTCTGTCTGACTCCAGTGCCCAAGCTTCCAGTCACGGTTTTACACTGCCTCATGCTCAAACGATTGCTTTGTTAAAACAAAGTCTATGCAAAGTCATCTGTGAAACCAGGTCTTGTTTGGACTCGTAAACCTGATTATGTCTTCTTATCCTCTCCCCATCCAGCTATAGATATCAGGTTTTACAGAAGCAGAATCAGTGTGTGGTTGCAGAAAAAAACAAGAACAGCGAAAGACGCGTGTGGCATCAAGTCTCCATCTTGCAGGAACTGGCAGCGATGGTCCAAGCCAGCGCCTCTCGAGGTGGCCTCCTCCTCCAATGCGAGGGAAGGACTCACCAGGGGCTTCCCTGCCGGTAGGGCTCAGAGATGTCACTGTTATTTCACTCAGAACCCATCACCAGAGCCTGAGATGCAGTGTTGTGTGCAGGGCAGATGGGCAGCTTTGAGGGAAGGCCTGAGCGCTTCACCTTCAAGGACTGGTGCTGACCCTGGAGCACGCAGGGTGCGGCGTGGAGCTGCGTCCCCTGTTACTCACCTCAACGTGTTTTAATGCTGTTTCCTCTCTCCCGTTTGATAACCCACCTCTTCAACCAATGACCTTCGATATTTGAGTGGTAACAGAAACGGAGCCACTGTGGCAATAAATTGCTTATAAGCTTGGACAGAAACATCTGCTGACCGAGCTAGAGCCTTGACTTTCCCGACTTCAGGGAGGGGAGATTCCACTTCCCATGCAATGGCCAGTTGCCACTCTCAGCACAAACCTGGGGGACTTATTTACAAGACCATTATTTGTTTTTCCTGCATATTCTGCAAAATGGTTCAACATAAACGGAGTGTGCTGCACCCAGTGGAGTTTTAAGAAAGAAAAGCCCCAGTCTGGATGCCAGGGGGCAGTCCTCCAAGAGGCCCCGTGGCAAGGGGCCCACCCTGCCCCTTCCCACGAGGGTGGTCCTGTTGCAGAACCAGCTACAGGTCCTGCCTTCTTTATTTTCTCCTTCTTGCACTGCTCCTTGCCTTTGAAGAAGGGACTAAAAAGAAAGGAGAAAAGAAGAAGCCGCAGTGGCAACAGAGAAGCGCTTTCCCGCGCCTGGGGCGCCGCGGTGGCCCGTCCTCCCGTGTCCTCCGCGTCCTTCCCAGGCCCGGAGTCACGCATCACTCATCTTGTCACATTGAACTCCGGATGCTCCTGCCCTAGAGAATGCTCTGACTCCGGCAATTTTTCTTCATTCTCACTAACAATTTGGTAATGAAATATTGATTTTTAGTTAGATTCATATTGATGCTATTAGGTTTGCATTGATAAATCATGCTGGCCTCCTGTCTGGAAGGCTAGAGAGTGCCACACTGAGCCCTGGAGATTACAATCAACTCATTGATGTGTTAATTTGATGGATTTTTTCGTTCTCTTAGAAGGAGTGGGAGGGTAAAGGAAGATTTTTCAGTGCGGCGTTGTAAAGTTTTCACAGTGAAATCAGGGACAGTAATTGCAGGCTTCGCGGGATACATTCGCCTCTGAAGAATCCTTGGGCTGATTTAACCAGGTTGTTAAAAGCAGGACAGGTGTGGGGCTGGAGGGGGAGTGTGGGGGGATGTGGGTGAGGGCTGGGAGGATATGACACACCTTGTAAACACTGTTCCAGATCCCACACGGGGAGGGGAAATCTCGCGGTTAAATCCTAATTAAGCCATTTACAGGAGTCATGAAGCATTTCCCATCTCCAGGACAGTTTGCGCGTGAAGACTGCCCCGTGCCAGGCAGGTGTGCCCTGGGCTCCGCCGCCGCCCTCCACCCTTGCTGGGGACACTGGTGCGGTTCTGGGAGCATCTCCCTCTGCTTTCTCCTTTGCAAAGTGCCCCTTAGGAAGTCGATGTCCTCTGCATCTGCAGCCTATTTTAAATGGCCTCTAGATTTGATTTATGTTTCTGTGCAAATGTGATGCCTGTCATTAGGGGATAACACCTGCCCACGCCCAAGGACCGTATTGTAATTCCCTTCAGAGGCCCAGCATTGGTAGCGGGGGGAGGATATTGTAAGCAGCCCAGGAAAGAAGGGGCTTTCAAAATGGTTAGGTAGGAATGCATTTGGCTTGGTTTGTTGTTGTTTTTTTTAAAGCAAACCTATTACATGACCAAGCATGTGTGCTTCACCTCTGCGAGCTTTACATCGCCTTTCTTCTGATGAGCACAAAATGACAACTTTACAGAACCAAATCCATTCAATTAAATTCACCTATGAGAGTGTGTGCATGTGTGTGTGCGTGTGTGTATGCATGTGTAAAACTGCAAGGCCTGCTTTCTAAAATAGATGCAACACACACAGACACACATGTGCGCACACACACGCACACACACGCACATGCACGAACACACACGTGCACACACATGCACACGCACACATGTGCACACACTTGCACACACAGTGCATGTGCACACACATACACACGCGTGCACACACATGCATGCACACACGTGCACGTGCACACATGCACACACGTGCACACATGCACACACACACGCACACACACCTGCACACACACGCACACACACACGCATGCCATGTGTGCTGAAGGGTGCCTCTGGTGGAGGGTAATGGGATGAGGAAGGGATGTTTGCATCAGCTTCTTTCCTCTTCGCAATTTGAAGAGCTCGGAATGACCAACCAGCCACACTGATGGGCCACATCTTAGCACACAAGTTGCCTGAGTGGCAACCTGGTCTCTGGAGCCTGCCAGCAGGTACTCCCGGATGGTGGCACAGAGGGGAGCCTGTCATTAAAGCACAGGGAATGGAGCTCCCACAGATGGAAGGTCATCGTTCACCTCTTGGCCACCCTCGTAGGAGTTAGTGTTGTCCCTTCTCAAGGTTGAAACATTCTATATACGTTGTGTGTCTGGCTGGCTGTCCCTGCAGGGGGAGGGTGGGGAGAGAGAAAGAGGTGACTGATTGTAGCCTCCTCGTTATCACTCCAAAGATATTTTTGGCAGCAGTCAGTAAGGCTTGGGAAAGCAAGAACTTCATATAACACAAAGCTTTTCAAGAGCACATAAGAAATCACCATGATAAGTTTCCTAACCGTGGTCATTTACTCCCAAGCTCTCAAGGGCTCACACTGCCAACGCTCTCCTTCCTTTCTGAAAATTCATCCCATGTTACCCCTGGAAGGAACCAACTCCCTCTGGGACAATTCCTGTGCCCAGGCCCCATGATGCCAGGTTCAAAACTTTTATTCCAGCCCCCAGTTTGAGTATGGAGGAGGGAAATGAAGTCTCCTATGTGGAAAGCGTTTGGTCCACTCTAAAACCCTAGGCAAGCTGGAAGCTGTGTCCTAATCAGGGTAACCCAGACGCTGGGGAGGTGGAAACCTTTCTGAAGCATAAGCTCCAGCAGAACACACAGCGTTCTGTACCAGGCAGTTGGACATCACGTCACAGGCCGAGCCCTATAGGATTCAGCAGCTTACATCTCAGGTGGACCACAGGGCGCATTTACCCCAGGGAGGACCCTGAGTCACCCATGCTCAGGATCGTGCTTGGACTGTGGCTGTGGGCATCCAGGCAAAGGGGCCACTTCCCATCAAGTAATTGTCCATCTAGGTTGCAGCCCTTCCCAGTTTCAACAGATCTCCCCTTGAATCTATGAGTAGTTCTCCTTAGACGCTGGCCCCACCTTCACAACTACAACTCAGGCCTACTCCAACCCCAGCCAGTCCAGCCCCACAGGGTGGCCCAGGAGAGCAGGGCTCACCATGTAGGATCTGCCACTCAGATCTGCTGACTTCCAGCTGCCCAAGTCCAGCTGACTTGAAACCATAGCGGCCCCAGCAAGGAATGACATTCAGGTTAATCTCCATGAACCTCGCAGCCAAAGAGAACTCTCTAGTCAACCTTATGAAAGGCTCCTTCATTGACTTTTTTGTCACATCTTAACAGTGATGCTAAACACACACACACACACACAGACATAACTCTGACCTCAAAATTTAGGATCACTGGGGAGATGCACCATCTACATCAATAACCCCAACTCAGTCTGCCCTCCCCCAGGTGAGTACATGCAGGAACTGCAGCTGCACACCTGCACTCCTCCAGTCTCTCTCTGTCCCCTACCTGCTCTTTGTGTTGAAACTGAGCTTGCCTGTTAATAGACGATCTGCTAGACACCCCCCCAGGAGTCTTCCCCAGCCCTCTCAGGAGGGTTATCCCCATCTGCCTGGGCCCTGCAAAATCAGTGCAGTGCTTGCTGCAATTCCGTAAAGCTGCAGGGGTGCCTCACGTGACGTCTCCACCCCTGGACTTCCAGTGTCTCAGAATGGGAAGCATGAGGGACCCACTCCACATCCCCAGGGCTCAGCATACCACAGGGTGTAATCGTGCTGGCTGAGTTGACGAGTGATCCAAAGTGTGGTGCCCCTTCAAAGGGGAGAGGCAACCATACCCAGAGAGGCAGTCTGAGATCTACATAACAGACAGGCTCCAAGACCGGGTTGCAGAATGAGATGAGGGCGGGTAGGGCAAGCAGAGGGGCCGCAGAGCCTATGCCCAGGGAGGAAGATGCACACTGTGTTTTGGGACCGTCAGTCCCCGTGGGGCTGGAGCACAGGAGCCCAGGGGAAGAAAGCGTGACTGAAAATGTGGCCTGCTGGTGTGCGGTGGCGGGCCACCCGTGGCAGAGCTGAAGTGTGAGTGAAACGCAGTAGCAGTGGGAAATTAGTGGAGGGCTTGGAGTAGAAGTTGTTTGCTTAGAATTTTGTTTTAAGAACAATTAACTTAGTATTGGTTGTAAATGGATTTAAGTGCAGAGGAGAGAAAAAAGACAGGCAGACCATTGAAAGACGACAGGGTCTTCCCGACAAGAAACATTGAAGGCCTGAGTTTTTAAAAATTAAGTTAAATTAGAAATCGAGGCTTTCACACGTATTTCTTGTGTCCCCTTCCTCATAGCCTGGGATAAAGCGTTCCATAATCCTTATTGAGACTTTGTCGTTTCTGTCCTTCTTATGAGTGTACAGATTTGCAAGAACCCAATCTAAGAGAGAAGAGCTCCTGGGAAGACATATGCAAATCCGTATTCGGGGAGGAAAGAGAAGCATGTTTTAAATTTACCAGAGGCATTTCCTGCTTAGAAGAAGGTGGTAATGATTTTCTATTCACCACGGATTTCCTTCCCTTTCCCTTCCGTCCTCTGCTGAGCCAATGCGGGAGTGGAGAGAGAAGGTATTTTCTATTTAGAAGGTATTTCCCATCTAGAAATGACCCAACTTGGAGGTCTCCGATGCACTCATAAAGCAAATGTTCATTCAGAAACTGACATCCTGTGTACACACAGGCACCCACAAAGTCAGTGATTTTACTTAAAATGTCCATGTTCATCACTCCACATTCAAAACACACTCTGTTTTGACTTAGTAACCAAAAGCTGAGAGTGTCCTTCCTTTCATTTATACTAATGATCTTTGGTGTGATCAGGAGCACAAACAGAACATGTCAGCCGGGACTCCAAGCCCTTCAATACACAGGATGAGTCTGATAAAAGCGTTGTCAGCACTTTCCGACCACTATTCAATTATTTCATATTTTGGTTTAGAGAAAATAACACACCCATATCTATGGAGAAAAAGACAACATGTGTAGTTTAAGGCTGTATCTGTTATAACAGACATCTTAAACACACACCATTATTGTTAAAAGAAATCCCCAGCCAAATTTTAAGTCAATTTAACTTCTCTTGTGTCTAATTGAATCTGACTTTGAAGTTATGAAATCTCCAGATTCTGACTAGGAGCTTCAAAAAGTACTAATAAACTAGCTCCACGCTTCTCCCAGAACATTGACGAGCAGAAAACATTCCAATAAAAGAAGCGGAGAAGAGAAAATAACCCAACATGAATTCACACTTCCCACATTGGTTAATCCCTTTCCCTCTCTGAAGACACTACCTTTTAAAGGGAGGCAGACAATACCATCAACTCCATATAGCACACATACTAGTCAGCAAACATCGTGTACCCAGAGGCATCCAATAGGGGTGCCATGGAAGGGCCTCTAAACGCCGTGCTCCTTGATCCGGTGAAAGCATAGTTTCCTCATTCCTACCAGAGTTAGACACACACCGGAACTCAAACATTAAAGTCCTACGTTGCTTGTCTCTGAAGGCATTGCACGATACAGAACCCAAAGGTGAATGAATTTTTTTTGATATTGGAATCAGTTTAAAAGAAAAACATTATGTCACTTACTTTAAAAATATCTAAATTCCCTTGGATAACAACTCTAAGCGTAAGACCACCATGTCTTCAGGAAGTACCTTCCCTCTCCACTCCTGCGTTGGCTCAGCAGAGGACGGAAGGGAAAGGGAAGGAAATCCATGGTGAATAGAAAATCATTACCACCTTCTTTAAAGCAGGAAATGCCTCTGGTAAATTTAAAACACACTTCTTTTTCCTCGCTGAACACAGATTTGTATATGCCTTCCCAGGAGCTCTTCTCCCTTAGACTGGGTTCTTTCAAATTCAGACTCTCAGACAGGACTTAGGATCCCAGGAAGCAAGGGAGGGAGGAGAGGAGTGAGTGGGGAAGGGAAAGGCAGCCAGTGGCACGTGAACAAGGAGGTGACCCCTCCCGGGGCCCCTCTGAGTTGACCATGGAGGGAAGGCCTACACACTTGGGCTGGCATCTAATAACTGCCACCCTCGGGTTGAGGGCTGCTCCTGGAGCCTTACTCCTTTGTATCTCCAACCTCTCCATGCTAGGCCAGAGAACCCCCTAGAGGAGAGCTCCCGTGCAGTGGGTGGGGTCTGGCTGTGGGTACTCCAGGGGTGGCCAGGTGGAGGGGAGCAGGCACACAGCATCTGCAGTTCCCACTTCCCTGACAAGTGGACTCCCCATCCCTGCTCAGCTGTCCAGGGAATCACCCTTCACACTCTTCCCTCAGTGAGTCCCTACACCCAGCGCATCACCAGTTTCTGTCTTCCGGCTGCTTCTCCTTTTCCATCACCATTGCAGGCCCAAAGCATCTCCTCGTCTATATCACAATAATTTCCTCCTCTCTGTCTTCCAAACCTCACACCTTCCCTTTCCCCATCACGTTTATACCATGGGTGCATCTTTCTTAAACATGTTTCATGTCTGTCTTCTCAAAAGTACACATCCAAACCCCTCTACCTGCCTTTAAGACCCTCCGGGAGTTGGTTCCACAGCAGCGGCAAGCTTTCCCCCACTCCTCCCCACTCAGCACCCACGTTCACCAGGCCAGGCGCCTCCTGCAAAGCCCAGACACACGTGGATGTCTTGGCTCATTCTCGACCCCACTGGGGAAACTGTGACTCTGTATGGTCTTTCTTCTTCCGCGTGGCCTTGTGTAAATTAACTGGAGAAACTCAGATGCAGAGAGTTGTATCTGCAAAACGGGCAAGCTCTGCAATGTGACAAAAGCACTGAAACAAGGTTCCACGCAAACACGGCAGGGCTACCCAAGGGGTAGCAGGGCTCTGGAAGCCCTGGCCCCTTCTCTGAACTTGGCCACCCCACAGCCGCAGAAATAGCCTTTTCCTCTCAACTTGGAAAAGTCCCGCCAATCCTATTCCTCCAAGAAGCCGTTCCTCCCTCACAGTAAATCAAGCTCGCACTGACCTCGGACTTCTCTAAGTTCTTGTTTTACTCAGGGTCCTCAGGGTCAGTGAGGCATTTAACTTTCCTTCTGCAGTTTCGTAGGCTTGTTCTTTGTTCATCAACTCACTCCCCATAGAGCCTGTGTCTGGTACATGGTGTGCCTCCCCCCCCAGACCCCAGTGGAGGGCTGTATGGAGGGGCCTCAGTCAGGCTGGGCTGAGGGGCTGATTGAAGTGGGTCTGCTCTTGTATTGCTTTTTGGCTTTGTTTCTTTAAAGGGCCTGAGAAGTGTCTGCTAACCTCCAATAATTAACCTTCTGAAGTAACAGAATTGGGGCTTATCCTAATATTCCTATGACTGGGGAAGTCTATAATGGTAACAGCTGCTTATTGACTCACTGCTCTTTTTCAAATAATAGGGAAATCATTTTCTAAGAAGCTTTAGACAGACACAAGACAAAAAAATCCGTTCTGCTAGGTGGACTGTGTGCTTTGACACCACAATTCAGCACCCAAAAGTAGACGTGTAAGAGATGTTGATGTCTGCAGGTCTTTGCAGATGATGTCAGGGGATAAATCATGAGCAAACAGAAGCTTCCTTGGAACTCTGTTGGATCAGCAGTTCACAGAGAGGGGGTTGCCCAGGGCTTCTACTGACTCTCCATAGACACCACATGAAGACCAGCCTCAGAGAGGGGGTGCCCGTGCCGGGCCTAACAGGAGAAGAGCTAGGGAGGTAGAGGCAAGTGCAGAGTCCTCCTCTGCACCACATGTGTGAGGCTGAAGACTGGAAGTTGCACTGATTCTCTTGTGGACTGACCCTCATGGTTTAGGACCCAAATGGCAACCCAGGGCCCATGGACCGAGCATGGTCAGCCACGTTTTGTTTCATCTTTTAGTTCAAATATGTAGACGTTGTTCAAACATTGCTAGATTTCGTATAAATACTCATACTTGACTTCTCTGAAAAGCTTGGCAGAGGGTAGAGCTTGGAAAGGCACTCTGGAGCCAGACGGCCTGGGGTGAAATCCCAGGGCAACCAAACCCTAGATGTGTAATTTCAGGTGACTTCCTCAGGCTGCCTATGCTTGCCTTACAGACAGCATGAAGACCACAAAAATACTTACCTTACAGTGTTGCTGTGTCCAGCAGATGAATTCATAGGAATAAAGGATGTAGAACAGGGCCTAGGACATAAAAAGCCTCATCTATGTGTGAGCTACGATTTATTATTTTTTTTTCTGACAAGGTAGATCAACTTTCCTACTTGGGAAACATTTTTAAAGCCCCAGATTCTGCCTCCTTTAGATGAATCGTGTTCTTTCCTCCCCAACACGGTGTCTACCACTCCTGCCATGCCCAGCCAGGGCCACCTATCAGCGTTTTTCTCCCAGCCACTGTAGGCCATGGAATACACTACCCCAAACATTATAGGTGAGGCTGAAGGTGGCATCATACAATGTGACTGTGGTGGGAACATCACACCAGGTACTGGTCAGCAACCCAGTGGGTTAAAGAACAAGGTGTGGTGGGCGGTGACACGAGCTAGTGCAGACACAGGCAGGGAGGAGGCAGAGCCTGGCAGAGAGAGAGGCAGGCGGTAGCAGAGGCGAGGGAGAAAGGCAACCCGAGCCTTTGCGGTATCATCCCAGGCTGGGTAGAGAAGGCAGCAGGTGGTGAAAATTTAAGTAGCCAAGCCAGTTCAGAGATCTGAGAATCAGGAAGGGAGGCACCAAGAGAGAGAAGGGCCAGCCCACGGGCAGCCCGGCACCAGGGAATGGCGCACAAGGCCCACAACTCAGCTCTGAAGACACGTAGGAATAAATCACCAGGAGAAGGTCAAGCCCCAGTGTTTTGACCACTGATGACAGAGCAGGGACATCCTGCCATCCCCCTGGTTTTATGGTCCCTCCTCCTGGGATAAGCTGGCCAAGAGCAAAGGCCAGAGGAGGCCACCACCCCGATACAGGCTGTGCGCTGGGGCCGCAGACTCAGGACTAAGGTTTATAAAGATTTATAAAAGCGTGCCTACCTAGCAGACACCACACAGATTAATTCAGGCATCTAAGCGATTTCTTAATCAGCCACAAACAATTCCCAGGTCTGAAGCACTTATTTCTTCTGAAACACAGAAACAATTTCAGCCAATGCATTTTTTTTTTTTTCTAAATGGAACAATGAGCAAATACAATTGCTATTCAAGTCCTGGGGCGAAATAGTGGTTACCAAAATAATCGACCCTACTTAGAGCGCATAAGAAAGTCATAGAAATTGCAGGCGATTTTGTGTTCAGTGGAAAAGCAGGATTCCCATTCCCCCTGACTGTTGGTTTCACCCACACTCCATGAAGTTTTTAAGTAGGTGAAGGAGGATAAAGTCTCTCCAATAAAACTTTTCTAATTGAAAATCATTACCAAACTGCTTTCTTCTAAGACAAACGGGCTCCTGTGCTAGGATCTCCTGCCCCTTCTTCAATCACGTCTTTCTGCAGCGTCGCTGGCAGGGCCAGGTCAAAGGAGAACAACAATGGTGGATTTGACTTCAAGGACCCACTTACAATTCCCTCTCTGACAAAAATAACTTCTTTCATGGGGAATTTGAGAATCTGAAAATTGGTGAGCCTTCTCTGTGGGAGACCAGCACAAAGCGAGGGCATCTCGTGAAGGCCCTTTCTTCTAAGGGCCGTAAAACCCAAGAAACACCTTTGGATGTTTCGGCCCCCACCTTAGCGCTGTTCTTTAGGCAATCACAAGAAAGGGGCTTTGTCCCTGAGAACAAGGCATCTCTCCTTCCGTGTCTATTGTATTTGGCCCCTGCACGCACCTGTCAGGATGTTGACAATATTTCCAATGAGGCATTTTCCTAACGCATTCCCTCCCCTGGAGGGAACCCTCTCCTTGACATCTGTGACAGCCCCATAGGTGGATCATTTTGTGAAACAGGGGCCTTCAACGTGAAGCTTTCGCTGTGATCCTGACCTCACTTAATTGTCTATGTCTTCAAGCGTCCAGGTTGTATTGGGGCCACAGTGGCACGTGAAGGCCCCCCGTGGGCAGCTGGGGCGGCAGGTTATTCTGCAAGCTGTGTACTTTCCACAAGTTCCCTGGCCTCCTGGGAACTAAATTCAAGATGGTGGTGATCAATTCAAACCCCCAGACAATTTGGATCTTGGCAGCCTCGGCAGTGAGTTCTTTACCTGGTAATTTAGTGGCAATTTTCTATCCCCTAGAGAAGCCTGCCTGTGGATGGAGGCACAAGTCTGTACCTAGCCCATGGCCCACCAGACATGAGAGCAAATAGGCACTTCCGGTCACCTGCTGTCATCACCCTCTAGTCCACTGACCGTCTTGACTTCCTCCTGACCCCTGTGCCAGTTCCCCTGTGTCTCCTGGAATTCTTAATGCTGAAATTCACCAGAGCCCTGTCCTTAGTGCTCTGGTGTCTACTCTACCCTCTTAGCCTTCCAATCCCATCTCAATGGGTTTAAATGTCATTTAAAGGCCAGTGACTTCCAAATCTCTCTCTCTAGCCCTGACATTTCTCCTGAATTCTAGGTGAATTTAGCCCATTGCCGACCCTCCATGGCCATGGGAATATCTGATTTGCAGACTGAAGGTGTCCAACCCAAACCTGCTCCTCACACAGACTTTCCTAAGTTGAAAGAAATTCAATTGTTTAAGTTTCACAGGGAAAAATATAATAACCTGTGCGTAATCTTTGGCTCCTTTCTTTCTGTCGCCCTTCCTTAAGTCCACAAGCAAATCAAGTTGACTCTGTTTCAACGTGTATCCAGGGATCCTATCCCATCTCACCATCTACCCTTCCAACACCCTGGGTGCATCTCCAGCCCTCTCTCCCGGCTTGCTGCTGTTGCCTTCTCACTGCCTTCCCTGCTTGCATCTTTGCCCCCATCCCCAGTCTAGACTCAGCACAGTAGGTGGTTAAAGGGACCCTTTTAATACCTATTTCATTCCACAACTCTACTCCATTCAAAGCCTTCCAATGGCTTCCCATCACTCCACAGCTCTACTCCACTCAGAACCTTCCAGTGGCTTCCCATTTCATTCAGAATTAAAAAAATCCAAAATCTTCACAACGACAAAAAAAAGAAAAGAAAAAGAAAAGCTCCACTTGTTATGAACTCCCATCACTTTCTAGGCCATCTTCCATCCCTCTGCCCTCTCTCCCTGAGCTCCCTCACACCAGGATCCTTGGGTCTTAGGACACATCAAGGACACTGCTGCTGGGGCATCTGTACTGGCTCTTCCTGCTGCCTGGAAGGCCTCTCCTTTCTCTGTCCCCAGCTGGATACTCATGTACTCACCTCCCTTTCCTCCTTCAAGTTTCTCTGCATGAGTTACCACCTCACAGAGACCTCTATGACCACCCTACCATTAACAGTGCTGTCACACTCCTCAGCCCCTTTCCTGACTCAATTTCTGATCTCCATCAACCCAACACCTTCTGACACTCTACAGCATATGTATTTGTGGCCTTTATTATTCACCAACTGTGTCCCTCAGCGAGAATCCAAGTGCCCCCATGTCTTTCTCATGTAGGGTTACGTCCCAAGCACCCAGAAGATGTGATACCAAGTGGGTGGTTATCAGAGATGTGTTAAACGAGTTAACATTTTTCATTCTTTTTTAACTTTTAAGTTCAGGAGTAGGTAAACTTGTGTTATAGGGGTTTGTTGCACAGATTATTTTGTCACCCAGATGTTAAGCCTAGAACCCATTCCTTAGTTTCCTAATGTCTTAATTTCTTGCTTATGCCTACCACAGTACTAAAAATGAACTCAATGGTTTGTGTCCAAAACCTCACTTCAATATTTTTAAAAGTATGATTTCTGTTGTTTATTTTGTAACAAGAGGATGGGAGGCAGTTTATTCGTGTCAGAGAGGATAGGCCCCAGTGTGTGTTGTTCCCCTTTTTGTGTCCATGTGTTTTCATCATTGAGCTCCCACTTATAGGTAAGAACATGCAGTATTTGGTTTTCTGTTCCTGCATTAGTTTGCTAAGGATAATGGCCTCCAGCTCCATTCATTTCCCTGCAAAGGACATGATCTTGTTCTTTTTTATGGCTGCATAGTATTTCACGGTTTATATGTACCACATTTTCTTTATAATTCTTTACATGTTCACTTCTCCTTCCACCTTGGTCTGCGAGCCCTGTGAGGAAAGAAAGGGGATCTTAAACTGTGTCTCTGCCTTTAATAAAGGGCATAGTTCAGAGCAGGCAGCCAGAGTTTGATAAATAAGTGAACGAATAAACAAAGAAACTAACATGCACATGCTGTCTCCAGCACCGACATCATCCTCTTCTTCTCTTACACACAGAAACTATTCTGCCTCCCATCCTCTCATTTCAAATGAGCAACAGAAGTCATACATTTTTTAAATATTGAACTGAGATGTTGGACACAAACATTGAATCTGTTTTTAGTACTGTGATAAGTACGAGCAGGGAATGAAAAACAGACTGCTACACTGGAGTTCTACCATAGGGTCTTACTTTTTGGTGGTTTGCTATTTTGCAATGTGTTATGTGTTTTGGGCTGAACTGTGTCTCCCTCAAAATTCGTATGTCGAAGTCCTAATTCCTGCTACCTCAGAACACAATTGTATTTGGAGATAGGGCCTTCAAAGGTGTAAGTTAAAATGGGCCCACTTCAGGAGAAACCAACCCTACTGACACTTTGACCTCAGACTTCCAGCCTCTTGAACTGAGAGAGAGTAAATTTCTGTTGTACAGGCCACCCAGTCTATGATACTTGGTTCTGACAGCCCTGGCACATGATACACAGTGGCGATTACACTACCCAGCAGAGCATGAGATTTCAAAAATCACACCTTCAATTATTGATTGTTCAGAAATCAGAAGGGTTCCCTTTTGCCTTTCTGGTGATACTGTCATGAATAAGACAGATTCATGCCAATAAAGGACATCCCATCATGTCAAACCCTGGTAAACCTTCCAAACACGAAGGCTATTTCCGTTCTACAGCAGGGCATCTGTTTCAGTCATCATTTCTACCATAAGATGGTTTTATCATAAATGGCCACTTCTCCTTATAATTAATCAATCATCAGATAATACTTTGCACTGTACTTACTTCTAAATTTTATTTATTTATTCTTTCATTCATTACTTATTTACTTTTCATAGAGAAGCCTGACACACTTTTTGAGCTAAATTCCTGACCTTTATATGACCTTTGCCAGCTATTCAAACACAAGAGTCCATTTAAAAAAATTATGGGTCGATTTAACAGAAATCCAAAAATTCTCTTCTTTTTTTGTCCTAGTCACTGAAGAAATACCAGAATGACATATATAAATTGAAAACCATTTCCCGCTTGCAAGCATATCTTAAATTGATACGGCCAAGAATATTCCTTGTAATTGTTAAATTAATTTAGATATTCTTGATATATTGTTCTTTGCATGAAAATCACTCATCATTCTTCTTTGGCTATTTGCCTTTTTTGCAGGAAGAGAGAAAGTTCCACAGGACACTCCAAAGAACGTCTTCAGCAGATGGGTCTAAAGCATCTCACCACTTTCTGCCTGGTCTTGCAACTCAGGTTTCCTCTTACTGCAGCAAACACTTCACCCCCAAAGCATAATATTAAGATTTGCTACTGGAGTCTTAAAGTACCGAAGAGAGAATGAATTTTCCTTAAAGGAAAATAAAGATAAATAATTATGCTTTTTGTGGGTAGGCCTCCTACAAAACCTCCTCAAAGGCCCAATATCTGCAGCTTCCCCCACTGGCAGACATGCAGGTATATGAAGCAGCATTCACTAAATGTCAAGGCAACCTGCAAACATTGTAAAAACCTAATAAATCATCTCCTGATTAATTTTAGCTGAGAGCATAGAATCCTATTAGGCTCAGCTTAAATGTTAAAAGGAAACTAGAATGATTCGAAAGAAACCCAGCTCTACAGATTGTTCCCCATTTAAAAACTATGTTATCAAAGACTGTATTCTAAATACCTTTTTCATTGCTGCATCAGTTCAATAAATGCTAACCAATCTCAAGTGGTCTGCTGCCATACTCCGTGTCATAAGGGTTAAAACAGAAAAGTCACATTTCCAAAATTCTCTGTTTGTTAAGCTTATCTAAAGAGTATCTATTATTTTTTGAAATAGGGCATGGATTTCTATTTTTTAAGCAATCTGACTCTGATTTTTGTTTATCGAATTAAATGAAGTTTACATCAAATATTTCATGCAAATCATAATTAAATTTGTTTCCTCTTTTGTACTCCAAAGCACTTTTGGATGAGCTATTAGTATCTGAGTCATGTATCTTTATGGGGTATGTTTGGTTACCAAGCCCCAGTGGGACCAGAGCAGTGGTTTACAAGCCAGCAATGCCTCTGATTGGCACCTCTACCACACCAATTGTCAAATGTTTAGAATTTCATCCCTGTATATACACACACAATACACATAATATAATTACTTCTTTCTTACAAGGACTTTTATGTATTGAATTGCAATTTCATTGTCTCCCTCAAAGAGTGTATTTGTGTTTGTTGGATTCACTTACTCACAGAACTAGACTTCTCATGGATGGTCTGGCAGCCAGCAGTAGTTTTCTGGCTACAGTACTAGACATGTCACATCTCCAGATGAGGGGTGTAAGAATTATGCCAAAGGGTACCATCTCCACACTCTGTACTGAGATAGGATTATGCTCTAGGCCATTAGGTAATGATATGGCAGAGTTCTTTCGTGAACTGAGAACCCTAGTGAAAGCAGAGTTATCAAGTGTATCAAATTAAAGAGTAGTATTTTTACTTCAAACCAGGTGAGTTTTGACGGAAAGGTCTTGATAGCAAATGGACCAAGCTTCATTATGGAATTAAAGATGAGCAAAGAATCTATGATGTTTTCACATCCTCTTGGCCTTCTAACACTCAAGATTAATTTAACCAAAAGAGTTTCCAAATCCTGAGGGATCTGCTTCCACTTAAGGAGGTAGGAGAGGAATGGACACCTGATTTTGACATCTAATTACTTGGGGCATGAGGACACACTGTAAAACACATACTGTATGCCTCTGGGGAAAGGGGGTTATTTCACTGGAAATAATAAGTTTATGGTTTCCTGCAAAGCAACCCTGAAAGTTCCAAGTAACTAAATTTTCATGCTTACTTCAAAAACTAATGCTGCCCCATTTCTTTTCTTTTTCATAGACTATTTTCTATTACCCTGATTCTTCACAATATAATATAAATATGGATATATATTTACATGTAGTTCAACAAGAATTGTAAACATCCTTTGTATTGATTGCATATTTAATGGTATTCTTTTTTTTTTTTTTTTTTTTGAGACGGAGTCTCGCGCTGTCGCCCAGGCTGGAGTGCAGTGGCGCGATCTCGGCTCACTGCAAGCTCCGCCTCCCGGGTTCACGCCATTCTCCTGCCTCAGCCTCCTGAGTAGCTGGGACTACAGGCGCCCACCACCGCGCCCGGCTAATTTTTTGTATTTTTAGTAGAGACGGGGTTTCACTGTGGTCTCGATCTCCTGACCTTGTGATCCGCCCGCCTCGGCCTCCCAAAGTGCTGGGATTACAGGCGTGAGCCACCGCGCCCGGCCATATTTAATGGTATTCTTAGAGTTTGTAAATCCCTGTCTAGATTCTTAAATAGTTTGTTTAAAATTAGATTTCACTGACAATCTACCTGTTCTTTAATTCAAATCCCATCTCTTCTCCATACCCAACCACATGGGCTCTAGCATTGTTGTGTAAATGTTAGACATTATCCTTAAGCACAGTTCTAAAGGGCTTCAACAGAATCACACTATCCAGATTGCATAGTTCTGGTAAGCGATGTTCACTTTCAAAAAGGAAGAAGTCCCCGAAGTTTAAAGTTTATCAAGTCAGGGTAGAAGCTATTTCTTCATAAAAGCAGAATGGAACTGTCATTATCAATGGAGCATTTCACTCAGGTTTAATTATACAGCAATAATTCAAATGTTTATTTGAAGAAAAAGATGGATAATAGTAAACTTTATAATCCACTAGCTGTTAAAATCTAATTGTCATTTGACTGTCTTGCCTTATAGTACATATTGTGATGGAATTTTTATGAATATTGCTAAAATAGTTCAAAATAAAATGCAGAACTCCATTAGATTATCCAGTTCCCTTTTACTGGAAATTGTGAGCAGAGAAAAAGTGACTTGTTATTATAATGTTTATGAAAGAAGAAAAATAGTTGTTAACAATTGATATTCATTCAGCCCTTATACTGTGCCTAGCACTGTTCTAAAACACTTGAAATTTATTATCTCTTTAAACCCTCCTAAGAATCATATAAGGTAGGTGTTCTTTTTATTCCCTTTTCATAGTTAATGAGAAAAAGAACAGAACAGATACAACTTGCCCAAGCTCACATAGCAGGAAAGTGATGGGGAAATGACTAAACTCAGGCTGTTTGATCCCATATCCTGCATTCTAACCACTGCATGGCATTTCATCAGAAACCACCTGAGCACAGGAGGTGCTACCTGTGAGCCTGTGCTGAGATCTGGGAAGGCAGCAATCTTTGTTTTCCTTTCTCTGACTCCAAATCAGGTACTTCAGGATAGGTTCTTCCAACCAGCAGTGGAAAGGAGAAAAAACTTTCTCTTTGGTAAAACAATATACAATATGTTTTATCTCTCAAAAATCTTGCAAGCTATCAGCAAAGTAGATTCAAAAATAAGAGTTTGCTTAAGTAGTTTATAAGACAATGAGGATTCTACCTCATGTCGTTTCTTTTTATTAATTTTGTATTAATTACATGTCTTGTTTTTATGAGAATGTTTTAATGAGAACTCTGGACACAGTAGAAACAGAAGCTACTTTTTTGAGTAGCAGTGACTTGATCAGTTTATGATATTGACAAAGAAATAAGAATGACATTATTAAATATAGGTTGGCCAATGAAAGTGTAGTCATACATATAGAACTTGGGGGAGCAAGGCTTTGACCATACAATTTATAGGAGCACCTTGATAGCATTGATCTTTTATACTTATATTGAATTAATATTATTATAGTCTCAGACAATAAGCCAGAGTGCTCAAAATTTCTCAGAACAGTTTAGAAGCATCCTTTAGTTAACCTGCATTGGTTATTGGTTAGGGTTATCAGCAAATGGACAGAGAATGACCAAGTTATAGATTACCTTTCAAAGAGTCAAATCTGCAAGTTCTACGCTAAATCAGCACCAAGGGATGCCAAAAACAAAAGCACTAATATCGATACTTTGTGCCCACAAACATCAAGTATTTATTGACCATACACACTGCATGCCAATAACCTCTACTAGTATTTACCGATTTAATCTTCACATCATCCCTGCAAGGAAGATACCACTATCTCCCACTGTGCAGATTCATACATGCCTTTATTCAACAACTTTTCCTTCCTTCCCAAGCTTCATGCAGTTATGTCACTTGCCCAGGGTCACACAGTTCTGGAGGCAGCATACTTCTTTAAACCCAGTCAGTGTGACTCTCCAACTGGCACTATTTCTGGAACATGTGTGGTCTCTAGATTTTGCATAGCCCAGACCCCATGGCCTCAGTTACAGAAACAAAGAACTTCCTTCTATTGGCTCCTTGACGCTAGCAGAAGGAGGTGTATTAGTTCATTCCCATCCTATTATAAAGAACTACCTGAGACTGGGTAATTTATTAAGAAAGAGGTTTAACTGACTCACAGTTCCACAGGCTGTACAGGAAACATGGCTGGGAGGCCTCAGGAAACTTACAGAAACTTACAGAAGGGTGAAGAGGGATAAGGCAACTTCTTCACGTGGTGGCAGGAAAGAGAGAGCAAAAGTGGAGGTGCCACACTATTTCAAACAACCAGATCTCGTGAGAACACACTTGCTCTAGCCAGAACAGCAAGAAAGAAATCCATCCCCATGATCTGATCACCTCCCACTAGGTCCCTCCCCAACACTGGGAATCACAATTCAGCACAAAATTGTGGGTGGGACACAGAGCCAAACCATATCAGGAGGCAAAGATGAACAATTAGCAGAGAGAAAATATGTACAATGTCCTTCAGAACACAAGCCATGACACAGCGAACGGCTTGTCCGTACTTCTCCATCCATACCTTCAAGATGTCCCTTGATGACTTCCCTGCATTCACCTGCCCCTTGCTTGAAGGAGGCGCCCCTGGCTCATGGACAGAAGTGCATCACACTCAGGGAGGGTCCAGCAGACCACTGAGAGCAATGGTGCTGAGCAGCCACTCATTCTTTTATTGAACAGATATTCATTGAGTCCTGTATGGGTGGGGATGAGCGAGATTCTGCTGTCAAAACTAAGCCCCTGCGAATCTTCAGAGGTTTCAATAAAGTGGAGGTTTGTTTTTGCTTGTGTCATAGTCCAGTGTGACTCAGGCAGCTCCCACTGGAATCTCCTTCCATTCTCTCCACCTGTGTTGCTGCCGTCTCACTTACCTGGCCTCCATGATCACAGTGGAAAGGTGGACAGAGGAGGAGAGTGGAGCAGAGGTTTCTTTGGCCAAGCTAGAAGTAGTGTCTGTAACTTCTACCCACACTCCATTGACTAAAGCTGATAATCTAGTCCTAACCTAACTACAAATGTAGCGAGAAAATAGATTCCTCCTATGTTCTCTAAATGGGAAACCTACTTGATAGGCGTGTGGTCCATGCCTGTGACACACATCTACTACCTGACTGCAGTGTAACTGGGAATATTGTGGCCCCTACATCCAGGCCCCTATAACCTATAGGGAAGTCAAGAAATTACAGGCAGTGACAGCTCCATATAATAAACGTTCTTATGAGAGAGGTGTTTTAGGGGCAACACCAGACTTTGAGGGTCCACGAAGGCTTTCTGGAGGAAGAGATATTTATCTAGAGACCCAAAACATAAAGAGGAGTTAGCAAAGTCAGAGAGAAGGAAAGATCTTCCAAGGAGAAGAAAGTGCCTGTAGTCAAGGTCGGAAATGAGAACACCTGAGTGGTGCCCATAACCAAGAAAATGTCCGTGTGGCTTGAGTACAGCCCAGGGGAGAGTTTCACAAGATACTGGTGGAGTCTTGATTGATGTGAAACGCTAGTGAAACCATTTACAATTATTTACATGGGCCTGCAAAGTGTTACTTTTCAGTACCAGAACTGTAGACACCGCGTATGTACAATTGGATCAAGGGTCCTTTGTTTAATTAGATCTGAAGCTCCTCATATATTTTTCCTTCAAATAAAAGTCCATTTTAGCTTCAAGTGCAATGGCTCCTTCCATGCAATTTCGAACTTCCTTGTAAAATACTTTGGAAAAATGTGTTGACAATTTCCTCTTCTGATGATACGACCGTCTGGGACTCTGATCTCAAGTGTGAAAAATCGGCCCACTCTGAAGAGGCTTGAGCATGGTTTCCTGCTGCTTATGGATGAAGGAGCTGTAGCTCACACGCAAAGCAGTTTCCAGACACAGCTCTGCACTTTGTTCTCTTAAGGAACAAAGGATGGCCCCAACAGCTTTGGATCAACTCTGCAAAGCTACTGGTAAAGCCTTCAGCAATGTAATAATTTTACTTGTGAAATCAAAATATATGAATATTTGATTTGCTTTGCTTCTGCAAATGTACCTTCAAGAACTTCATGTTCTCCAGCTGGGTGGGCCACAGTGAAGCACTTCTTTGAGCCCACACTCAGTCAATGGCTCAGTGTCTTTGTCAATCCCCTCAATGTTGTTTCTCTCAAGATATGTCAAAGGCCCCTGAGCACACATCCATCAGGAAACAGGTTGACCAACATTAAACTCTTCAATATAACCCCAACAGCAAAGTTAAAGGTAGCATTTACTCCCATTCCTAAGTGAAGCTGCCTTCACATGGGTACCAGAAGCATCTGAAGGTGGGGCTTCACTGCTCACTGGCTGCTGTTTTCTGAGTCAAAGGACCAATCCTCATCAAGAAAAGTGGGTTGACAATGAGCACAATTTCAAACTGACCATAATTATCCCTGTATTCACTTCTATGAGGGTCAGTGGAAACCCCAAGACAAGCTGGAAAGGGCCCGTCCCAGAAGGTTACCTGCTTCCAGAGGCATGCACCTCCTGGGATGTTTCTAAGCCGATCGTTTCTTAATGTTCCTAAGCCATGTCATCCTAGGGTCAAACACGGGCACTTAGTAGGACTCAGAGGAAAGAACCCCTCAAGGTTTCTCATAAGTCATCTCTGGGAGGATCCCAGGCTGTACTCAAGAACAAATGTTTTCTACATTTTAAAATAAAGAGTGTAATTGGATTGTTTGTAACTCAGAGGATAACTGCTGGAGGGGATGAATACCCCATTCTCCATAACGTGCTTATTTCACATTACATGCCTGTATCAAAACGTCCCATGTACTGGCCGGGCACAATGGCTCACACTTTGGGAGGGTGAGGCAGACGGATTACTTGAGGTCAGGAGTTCGAGACCAGCCTGGCCAACATGGTGAAACCCCATCTCTACTAAAAATACATAAATTAGCCGGGTGTGGTGGGCAGTGCCTGTAATCTCAGCTACTCGGGAGGCTGAGGCAGGAGAATCGCTGGAATCCCAGAGGCAGAGGTTGCAGTGAGCCGACATGGCATTCCAGCCTGGGTGACAGAGGGATACTTGGTCTTAAGAAAAAAAAAAAAAAGACAAGAAAAAGAAAAACAAACAACAAAAAAAAACCTCACGTACCCCATAAATATATACACCTACTGTGTACCCACAAAATTTAAAAAGTAATAGTAATAAATAATAACTGTTTTCAAGATTCATCCATTTCCAAGAGTTCCGCGGCTTTGAAATCTGTGAGGTGTCTTGCAGTGCTCTCAACAGCCACTGTGAACCTGCCTTCCTCCAGGCATCATTATTTCCCCCAGGACTCAGCCCTGCCCTCCTCAGCTCTGCGTCACTAAGCCCTGCTGCTGCTGGTTGAGTCGTCACCACAGGAGCTGTGGGGAAGGCTCATCCCTTGCCCCTTGGATCTAAGTGGCTAAGAAACACTGGTTCCCTGACTCTCAATGGGTTGGAGCTGTGCTGTGTTCCATGTGGAAGTTGGGAGAATGGCTCTGCCTCATTTGTAACATGGTGTGATATGGTTTGGCTGTGTCCCCACCTAACTCTCATCTTGAATTGTAGCTCCCATCCTGCCCACATGTCATGGGAGGGACTTGGTTGGAGGTCATTGACTCATGGGGGGCAGGTCTTTCCCATGTTGTTCTCGTGATGGTGAATAAGTCTCATGAGATCTGATGGTTTTATAAAAGGCAGTTTTCCTCACACATGCTCTCTTGCCTGCTTCCATGTAAGATGTGCCTTTGCTCCTCCTTTACCTTCTGCCGTGATTGTGAGGCCTCTCCAGTCGTATGGAGCTATGAGTCCATTAAACCTCTTTTTTCCTTATAAATTACCCAGTCTTGGGTATGTCTTTATTAGCAGTGTGAGAACAGACTAATACACGGTGTCAAAAAATTCTTCCCCTCAGGTAAATTATTACATTCTTACAGATTCTTGCACTTAAAAGTATTTTAATGTATGTGAACTTTCTCGAATTTTATTAGAAGGATCCTACCCTACTACAAGCTCAGAAACAAGCGCCTGGAAGATGGCAGACAAACCTGAGTCACAGACACTCATCTGTGTTCAAATGCTCTCTTGTGTCTGACGACACCAATCCAGTGTATGTACCTGACTCCTCCTTCTGAAAGCGTTGGGATGAACCATAAGCCAGCCATCCTGCTGTGTAGTTATATTGAAATCCAATGTGGAAAACTGCTCAGATTCCCTCACATTAAAACATGTCAGTTTCCTGAATCTTAGGCCTACACTGGCACTCTATCTACTTAGGTCAATCGGAACCTTAGGACTGAAGCTGGGTTTCTCAGACCCAGCTTTAAAGCATATTCCACCATCTAGAAAGGGTAATTACTTTACAGCAGTCGATGGTAACACCATAAGAGCAAAAGGAAAATGCAGAAAGCAAACTCAGTATCCAGTTTCACTGATAAGTCTTATGGGAAAGAGTCTCCCAGACTGAAGATGATAGCTCATATGCGAGTTATCGCAAGGGACAACTCATTGCAGCAATTAGCAGGACACTGGGTGACTCCAAGTGCAGCCTCTCTTGGTCAGAGCCCACAGAGGAAGTCTGTGTTTCAACATCTGTTTCCTTTGCCTTTTTTCCCCTTTTCATCTGAGCCTCCTTCCTTCACCACAGATGTCCACCCTCAGTAGGAATCAGCAAACAATCCATGGTAGGTATTTTTCTCTAGGGGTGCTGACACTTTTTGCTGAATTCAATTTTACTGTCATTTACTGCCTTAACTTAATCTGTATTTTAACTTTTTCATTTCTGTGGAATGAAACAAATTTTTCTGCTATCAGTAAAAGAAATGCTAGGCATCTGTAAATAAGTAGATAAATATTTGTTGGGGAATGAATTCCTGCAGTAAGTTTGGGTTTCTTTTGAGGGAAGCTAATGGTCTTGCATTTCAGAACCAGCAGACGTGGGTTCAGGTCTCAGCTCTCATTAGCTGTGTGCCTAAACCTCTTGCATCTGTCTGCCTACATAGAACACTGTGGCTCACACTGAAATTACATGATTGTTGAGAAAATGTAATGAGATAATGTGTTTGATGCTTAGAAGGTACTTAAACATTATTTGGCTCTCTGGAGAACTCAAAAGGACACCAGTCCTGAAGTGAATATTTGAAAGCAACTCTGGGGGGAGTTGTAAAATGAACCAGCTCTGCACAACCTCACCCCAGGTCAGACGAGCAGGAGAAAGGCTACAACCAGGGCTCCAGGAAAGCTATGTCCAGGGTTTGCTGAGGGTGGCAGAATTGATGAGCTTCTCATTGGCTTTTCTCCAGTTTCAACAGTGTGCCCATGTGTAGGCACAGCTCCAGGACAGGAAGGTTCCAGTGATGGCCTCTCTGTGACCCCTCTCCTTACCTGAGCACAAGTTAGAGCTTCCAGCCACTGGTACCCTCCCATGCACACATCTGGACCTGACAGCAGGTTGGCCCTCTGTTAGTGGGGTCCTCATGAGTTTTCAAGTCTCTGTCCTTGGCTCCATCCCTTCTTTGATAGGTTTGACTGTGTCTCTCTGCTTTCTATGTTATTTTTACTTCTATAATACGACTTCCAAAAAGTCATGACTCATTAGAATGCAGTGGTTTCATTAAAAGAAGCATCGCTACATTTTTAAAGTACATTTACACCAACGGATCTAAATGGAGTTTAGCGTGAGATGAAAGGGAGGAAGCCATGGCTGGAAAACACCCAAAGAGGAAAAATGACTCTGCCGGCCTGGGTTTCTCTCACTAGTGAGGGAGGAGAGCTGCAGATGACTGGAGCTGCCTTTTACTTTTCTTTTCTTAGATTTATATGGTGCTTCTACTTCAAAGAGCTCCATTCAAGTGCCCACGTCCTAAGCATCTTTTAAAACAGAACAGACATAAGTAAGCTGAGGTGTAGCCCTGCAGAGAGGAAAGAAAATGGTCTAAACTGGCCGTGCAAGTTGGCCTGGGTCTGTGTGCCTGCTTCTAAGGGAAGCCATCAGCAAATGCAGGAGACGAATCTTCCAGAGTATTTGCTTGGGTTTCTTTACCTCATTTATTTGAGGACTGGAAAGAGAAGCTATGTTTGAGGCCAGGGGAGAATGGCAGTTTGACCAACGGAGCTGATAAACAGTTGAGAGCTGTTTAAAAATGGCAGATTACCCCCAAAGTGCTGTGGAGCCCAGGACCGTCACAAGGACTCACCTGCTCTTCTCTGCCGTGACTTTTGCAACAAGCAAAGATATGAACTCACTAAAAAAACTTGACTGAAGGCCTAGTATGACCCAGGAACTAGAATAAGGGACGCGCAAGTGGCAAAGATTCTCTCTCAAGAAGTCAAATGGGAAGGTCCCTCTTTAAAAAATTAAGCAGCTCCGTGCCTCCCCCACACCCTACTCCAAACCCCTCAGTAGAATGCAGGTAAAACCCCTAAGAATGGAGGGTGATTTGAATGTGTAACATCACAGCATTAGACCCATCTCAGCGGATCTGAGTCTGACAAGGTAAACGGTAAACGCGTGTTCATTCAGCAAACAGTTATTAGTTGTCACCTTCTATGTACCAGGGATTAAAAAAATGTCCCTTCCCTGAAAACAAAACAAAACAGAAAACAACCAACCAACAAACAAAAACAGCCAAACAGCAAGAACAACTCACAGTTTCTGGCCTTAGTCGCAGCAAATTAGAACCCATTATGATGGGTGCCACGCTGGGTTTCTGCACGAGCGGCAAAAGGAAAAGTGGAGAGGCAAACAGGCACCGTGCAGGGGAGGCGAGCAGGGGCCCATCCATCAGAGTCAGATGCACTGGGACATATGTACGACGACGGATTTATTCTAGGGCTGCGTCCTTATGCAGTTGTGAGCACTGCTTACGCTGTGTACGAAGCTGTGGCTCCTGCTGCGCCTGAGGTCACAGGAAAGATGGCCAGGGATGGGAGAGCAAGGACAAGGTGGGGCCTCAGGGACGGGAGAACCTGCAACAGTGGACTGAGGCCTTCGTGGTCTCTCACACCTCCTGGCCCCTGACCACATGGGATGTGTGATCTGAAGGGGACGCTGGTCTCCTTTCCCCTAAGCGTGCACCTAGCTGAGCAATGGGAAAAGCTGCAGAGGAGCCTGTCAGGGAAGAAGGACTGGGAGGCCCGCTACTGACCCAGGAACGTGGTGAGCAGCAAGTCTGTTGCACTGCAGACACAGCAGCCGTGCCAGTGCCAGTCTCCAAACACTGCAAACACGCCTCTTCGGGCCCTGCTTTCTTGGAAAGATGCAGCCAAGGGGATTCCAGGAAGAGTCCTCCCAGCTTAGCTGGGGTGACCCAGTCCAAATGGACCACACCAAGCACAAGGGCCCAGTATGCTGACCTGCTGACCTGATCCCAGCCAGCGTGTGGGATCCCCGGCTGAGTGGGACCAGGTCCAGCCTCCTGCAGGCGCTAAGCTTGCACTCTGGAGCTGTGCTGCATGTGCCCAGGTGGAGGGAG
Source organism: Papio anubis (assembly GCF_008728515.1). Taxonomy (NCBI): domain Eukaryota; kingdom Metazoa; phylum Chordata; class Mammalia; order Primates; family Cercopithecidae; genus Papio; species Papio anubis. Next base: position 68,300,049 of record NC_044994.1, read on the forward strand.
GCCTGTTTCCAGGGCACTCACAGGCCCTGCAGGTGCTAAATGCATGCTACAGGCAGAGAGGGCCACGCTGAAGAATTTGTGGGACCATTGCTTCAAAGCAGAGGGAGCACGTGCTGGAAGACACCCCTTCAGGGTAAGGCCAATGAAAAAGGAAGTCCTCTGGACATTGTCCAGTCGGCGTCGCTAGTTTGTGCACACCTGCATTATAGAAAAGTGACTTTAAAATGTTTGTGCAACTTGGTTTCATTTATTTCCACAAGATTTTTAATACCTAACTGCCCTAAAATCAATTGCATAAACACTCCTCCAGATACCCAGTGGGCAAGTTATATGAGCGGAAATAATTTACATTAAAAAAAATCTCTGGTTTCAGAAAAAGAGACTGGAGACTTCTCAAAGAAGAGGCACTGTAATTACAAGCTCCTTAAAGGCACCAGGACTTCTCCTGCTTATTAGAATCACCTGAGGAACCAATTAAAGCAGAATGTCTGGGCGTGGAGAGAGGGATGGAGCCCCCGGGGCGGAGCCTAGGCATCTGCATTTTCTAAAGCCTTCCTGCTGATTCCAAAGTGCAGCCATCAGACAGCACATTTTAGCTGAATCAAATCGAGGCGTCAGAATGTCTCAGACAAACTGAAAATGCCAACTCAAGATTCAGTTACTCCATAGTTTTGCTCTTTTTTTCCAGCACTACTGGCATACAGATCTGCCAATCAAAGGTAGAGATCATAAAGATTTACTTACAAAGGGTGATCATAATAGCAATAAAAATAACAAGACAAGGCCAGGTATGGTGGCTCACACCTGTAACGTTGGCACTTTAGGAAGTCGAGGTGGGAGGATCACTTGAGGCCAGGAGTTCAAGACCAGCCTGGGCAGCATAGCGAGATCCTAAAAAAAATTTAAAAAAAAAAAAAGAAAAGAAAAATTAAGGCAAGTTGGATTAAGCTATACTTAAACCCACATGACCTCAGTGTTTCAAAATAATCAGAAGTATGGAATTTACTCCCTCTCATCTGTGCCCTTTAACCTTGCCTGTTAAATTCCTGCCTCCTAAAAAGATAGTCAAGGACCGTAAGGGATTGCAGGAAATCTCACTGTAGGTGAACGAAGTCTATTTCCTTCGTCCTTCACTGTGAATGTCTCACTCTTAAAACCAACCAAATGCACAGGCTCAGAGGATACCAGCTTCAGTACAAGTGAAGAACAAAAGCTATGAATTTCAAATCCTAGCTTCTTAAATAACTTAACTCAGCCAATAAGCATTACATAAAATTGATTCCTAACAAGGAAATGAATAAACACTACTTATTAGCTTTGGTGCATATATAGATGTGGAGAAATTATGGCCTAATCAATGACTTCTGTGCCTTCTCCTCCATATTCTTCGCTGCAGAGAACGTTACCCACATGGTCGTCGAACCGCCTGCCGCTAACGGAGCCCACCAGCGACCGGCCTCTGCCTCCTCTCCCACAGCAGCAAAGGGACAACTCCACTAGGCACCAGCTCTGTGATCTTTACAGATAGGTTTCCATGTCCTGTCTGTAAAATGCGACTAAAACTAGTACTTCCCTCACTGTATTGTGAAGATTAAATGAGATCATCCGTGTTGAGTCCTAACACATGGCATTAAAATGGCAGCTGACACTTTTCCTTGCAGTGTTGTCTATGAATTTTATGTTGCTCCAGCACACACTTGTAGGCAGATGCTATTTCACACTTCTTATTTTTGCATCCTCCCTGCAGCTACCAAAGACGTGTTCAGTAAATCTTCATTGCATTGAATTGGCACTGAATTTTTAACTAACTAGAGATTATTGTTTAAAATAATATATCATTTTGTTTTCTAAGGCATTCAAACACTCTCCTTTCAAATAGTTTAATCAGGTGTCATCATAATTTTTGTTATTTTTATGTTACTTTATAAAATTATTAATAATACAGTACAGAAAGAATTAGTCAATATCACCTCTGTGGCTTAACCTTCAGTTAAAACATTTTTGGTTTAATAAAGACTGGGAATAGTAAAGAAAGCCTGCAGTTTAATGATGATTCCGGTCTAATGAGAGTCTTGAGCATGCATCTGTTGACCTCCCAGTGCTCAGACACAGCAGAAAATGGATGAATCCCCAAAATCAAGATGCTAAGGCAAAGTAAGTCAGGAAGAGTAAAGAGAAAAGAGAGAGGCTTCTACTGCTTATGGAAATAAACAATGCCTAAAAAGTGAATTAAAGCTTGTTGTCAACGGCTTCTTCTCCCCAGGGATGGATGTATATATAATAAAGATTTCCAGAAACATCAACCCATATGGCTTGGTAAGCATGTTCTGAATAGGGTACTTTAAATTCTAGTAGGAATAGACCAAAGTGATTTAAACTTTTACGTTCCTGTTGTAAATGGGTGTTTCATTTTCTGTGTAAGGTCATATGATTTTTCTAGATTTACAGGTGTATCAAAAGACAACAGTAAAAATTTATTAGTAGGCTGTCTGGGCTGAGGTTTAAAATGTTAAGAATGTTAAAAATGTTGAAGTGTCAGCCTTCTGCCTTTGCCTGAATATAGTCATTTCTCTTACAACATAAGCTTTCATCAGGCAAATTGGATATAATTGATCTAATAATTAGAGAACACAGTTTGAATTATTGCAGCCCTTTATTGATTATGAAGAACCCGTACCTAGTGCCCAGCTGAGGAAAAAGACATTCCAGGCCAACGGAAGCTTTGTTGGAACGGCCAGTGCTTTGTTTGAGGCAGGCAAAACGCTGTGAAAAGCACTGCGTTCATGAGAGTTAGGAAAAGCCTCAGGTCTTGAGTTAGGAACTAAAATGGGAGCTGGGAAAAAGATGTAAAAAACATTGTTCCTAAGAGTTATGGGGGAAAAGGTACATTCGTTGTGTGCAATGATTTCATTTAAAATCTACTCTAAATATTCAGAGATATTTATGTTTTACAGTGTAACACTTATAGCTATAGAAGGGGGCAAAAAAAACCTTTTTTATTGAAATTCCTGTAGAATAAACTAATTTGTTGTATAGGGTTTGAAATTCATTGTGGCAAAACCTCTTTCCAATAAGAATACATTTCATGTAGAAATTGTACAGGGTTTTCCAAAGAAAGGCAACTAACCAGCTACAAAAGCAAAAATTTTTTGAATAACAGATTTTACTACTCTTTATTGAGTTTGATTCAACAGGCCTAACATTTCCCACAGAAACAGGGGCACTTGGCCATAGCATCTATTCCCTTGACTTGGCCAATATCAGGCAAAAATCTTAATCTGCAGAATGTAATGCGCCAGACCCTCCAAAAACTAGCCATTTTGTCTCATAGATAACCAAAAGCTTTGCCCTTCTGAGTTTAAACATCAAGACACACGCGTGAGTCAGAATGAGACAAGGATCGCCCCTTCACCAGCTTCTCTGGGTGACCGCAGTATCCAATCTGCACACACAAGAGAACGAGCCGTGATGGGAAAGGCCTCGTCGGAGGCTAGGAGGCAACTTCCTGAGAGAACCGCCTCTTCCTCCTGTACTTCCCCCACCTGGAGATGTCATGATTGCTTCTCCCATTCGTCATTCTGGAAACGTGCCCACCATTTTTCCTGCCACCGACAGTTCATCTGTGCTTAGAGTTCTGCTGGTCCCTCCCTCCCCACAAGCTCCAGCGGCCACGGTGTCTTCTTCCATGGACTTCAGACCTCCCCTCAGCACAATGACGTCCCCGCAGAGTGGTGTGGTCATGTGAGCAGTTCAAAAGGGTGTCCGCTTTTTTTAATTCTAGGTAAGGAGTAAATTCTAGAAAGATTTTAGCCAAGAAAAAAATAAGTGTATCTCCAGTTGGCCAATGACCACTTAAGATCCATGGCATCAATTAATACAGAATAGCATATTTGATTATCTTCAAGAGGAATGATGCAATGAAACCACTTTGGTAAACAGGACAACGTAGTACAATCCAGAGACATTATAAAATCTCAAGAACTTTTGTCTCCGTTGTCCGAATTTGATTATTTTCTGTAATTGCAAGAGGTAAACTATTTGAAATACGATGAGTTTAGAACTCACCATGTCTTTACCCAGACTTCTTTTGGGAAACGTGTTGCCTATCATTTCTTCAAAGTACTTGCTGTATATAAAAAATCAAAACGAATGATTAAGAGCTAAGGCTTAAAATCATACAGACGTGGCCCTTCTGTCGTTTATTCTTCCTTCAGAAATAATGACTGAATTACTGAATAGTGATTGAACATGCCACCTACCCCAGTTCTGACGCTTAGTAGATCTTTGATTTGGGGAAAGCCATTTAACATTTTTGAACTTCACTTTTATCAGTTATAAAACTAAGAAAATAACACAACTTCCCTAGACTGTGGTAAGGATGCAGTGAGATAATGGATGTGAGCATCTGGCATAGAGCAGCACTCAATAAATAGTAACTATTGTTATAGCTGTGACTAATGAGCATTTCATGGAGAAAATATATTCTGTGCTCACGTTGGCCTAAGTGTGACTTCCTAGTAAATGTTCTAAGTACTTGATCAGTCGCCCTCCTCTCTAAGCCCTGAGTCTTGCAGTCTTAAATAAATCACTCATACATCCAGACTGAGCTGACAGATAGCCTTTAAATTCAAGCCAAACAACTGAGTGCATAATTTTACAAAACTATTCCTCTGTGGTCTGGGTTTGGTGTTAGAAACATTTGGAAATGCATGTTTGGCCTTTCTGTAGTATCCTTGGAGAAGGAATGGACAAATGAAGGGGTGTTGGCAGTGGCTTACGTCATTAGCTCTGTAGTGTACTCTGGTGCAAACGCAGGGGGTGACGATGGAAAATCCAGGCAGAGAGCATGATTTTATCCCACACATCAGCTTATCAGATTATAGGGGATGGAGGCAGCAAAAAAGGCAGTGGGAAATAATTTAACATTTTTCCTCCTATCCTGTCCTGTATACAGAAAGATACAACATTATAAGCTAAATCAGTTGGCTAAAGTGTTTCTGAAACTGCTGACATAAAATTGGAAGATCTGAAGGCCAAGGATTGCATTTCCTTCAGTCTAAGTTAATCCATGCTGCATTACACACACAATAATAAACTTACTGATGAGGAGAATGGCATGAATTTCACACACCGTTTCACAGACCCACAGATGTGGAGTTGCAAGGGCATTACATGCCACGAGCCCAGCACACCCTCCTTCCCTCTACCCTCCATCCGTCTACCCTCCTCAGTATTCTACTGGACCTCCTCACAATAGAAGAACAATTATTGCTCCTGAGAACATGCATTGAATCCCACTGGATTCCAGGTACTGTCTGATCTGTCTTCAGGGATGAACTTATTTATTCTTCCCAAACTCTTATAAGGTAGCTACTCTGACCCCCTTTTTGGATATGAGTAAACCAAACCAATAGGAAGTAATTTATCTCAGGTCATTCAGCCTCTACAGAGCAGACATGTACTCTGCGCCCTGCAGCCCGGCTCTGGAGTCTGTGCTACAGTTGCTATTTGAGGCTGTGATGCCCCCATGAAGGACCCGGTCAATCAATTATTACAGCATTTCCTTCACAACTTAGTGAAGATCATTCTATGAGTCAAAGGCTCTTCGGAGTCAAACAAATGAGTGCAAACTGGCCCTTTTCCTCTGAGTCACTACTTTTCCAGACAAAGTTTCTCTGGTTGCTTTGATTGGTCTATATTCATGCCCATTCCCCACCTCCCCTATGCTCATTTGTAAGGTGATAAAGTCAGCTTGAGGTTCCTCATCTAAATAGCCACTTTTACATATGAGTGTTGAATGATGAAAAAGAGAACGGGTAGTGGCGTTTCACTGTGACCAGTCATCTGGGAAAGATACCTGGAGGTTCCATTAAAAAGGATGAAGGTATTAAAACTGAGGAAGAAACTGAAGTGAAAACAGATTTTGAGAAAGAATCTGAAGTGAAAACAGATGGAACGTATAAATTTTCTGCAGATGATGTGTTAATAGTGCTGAGGAAAAAAAGGGGGCTCTGATCTAAGGGGAGTAGTCACATATGCACCGCCCAGGACCAAGCACATAGCTAAACATGTGCTGGAAATCACGACTGGTGTGGGAGGTACAGCAGGAAAATTAGAGCTTAGCAATTAATGTACCTCCACCTTCACTCAGATTGAAAAGTAGTTTTGCATAATGAGAAGACTGGGGACTGGAGGCAAACAGACCTCAGTTTGAATCCCTGGTGTAGCACCTCATAGCTGTGTGGTCACCAGCAAAGGCCTTTCTTCCTGAGTTTCAGGTCCTCCTCTGCACATTACAGGGCTAGTGTGATGCCCTCCGGGCAGCATCTCCTAGTTACCATGAGATCCATTAAGAAGAGACCAAGTCAGTCTTGTTCCCTCATTAACCATCCATTGGCACGGTCCCACATCCTGCACTCAAATATGGGCAGCTGAAGGATGTTAAGGCTCCTAGAATAGAGCCCAGGGTTAGGGCTCCATGAATGGTAGCTGTTACCATCATAAGAATAGTGGGTTTTATTCAGAGTTCAAACTCCTTTCATGTGTGTGTGGTATAGTTTTCTGTATCTATTATAAAAAATAGTACGGATTTGGATTTAAATTTAAAGTCAAATCCTTTTTATAACACAGTCTGCTTCTTTTTACGAAAGATCTTATCATCTGAATTAATGTGCTTGTGCATGCATACGTGCATATATATGTGCATGGGACACTGTGCACGTGTGTTTCCGTGACGTGTGTCTGTGTGTGTGCAAGCGTGCATTCATGTGTGTGTGTATGCATGCATATGTCTCTGTGTGTGCATGTATGTAGTACTGTCGATCTAAATAACAATAGACAAAGGATCTCTAAAAACCCACATTTACTTGAAATTATGGCATTGTAATGGAAATGCATGCCATAGTAAGCTATGTGTATATTCAGGGAGGAGAAGGAAGACAAAGATTTCTAAAGGAAAAATGAGGAGGATTATATGTGTTGAGATAATTATCCTCGGTTATGAGGATCAATAGCAAGGACAGAACCTTTCTGGGATTGGACAGGAAGCTGCTGGGCCAATGTCCTCACAGAATTATTTTTTGTATGATTTTGGGGACGGCCTTTGAACAAGGATGTGGTTTTTGCAGAGTCTTTGGTGATAGTTTTGTTATCAGGCATTTATGCATGAGAATCCTCCCTTCATGGCCTTCCCCAGCTCCACTGGTCAGGGATCTTTTCAACACAAGTGATCTCTTTCAATTCTGGCAACTTTCACATTTCCTCCTTTAGATCATGATCTCTCTCCAGAAACACCGATGATCAATCAGTAATAGGTTTTGAATGTCCCTTGTCCTGGTTGCTGGTCTGGTCTTGTGTTGGGAGTAAATGGTGGCTAAGAGTCAGTGTCAAAGTTGTTTGAGCTGCATTCAAGCAACAAACGATCTTTAAAGGGAAGGGCTCTCAGGCCAAGTCTACCTGGAATCCATTCTTAGTTCAATTTTGTCTATTCTGTAGTCTTTTGCTATCATCTCAAAGTACTAGGTCAGCATTATTCTGTTAGGAGGTGTACTTCTACAAAAAAATAAAAATGTAACAAGTAACAGATACAAAGTTTAAAAAGGGAAAACACAAAATAAAATTAATAGTAATATGATAAATCCAGTTTGCCTAATGGTTTTGAGCCATTGAACCTAGTCTTAAAGGCAAACAATTGAACAAATCAGATAACCATTATTCTTTGCAAAGAAAAGAGTAGAAATTAAGAGGGGTAAGTACCTTATTATGATTTGGAATCTTGTTCTGACATCTTGGAAAGTGTATGAAAACATCATCTTCTTGTCCTGGTTTGCAGTTTAGATGCCTGTGCTAATGGCTTTGGGTGATTTGGTGAATTTTCTGTGCAGCCATACATCAGGCACTTGCTCATAAAAAAATTCGTCTAGTTTCAGCTTATAGTGCTTTAGGAACACAGAAGTTCCTTTTTTTAGTAATTCCATGGAAGGAAGCTGGAGGAATCTAGAACTCAGAGATCTAAGTTAGTCTCTAATTAGATAACCAGAACTCAAAAACAGTGCACAGAGCTACAATCTGATAATGGGTGTACTAGAGCATTTTTTTAGAAATGTAACTTTTTCTTTCCACATTAATCACATAGGAATCTCAGGAATTTTTAAACCTGGTGAAGCCAAATCGAGGCAGACTTTAGATTTCACCTACAGTTTTAAGATTTCTGGTGCTGCCAAGAATTGACAATTTTACTCACTACTCTAAGACTGGGAGAACTTGAAACCAGGCATTCTATGTACGTTCTTAAATATGTCATTCCAGTCAAAGCATTGATAACATACGCAATGTTTTTAATTGTATCCTGATATAAATAGAGGACATTTTTATGGAACTTATGCAAATAACTGTAGTGTCATAAAAAATACAGATAGTTTTTGAATTTTGAGAAATTATGTGGGAAGAAATAGCAAATGTTTTCACCTTTGTTAACAAAAGTATTTTTTACCAAATTATTGTTAGCTATAGATTAGCTTAAGACATCTGAAAAACAAAATATTTAAGTAAAGAACCAATAATGCATCAAATAAAATTCATAAAAACAATAATCTTCACCAGTTGTTTAATCTCATATGGTACCTTTTTGTTCTACTTGATTTTCATTAGCAGTTTTATGAATTTATTAGTTTCTTCATTAGCATATTTAAAATTTTTAATTTGGCCCATTGATCTTTAAATTATTGGAGACTTTTATTTAAAAGTGCTTGTTGGTGTCTTTTCCATGGATCTGATTGCAGATGCCTTTAGAGAAAATCAAAACTGTGGAAGACAGAGTCTTACAGTAACCATGGTTAGGAATCTAATGGAAGTTCATTATCATCAGCAATTAACAATAAAATGTGGTTATTTTGTGGCATATAACATAATCAGAATTATGACTGATGATGTATGAGATTTATATGAATTATATACAATTTCAAACATTCATATCAATAACATGATAAATGTAACTGAAAGAAGACATACTATCACTTATCATTTGACAATATTTTTCTATACAATTTGCCAGATAGGTCTTATCATTTCATATCTCTGTAAGATGACAGCTACATTCTTTGAGACCTCCCAGGGATCCAGTAGGAAAACCTCAAAGTTAATTTCAGGTCACAAAGACTTAATTTAGAATTTTGACATTGGAGAAGCCTGTCAAAGATGAAAATAGGTTAAAACATTTGATCAAAATAGGATTACAAATCACTGTGAAATCACAGTCATTCATTTAGCCAGAGTGATAAGAGACTTCCAAAGTAATACAGAAGGTTATGTGGATGTAAAAACCTTAGCCTTTTAAAGCTCAATGTTCCGAAGTAATCAAATACCTAATAAAAACAACACAGAAAATTATCTTGCTAAAAAGTAAAATATTTGTTTCTTAGGCCAATTTCCAAAAAGGTAGAGAGAAACCTTCGTAATGTGATTGCTTTTCCATATGGGAAGCCTGTTTCAATAAGCTGAAAGTTGAACCCGATGAAAACACTACTTGAATTTAATCAGACACAGGAAGAGTGCATCCAAAGTTATGAGTGTGCCCCATTCTAGAGGAGAACTTGTACTCTGAGCAGGAGAATGCATGGCTTTTAGTAACAGCATGGGAAGTTTCCTGGTTACGTGGAATAATTCAGACACAATGAGAAAAGCCAAATACACACTCAAGTCATACTGGATAAAAAAGTTGCTTTTCTAGGCCTTCAATGTAACCATTTTAGCATCAGGCCATCACAGCAGAGTTAGAAGAGAAAAAAGTTAAAGGAGAGAGTTATCACTCCAGTTCTTCTCAGGAGGAAACAGAGGAAGAGCAGAAGGCAATGATGTATTAGTCAGAGTTATCTAAAGGAACAGAACTAATAGGATTTATGTACATAGGACAGAGATATATTAGGAGAATTGACTCACATGATCACTAGGTGAAGTCCCACAATAGGCTGTCTGCAAGCTGAAGAGCAAGGAACCCAATCTGAGTCCCCAAACCTCAAAAGTAGAAAAGCCAATAGTGCAGCCTTCAGTATATGGCCCAAGGTCCAAGAGCCCCTGGCAAGTCACCGGTGGAAGTCCAAGTGTCCGAAAGCTGAAGAACTTGGAGTCTGATGTTTCAGGACAGGAAGCATCCAGAACGGGAGAAAGATGGAGGCCAGAACACTCAGCAAGTCTCTTCATTACCCACTGCCAGCTGATTAGATGGTGCCCACCCAGATTGAGAATGGGTCCACCTCTCTCAGTCCACTTACTCAAATGCTAACCTCCTTTGGCAACACCCTCACAGACACACCCAGGAACAATACCTTGCATCCTTCAATCCAATCAAGTTGACACTCAATATTAACCATTACAGTTGTATAACCTGCAAATTACATGTGATGAGATACAGCAAACATTGAACTTCTGAAATATGAATCTGAGAAGTTTTAAGAGGAAAACTCTACCTGAAGAAACGAAATCACAATTTTACATGAAAAAGACAGCATTTCTAACGTGAAACTAGGAAATTAGTGATTATAAAACAAAAATATAGCTGCAGAGAATTAAAAATCAAAACCTCTTTAGACTAAAGAACTTTTGACTTTTAATTGTACTGAAACTAATATTTTAAGAAAATCTTGTTGTTCTTATAGAGGGAGCCAACTTTTTGGTTTTGTATTTCTATATTTTCAATATCAAAGATCAATGTTTAGAAAGATTTATAAATAATTCGCTTCTAACTATAGCCAACTTGAGGACATAAAATTTTTTTATCAATTCATCCTCCACAAACCTTTTGTGACCTGCACAAAGCCTTCACATTGTGCTTAGGCTTTCTGCTTTGTTCTGTCTTCCTCTTTCTTAAAAAATAACCAGTCGTTTTCCTTTAGGACAAACATTTACTACACAAGATTCTTCTCCAGACAAAATTATTCTCCTTTCTTTTTAAACTTTATTAACAAATATATATCTTTACAATAACTATGACTTTCTTATAACTCCTTCCTTCACTTATTCCTTTTTATATTGTTTCTATTTTCTTTCTAATTTTAATTTTTGAAACAACCTTTAAACAACCTCCAAATTAGAAAAAAAAAATTCTAAATAAAGAACACATTTTTGGCCAGGCACAGTGGTTCACGCCTGAAATCCCAGAACTTTGGGAGGCTGAGACAGGCAGATCACAAGGTCAGAAGTTCGAGACAAGCCTGACCAAAATGGTGAAACCCTGTCTCTACTAAGAATACAAAAATTAGCCAGGCGGGCATGGTGGTGCGCACATATAGTCCCAGCTACTCGGGAGGCTGAGGCAGAAGAATTGCTTGAACCTGGGAGACAGAGATTGCAGTGAGCCAAGATTGCACCACTGCACTGCAGCCTGGATGACGGAGGGAGATTCCATCTCAAAAAACAAACAAACAAAAAAGAACACATTTTTATGCCTTTTAAAAATTTTTCTCATCAAAACACATCTTACTTTTTGGCACACATTGTATACATAATTACAAATGTTAACAAGAATTTTAACTCTTAATAATCTTGAGTTTTAGTGAAAATCTATGAAGCAAGAAATTTTGAACTGTCTGTCACATAGTAGTGTTTTATAGATGAGAATCTGTTAATAATTTTGAGAAACATGGTTTTCCATAACATAATTTTTACATGTATCAATAGACCCAAATATATATAATATATCTGTAAATTTTTAGGAGTGAGGAACAAACATTTATGTTCAGTAATTTCAGTTTTTATCTTATTTTGAAATGACCCAGACATTTAATAAGTATCATTTTAACACGACATAACCTTAATATTTAAAATTATATAAAAATTTTATCTGTAAGTATTTGTTCCATTTACATTTACCTAATTTATTTTTAACAATTTACCAAGATTACTTATAAAAACTGAGATATTAGATAAAGCTAATCATTATTTCAAATTATTTCCCTGTTAAGCATTTTTATAGCCTGTGACTATTAGGTGTTCATGTAAGCAGAAGACTTAAAGTTAAATATAAGAATATGTTGTTAATAACTCAGCAGATACAGCCGTTTTTATTAAACTACAATATTAAATTAAGCTTATATATCAAAGGGTTACACAAACAAAGATTATTCTGCTTTTAGGTTGGGTTTATCATTTTCTGACCTTAAAACATCTGGAAGATACAAATATAAAACTCTTTAACCAGTAAACCCAGGCAAAAATGTATGCTGACAACTTTATTTTACCAATAATTTTTTTTAAAAAAGCTTCTTTCTTATTAATATTTTATATGAGTGCTCATTATCTTTGCCAATTGGAATAAAATTATGTAAGGGATTTCTGGCTAACTACATCAGATTTTATAATATAGACACAAAATATAACAAAATTCAATGTACATATGTGTAAATAGACCTAAACATATATCCACACATAAATACAATCTTATACATTTCATTTTAGAATTTTGGTCATGAGATAGTAATACAGACTCACCAGTTTATAAAAGACTATTTGATCAAAATTTTATTTTTGAAAATATAAGCCTTGTTCAAATGACTCCCTTTTTCAATGGTTATTTGCCCAATAGGTATCCTAATGAAGGCTGTGGACCAATGTTTTGGGGAAAGTAAGTTGTTTTACAAAGACTTCTTTTGCCCCTTTTGTTTTTTTTTTTTTCTTTTTTTAGCTTTAAATGGGTTTGAGGTTAAATTTTCAGTTTACATTTCAGCCAGGATTGACTGAATTGTATAAGAAAAAACAAAATCTCTAAGTAGCCTTAAATTAGTAATAAACCCACAATTTGTTTGCTGGTCTGATTACCAATTGAGAGTAATCAGTGTGGGTGGAGAGGCATGTTGGCAGGGTTTTTGTGTTTGTTTGTTTGTTTTGTTTTGTTTTTGGAAGTGGAGTCTCGCTCCGTCACCCAGGCTGGAATGCAGTGGCACAATCTCAGCTCACTGCTACCTCAGCCTCTCCAGTTCAAGCAATTCTCCTGCCTCAGCCTCCTGAGTAGCTGGGACTGCAGGTGCCCACCACCACACCCAGCTAATTTTTGTATTTTTAGTAGAGATGGAGTTTCACCACATTGGTCATTTTTTTCCGGTCCCTACATGGCAAACAAAGCAATTTTTATGCATGAGAGAGCTACCTTTTATTATTGTGCTTAGCTCAAAATTTTGACCTGTTTGATCTGAGAGCCCCACTTCTATAAACATTTATCTGGTTTAAGACTAGTAATACTTGAATTAACTATTCCATAAGCTTAAGCAATTGTTAGTCAGGCAAACCTAAATTTGCATTTCCAAAAGATGTTTAGATTGTTGGTTGCCATGAGGCTGTTGTAATTTGTAAAAGCACTAATTTTAAAGTCCTTTAAGATTTTTTTTTATCTGACCTGGAATGCTATAGCAGAGAGTTTTATCTCAACGCCAGCAGAAAAATCAACAGATTCAAAGTAGGTAGGAAAAGAAGCAGAGTGCTAGAGGATTTAGAAGCCTCTACATGTTGACTCTACTATTGTATTCTCTTAATTTGGTACAAAGAAGAAAACAAGCTTGGGGAGTTCAAATGATCCCTATGATTGCCATTGATCAAAAAACGTGCATGAGGAAAACCATGTAGCTGCCTGGAGACTCAGAAAATCTGAAATGTCTAAATGTTTGAAATTCCCATTTTATTTCTTTTTAATCTCTTCAAAGCAAAGAAAATTCTACCAATCCTGTGAAAGAATGTTAGGAGTTTGAGTGAGTGTTTTAGATGCTGGGGACTGCTCAAATGGATTTTAATTAGCCATCTTGCAGCCATCATTTAGAATGTTTATTTTTTTTCTCTAAGAAGATTTTCGGAAATCAGCATGGGAAGAGATCCAAATCACTTACAGACATGCAGAACCAAACCAAAATGAAACCAAGATAAGAGTGATCACAAAAATGTTAACCCAGGCATGCAGATCAAACAAAATACTAAATTAGGCACACAGAAACAAAAGTGAATTCACCAGAAAAGACATTCTTCACAAACAGAACATAAATTCTGTAAAAACCAGATGAACAGACACTTGTCCTTATACAGTAAGGGCTTTCCAGAAAAAAACAAAAAGTCTTTCATCATCCCAAGAGGAATGCAAGGTCCTTTACTCAGATGGCCTTATAACAAAACAAAAAGTGAAGCTAGTCAGCCTCTACCAGCCTCTACCAAATATAGGGAGGCCTAACCTGAGAAAAGACTCACCAGGACAGAAAAGGTGAGGCCATGGAAGCAGAGAGCTCTAAGGACCTAAGTGAGTACTGCATACCAGGTCCCAGAATTACCAATTTCTTTCACAAGTGATTTTTCTTCAGGTCTGACTTCTGGACACAATTTTTATCAATGTAAATATTAAACAGAGAGGGGCTCTCTAAAAGAAAATGACAGTTACTTGGGAATGAGGCATTTCAATGGAAATATGTGTGCCATAGTAAACTAGGTCATATTCAGGGAAGTAAAGGAAAACGGCAGTTTTTAAGGGAAACAGGAAAGAGGCTATATAACTGCTTCTGAGTGATACGGTTTGGCTGTGTCCCCACCCAAGTCTCATCTTGAATTGTAACTCCCACAATCCCCATATGTCGTGAGAGGAACCCGGTGGGAGGTGACTGAATTATATTGGGGGGTGGGGGTCTTTCTTGCACTGTTCCTGTGATAGTGAATGGGTCTCATGAGATCTGATGGTTTTAAAAAACAGAGGTTTCTCTGCACAAGCTCTCTTTGCCTGCCACCATCCATGTAAGATGTGACTTGCTCCTCCTTGCCTTCAACCATGATTATGAGGCCCTCCTTAGCCATGTGGAATTGTGAGTCCAATTAAACTTCTTTCTTTTGTAAATTACCCAGTCTTGGGTGTGTCTTTATCATCAGTATGAAAATGGACTAACACACTGAGATTATTATCATTAGCTACAAGGACGAATAACAAGGGTGACACCAGTGTAGACTTGGAGAGGAAATTGCTGGGAAGATGCCCAAACAGAACTATTTTTTGTGTAAAGTTGAGATAGTCTTTGTGCAAGGTTGTGGTTTCTGCAGAGTCTGTTGTGATAGTTGTTATCAGGCATTAATGCATGAGAACCCTCTCTTTATGGCCTTTCTCACCTCTGTTCATCAGGATTTTTTTTTTTAAACACAAGTGACTTCATTCTGATTCTAACAACTTCTGCAACACCAAGACCATTTTTACAAAGGGAAAAGGAACATTTGTCTGTGCTGGCCAAGCCTTCAATATATGCAAAGCTTTCAAATCCCAGGCAAGAACTGGATCTGGAGGCAGAACAAAAAAGCGAAGGAACGAATTTCTAACTTAAATGAGAATAATGGCTGCTTTTTCTCAGAGCTTATCAACATTTCTGTGTCTCAAAATAGGTTTCTTCCTGGTATTTAATGTAATAATGATATGAGAGTTTAACTTCATATTTTTAGGATCATTAGAAATCTTCCAAATGAATTGACATTTTCACTGGTTTTACATTTTTGCCAACTATTTTCCAAAATTGGTATGACCAATGAGCCAGTTCCCAAAAGATCTATGTGTGTGCATACAATTCCACATTTATATTTCTACAAATTTATTTAACAAATATTTATCATGTGGAGTATCATGAAGAGTACTCACAATTTAGAGAACCTAAAATTTGGTGGTAGGAATAAGACATAATGTGAAGAAGGTCTTTTGATTCTGTAATGCAAAATTGCTTATAAATGTGAGGAAAATGTTAAACAACCATAGCAGAGAGAACATGATTAGCAGTGGGGAGACAATGGCAGGTACTGCAAAGCTTAGGAAGAGCAGCTTCATGGGCAGGTGCCACTCAGAGAGGGCTGTGTTTCATGAAGTCAGTGCCAGAGGGAGGTCAGAGCATGAAGGAGAGCCCCAGTGGACCAGCCAGGAGCCAAACAGCCCTGCAGGAAGAGTTCATCTTTAATGGGAGGAGTGTGGAAGGCAGGACTAGATGAGAAAAATTCCAGCAGGCAGGCAACACAAGTCCCAGAGAAAAAAGGTGGTGACAAAGTAGACTGCTTGTTGGTTAGAAGTGACCGTTCAGAGGCACCCAGATTCAAAATCAGTGCCCTGAGGCCTCCGAAAATAGAGCTGAGAAGAGCAAGTTATTGCAGAACCAAGGCATGGGGCATGTTTCCAAGAGGGATCTGCACAGGTGCACTCAACTGGAGCACAGTTACTGAAAGAGATGGTACATTTGAGAACATGTGGCCCAAACACTACAATAAGGGCTCGAGATAAGAGCAGAACCTGCCTTCAGTGTAGACCTCACATTAGATCCCTAACCCAAGGCCCTTAATCTCCTCTTAAATACTTCTGGAAGGACAAAGAAGAGATGTCAGAGCCAGAAATGGGTCAGGGAACTGAGGAGATAGCCAAGTCCATGGTGCTGGTAGATGGTCAGGACACAGGTATATCAAGAACATGATAGATGACACCCCAAACACTCAGCCCATGGGAAGAGAAAGAGCACTTCAACTCTCATTTTAAATGTTTTTTTCTTTATTTTTAGGTTTAAAAACTATGTGGAAATATTGCTTACCCTAATTTCCTAAAGCGTTAATAAGGAAAATTATTAATCACATTTATTGTTCATTCTGATAGGGTTTCAAACTTTGTACGATACACATATGCAGACCGTGAAAGGGTTAGTGAGAAAGTCCTGCATGCACTTTTGTGTTTCCTGTCATGCAGTTATTCTAAAGCTGTCTTCATCCACTACACCTGGCAGCCCTGCAGAGCACAGTTCTAAAGTGAGCAGTGTTCTAATCTACTTCACCAGCTTCGTTAACATGCTCACCTGATCCACAGCAGGCGCTGGAATTGTTGTTGGAGATGCTCACTCACATCAGCTTTGAATGGTTCATCTCAAGTATGCAAAGCAGTTATCATAAGTCAAAGGACAACAAATTAGAAAATTAGAATGGGTACCACATGTAATCAGGGTGTTGTTCAATTACTATCTTATTGCATGATGCAATGCTAGGTTTGTCCACTCACAGGAATACTGTGTGTCAGGTTCTCTTTCTGTCCTATGTATGTGTGTGTATCTGTGTGTGCATATGTTTATGTGTGTATATGGGTATGTATATGTGTATGTGCACATGTGTACATGCCTTGAATGTGCACATGCCTTGAATGTGCACATGTGAATATGTGTATATGCACATGTGTCTTTGTGTTTATACATGACTTCCAAATTTGTCCTGTGAGGTTGGCGTTTTTCATCCACGCCATTGTGATTTTGAAATGTTAGGTGAATATCCTGCCATTAGTAACTGACAGAGACAATTTGAACCCACACCTGCTTGATCTCAAATCCCATGTTCTAATTCCAGAAAGTGGCTGAGACTAACATGCTCCTGAGTATGGTGAAAAAGAGTGTGTAGGTCAGACACGCGCTCAGGATAAAACAGGAAAACCTTCAGGAAGAGTTAGCAGTTACCCTGCATCAAGAATCCCTGACATCCTGGAAAGACACAAAAGGCAGTTAGCCCAAGATCCAGAATGTGCCCACACCTCTTCAGCACTTCTAAGCCTGTGTATTTGTCTGTGTGTGTGTGTCTGTGTGTGTGTGTGTCTGTGTGTGCGTGTATGCCTGTGTGTCTATGTGTATATACTTGTTATGGTTAATGAATCACACACAATTTATTCCTGTTTGTAGATTTAGCTCTTTCAAACCCATGCTTTCATTCTTTTAATAAGTCTAAAAGTAAAATAACCCTTTTAGGGAAAAAAAGAAGTTTCTATGTTTGTGTGTGTGCACCCGTACGCAACATGTATGGTGAAGCAACAGAATATTTTGTCTGGCTTTATCCAGGTATAATTGATTAAAAATTTTACATATTTATGGAATAAGATGTGATGATTTGATATACACGTACATTGTGAAGTAATTACTACCATCAAGTTCATTACCATGATCACCTCACATAGTTGCCTTTTGTTTTTGCAGTAAGAATCCTTAAGATCTAGTCTCCAAGCAAATTTCAAGTATACAGTAGAGCATTATTACTCATAGTTGCCACATAATTGTACCTGAGATCTCCAGAATTTACTCATTTTGTAACTGACCATATGTACCTTTGACCAGTATTTCTCCATTTCCCTCCCCCACCCCCTCAGCTCCTGACAACCACTGTTCCACTCTGTTTCTATGAGTCAACTTTTCTAGGTTCCACATATAGGTGAGATCATAGGGTATTTGTCTTTCTGTGTCTGGGTTATTTCACTTAGTGTAATGTCCTCCAGGTTCATCCATGCTGTTGAAAAAGGCAGAATTCCCTTTTTTAATAGCCAAGTAATATTCAATTGTGTATATGTCTACACCACATTTTGAGTACCCATTCAGCTATCAACAGAAATTTAGGTTATTTAGGATATTATTAATAATGCTGCCTTGAACAGGGGGACAAAGATATCTCTTCAAAGCACTGATGTCATTGCCATATTGGGTATATGCCCAGAAGTGAGATTGCTGGGTCACCTGACAGTTCTATTTTCAGTTTTTTTGAGGAATCACCATGCTATCTATTCTTTAAGAGCTGTACCAATTTACATTCCCATCAATGGTGCACAAGAGTTCCTTTTTCTCCACACCCTTTCTAACACTTGTTATGTCTCCAATTTTTGATAATAGCTTTCTTAACAGGTGTGAGGTGATACATGATTGTGTGCTTTTTACTGCATCTCACTGACGATGATGTTGAGCCCCTTTTCATATACCCATTGTTCATTTGTATGTCTCTTGAAAAACGTCTATTCAGGTCGTTTATCTGTTCCTTTGCCACTGAGTTGCATAGTTGCTTATGTATTTTGGATATTAACCTCTTATCAGATATATGGATTACAAATAGTTTCTCTCATTCTATAAATTCCTTTTCATTTTATTGAATGTTTCCTTTGCTGTGCAGAAGTTTTTAGTTTGATGTAATCCCATTTGTTTATTTTTGCCTTTGTTACCTATGCTTTTGAGGTCTTATACAAAATAATTCTTGCCCAGGCCAATGTCATGAAGCATATCCTCATATTCTCCATGTTTTCTTTTAGTAGTTTTGTAGTTTCAGGTGTTACATTTATCTTTAGTTCATTTTTAGTTGATTTTTGCATACAGTGACATAGGAATCCAGTTTCATTCTTCTGCATATGGATATCCAAATTTCCCAGCACCATGTACTGAAGACATTCTCCTTTCCCCAACTGTGTTCTTGTAGCCTTTGTCAAAAATCAATTGCCTATAAATGCATGGATTTATTTCTGGGCTCTCTATTTATTTTCATTGGTCTATGTGTCTGTTTTTATGACAAAACCATGCAGTTTTGGTTACCATAACTTTGTAGTATGTTTTGAAATCAGGTAGTGTGAAGCCTCCAGTTTTGTTTTTTGGGTTTGTTTCTGATTGTTTGTTTTGTTTTTTGTTTTTTTCCTCAAGATTGCTTTTGATACAGACAAGAGGCAGGGAAATACTAGGAAGAAAAGGGTGGGGTCCCTGACAAGGGTTCCACCCTCAGGCCTGGACCCATGGCCCTAAATGAGAACTTCACATCCCTGTTTTCCTGCCTGAATGCTGCCTTTTGGCCTGCCACATCCCCTATCCTGTGCCCCATAAGAACCGCAGACCCCAAACACAGGACACACACACAGAAGACAGAAGTGTCTGAACATTGAGAGAAGAAGCAGCTGGACATCACAAACTGCTCAAAGAGTTTGCCCAGGGATGGTCCAAGAGGAGATCAGCCCAGGACAGCCAAACTCCAGGGGAAGACTGCCTTCCCACTCCATCCCCTTTCCAGCTCCCCATCCTGCTGAAAGCCACTTCCACCATTCAATAAAGTCTCCACATTGACTGTCCTTCAAGTCCATGTGACCTCATTCCTCTTGGGCACTGAACAAGAATTAGGGACGCACTGGGTGTGGGAACCCAAAAAGGCTGTCACACTGGCCTTTTGCCCTCGCTGGTGGAGGGTAGCCACCCCATGCCACAAGGCAAAAGGCCCACTGAGCTGGTAGCATGTCCTCTGGGGCTCCAGGTGTTGCCAGCACCCACTCCCAGACAGCAGAGCTGAAAGAGCATTGTAACGTGCTTGAATGCTGCCATGGGCTCACACAGGGCCTGCTCCTACCAGAGAGGAGCAACCGTCTGGTTCCAGCATTCATTCACTCTGGTTCCTACACTTGTCTGCTCGTGTGCTCCCACCTGTAAGAGATTTAGCATGGCAGCTTAGTAAATGAATCACTCCCTTTGTGAGTCCCAGGAAGGGGTCAAGGGAACTCTCCCATCTCACTTTGGCTATTTAGGTCTTCTGTGAATTCGTATAAATTTTATGGTTTTATTTTCTATTTCTCTGAATCTGTAGATTACCTTGGATAGTATGGACATTTTAATAATATTAATTCTTCTAGTTGATAAACTTGGAATATCTTTCCATTTTTTATGTCCTCTTCCATTTCTTGAATCAGAATTTTATAGTTTTCAGTGAATAAATCATTCACCTCCTTTGTTAAATTTATTCCTAGGTATATTGTTTTTGTAGCTATTAAAAGTATGATTGTCTTCTTGATCTTTTTGAGATATTTCACTATTAACATATATATAAATATATATGCTACTAATTTTTATATGTTAATTTTGCATTCCACAACTATCCTGAATTTGTGTATTAGTTCTAATAGTATTTTGTTGGATTCATTAAGGTTTTCTAGATACAAGATCATGTCACCTAGATAGACAACTTAACTTCGTCCTTTCTGATTTGGATGCCTGTTGTTTCCCTATATCATGCCTAATTGCTCTGGCCAGGACTTTCAGTACTATGTTGGATAAAAGTGTTGAGAATGAACACCCTTTTGTTGTTCCTGATCTTAAAGGAAAAGATTTCAGCTTTTAATCAATCATTGAGTATGATGCTAAATGTGTACAGTCTCTCTACACCTAATTTGTTGAGTTTTCATCATAAAAGGATGTTGAATTTTGTCAAATGCTTTTTCTGCATCTATCAAGATGATTATGTGATTTCTTCATCACACTGTTACTGATTTGTGTATGGTGAACCATCCTTGCAACCCAGCAATAAATCTCACTTGATCATGACATATAATCTTTTTAATGTTCTGTTACATTTGATTTGCTAATATTTTATCAAAGACTTTTTCATCTGTGTTTATGAGAGTTATTGGCCTATTATTTTGTATTCCTGTAGTGTAATGTCTCTACCTGTTTTGGGTATGAGGCTAATCTTGGCCTCATAAAGTGAGTTTGAAAGCTTTCCTTCCTCTTCAATTTTTTGAACAGTTTGAGAAGGATTGGAATTAATGCCTGAGAGTTCACCCATGAGTCTGTCTTGTCCTATACTTACCTTTGTTGGGAGGTCATTTCTTTAAGTCAATCCCCTTACTCATTATTGACCTGTTCAGGTTTTCTATTTCTTCATGATTCAGTCTTCATAGGTTGTGTATTTCTAGAAATTTATTCATTTCTTCTAGGTTATCCCCTTTTTTGGCATATAATTGTTCATAGTAGTCTGTTTTGGTCCTTTGTATTTCTGTGGTATCAGTGGCAGTGCGTCTTATTTCGTTTATAATTTTATTTATTTGAGTTTTCTCTGTTTTTTCATGGTTTTTAATGGTTAAAGGCTTGTCAATTTTTATTTATCTTTTCAAAAAACCAAGTTTGAGTTTCATTCATGCTTTCTATTGTCTTTCTAGTCTCTATTTCATTTCTTTCTACTTTCATCTTTATCATTGCCTTCACTCTGCTGACATTGGGCTTAATTTATTCTTTTTCTAGTTTCTTGAGGTGTAAAGTTGTTTATATGAGGATCTTTATTTTTTCTTAATGTTGGCATTTATCACTTTAAAATTCCTTCTTAGAAAAGTTTTGGTTGTATCTTGTAAGTTTTAGTATGTTGTCTTTCCACTTTTGTTTATCTCAAAATACTTTTTAATTACCTTTTGATTTATTCTGACCCACTGATTATTCAGCAGCATATTGCTTAATTTCCATCTAGCTATAAATTTTTAGTCTCCTGTTATTTAGTTCTAGTTTCATAATATTGTGGTCTGAAAAGATACTTGATATGATTTTAATATTCTAAATTTGTTAAGACATTTTTGTCACCCAACACATGATCTATTCTGAGGATATTATATATGCACCTGAAAAGAATCTATATTCTGCTGCTGTTGGATGGAATGTTCTATGTATTCTGTTATGTCCTTTTGGACTATAATATTATCCAATTCCTCAATTTCCATATTGATTTTCTGCCTTGATAATCTCTCCATTGCTGAAAGTGGGTAGATTTTAAAGTCCTTTATTATTATTACCTTACTATGTATTTTTCTCATCAATTTTCCTAATTTTGCTTTTTCTTTAGATGCTTCCATGTTGAGTGCATATATATTTACAATTGTTATATTCTTTTGAAAAAGTGACCCATTTTTCGTTATACAGTGACCTTCTTTTTATCTTGTAACAGATTTTTTACTTAAAGTCTGCTTCATTTGATAAAGTATAATCATCTACACTCTCTTTTGGTTATCATTTGTATGAAATATATTTTTTCATCTCTTCATTCTCAGCCTTTATGTGTTTTTAAAAGCAGAGTCAGTGCCCTGTAGGCAAGCTGTTGTTGGATTCTTTTTCCATTCCACTACTCTTGTGTTTTTTGATTGGATAGTTTAACCAATTTACATTTAAAGTAATTATTGAGAAGTGAGGACTTACTATTGCCATTTTATTGATTGTTTTTCACTGTTTTGTAGTTCCTGTGTTTGTTTCTTTCTCTCTGGCTATCTTCTTTTATGATAGGCTGATTTTTTTTTTTTTGTAGTGGAATGAGTTGATTCCTTTCTCTTTATCTTTTGTGTATCTACTAAATATTTTGCTTTGTGGTTACCATTAGGTTTACATAAAACATCTTAGAGTTGTAACAGTATATTTTAAGCTAATAACAACTTAAATCACATACAAAAACTGTAGTTTTTCTCTCACTCCCACCACATTTATGCTATTTATGATATCCTTTATATCTTTTTATATTGTACATTCATTAACAAATGATTGTAGCTATAGCTCCTTAAATATTTGAGTCTCTAACTGTTATATTAAAGTTAAAATTTACATACTACTATGACAGTATTAGAGCATTTTGAATTTGGCTATATATTTACCTTTACCAGTGAGTTTTATACTTTCTTATGTTTTCATGTTTTCATTAGTGTCCGTTTGTTTCTACTCGAGAAACTTTCTTTAGCATTTCTTGTAAGACACATCTAGAAGTGATGAACTTCTACTTTTGTTTGTCTGAATAGCTCCTTAGCTCTTCCTCATTTCTAAAGGACAGCTTTGCAGGTGCAGTATTCTTGGCTGCCAGTTGTTCTATTAATTTTAGAACTTTGAATATATTATCTTACACCTTCCTGGCCTGCAGAGAAATCCACTGATAGAATTATGGCCACTGCCTTGTGTGTAACAACTAACTCTTTTCTTGCTGCTTTCAAAATTCTCTTTGTCAATTTTGACAATTTGATTAAAGTGTGTTCCAGGGCCATCTTCTCTGCATTGATCTTGTTTGGGGTCCTGGGAGCTTCATAAATCTTGGTATTCATATAACTCCCAATATTTGGGAAGTTTTCAGCCATTATTTGTTTAAATAAGTTTTCTGCTCCTTTCTTTCTTTCTCCTTCTCATTCAGTAACTCCTATAATGGATATTTTTTGCTTATTTCATGGTGTTCCATAGATCTCATATGTTTTATTTATTCTCTTTCATTCTTTTTTCTTTTTGTCCCTCTAGCTGGCCAATTTCAGATGATCTGTCTTTAAGTTCACTGATTCTTTCTTCTGCATGATTAAATCTGCAGTTAAAACTCTCTATTCATTTTTCAGTTTTTTTGTTGTCCATTTTAGCTCCAGAATTTCTCTTTTGTTCTTTCTTATTGTTTATATTTCTTTATTAAACTTCTCAGCTTATTCATGCATTGTTTTTCAGATTTCATTTATTTGTTTGCCTGTATTCTGTTACATATCATTGAACTTCATTAGATGATTGTTTTGAATTTTTTGTCAGGCAATTTATAGATTTCTATTTCTTTACGGTTGATTGCTGGAGCTTTATTAATTTACTTTATGGTGTCATGTTGGCCTGACTGTTTATAATCCATGTATTCTTGCACCCATGTCTTTGCATTTGAAGAAAGAAACACTCTTCTCATCTTCACAGACTATTTTTGGCAGGTAAAGATCCCCAAGCTGATGGAATTGCCTCTGAAATTGCAGTCAAGTGGGGTTGGAGCTAGGTCTTGTGGTTGTTCCTAGGTCTACCTTGTATTTTGTAGTTGGCATGCCTTTACTGGATTCTGTCTGGCTCCTGAGTGGACTGGATTGCTTCCAGGACTTTGGTCAGTAGAGCTGGCACTGGGACAAGGATCTGTTTTCAGACCTACTGTTGGGTCCACAGACAGCGGGTCTGCTATTAGCTGTGTGTGGATCCTGCTTATCCATGGGGTGATTCAAACCAGGTCACTAGGTGGGCCACTGGACGAGTAGCACTGGCCCCAGGCTGTGGTTAAGAGGGACTGGAACTGAGGCAAAAGGCCATTTTAGGATGTAAACTCAGTTCAAAATTGGTGGGCCTTTCCTTCATGGGCATGGACATGCAAGTCTCCTGCTTGGTCCCCCTGTTAGCAGGACTGCTCCAAGACTGTGGCAAATGGGGATTGGAGCCAAACTAAAGGGCTGTTTCAGAATCCAGTCAGATAGCCTGTCTCTAGGGGCACAGAAAAGTGTGTCTTCTGTCAGGTTATTGGGTGGACAGGACTCCTCCAAGACCATGGCTGGAAGGCCTAGAGCTGATTCATGAACCACTTCAGAGTTTATAACTGGGAATGAGATCAGTGGGCTTATTACCAGAGGCACAGGTAAGTGTGACTCCTCCTAGGTCCCTTGGTGAATGATGCTGGTGGAAGACCAAGGTCAAATGGGGCTCTAGCTAAGTCCACAGGGACATACAATGTTTCAAAGTCTGCATATTGGACCATAGACGTGAATTTGCCACATGGGTGCAGAAATGCCTTCTCAAAACAGCCCTCCTTGGTTGTGGACTCTGTAGGGATTTCAAAACCTCGAGTCTGGATCTCAAAGCTCCCACAAAGACATTTTTGTCCATTTGGATAGCTGCCAAATTACTGTTTCTGTGGGGGGATATGAACAGAGAACTTTCTGTTCCGCTGTCTTACTGATGTCAATCTCCACAAAAGAATACTCTTAATATTTAAAGAGTCGTTACAAAACAATGAGAAAACTTTGAATACAAAATACAACAGAAAAGTGTAAGTTAACAGATAATTCTTTCACATATATGCAAATAAACATATAGTAAACTCATGAAAAAATAAGCCTCACTAAAATCAAAGAGGGAAAATATGATGAAATATCACTTTTTATTTAACAAACTGGAGTTATGAGTGACTTTTATTTGTTTATCATATTTTATTTCTCTAACCTATTTCTGTATGTTTCAAAGTTTCCATAGTGACCGTATTATTATTGTTGTCATCAGGGGAAAAAATGGCGTCACTTTAGGGAAGTGTTTTAAAGGAGGTAACACTGTAGGTGCTACAAGATAAACTTATAAAACACTGTAGATCAACATGATATTTCCTGAATCCCCGTGTTCAAGTGAAAAAAGAAGAAAGAAGTAAGCCACATCTCTATTAGTGCTATCTGAACACAAAGTGCTTCTTGGTGTGTCAATTCCAACATTTCTTTAAAATTGCCAGAATTAGAGTCACAAGAGATTCTGTAACTGTAGACAGAGATTTTTTTTTTTTAACCTGTACTTTCAGTGTTGTCAGGACAATAGTTTTCCACCGTCTTTCCTCAAAGAGTTTAACTTAAAATTTCCTATGGCCACCAAGATCACAGTCAAGGTTACAAAATCCAAGTATTCTGGGCTGAACACTCTTACAAGCATCCTATTTCTTCCTGGAACTTTGCCATAAGCAGAAGCCAAGGCTCAAGCAGGATTTCCTGCCTTCACCCAAAATTTCCAGGCTCTTTTGAGTTGAATTCCTATGTTGCAGCTTTTTACTTAAAAATAGTTTGATGCAACTGAATGAATTCTAAAACCTACTTGTAGGAGGAAAATGAGAGTGGGAGAGAAAGAGGAAGAGGAAAAGGAGAGAGAGGAGAAAAAAAGAAGAGAGATCCTTTAGCCACTGGGTTCAACCCAACTTCTTTATCCACCCACCCACTCCCAGAGTAAACACATTGCTATCTTTTTCAGAGAGAAATTTCCATGTACCAATGTCAAAGCTTTGAGAACTTAACCTCTAGACAATAATTGTGTCTTAAAGCAGATAACTTGGCAAATCTATGAGACTCTTCTAATCCCACAAAAATTACAAAAGCTAGTGTGTTTCTTCAGGTCTGTGACTGAGTAGACATATATTTATTTCCCGAAACATTCAGCATAGTGAGCTTAAGGAAGTTTTCATGTTTAACACAGTGCCCTACCAAGAATTAAATACTCCTTAATACAAATCCCTGAAAAAGTAGAAATGTGTATAGTGTTCCGTTTACAGCCCTTAAATATAACCTAATTAATTTGTGACCAGTAGTTCCTATCTGCATCCTTATCAAAATCAAAAAGTATTATAAATTTTTTATTCTCCCTAGGTTTTAAAATCATTTAGAAAGAAGGAAAAAAGATGAAAGAAAGGAGTAAAGGAAGATAGAAAAAAATGAAAAGGAGATAATGAGAGATAGACAGAAATACTCCCCAAATTGAGGGAGGAGAGCTTCCCTACACAATTGCTTCTGTAGCAAGTGCTTGCTTATCCTACCGTGTAATTTGATGATATGCTCTTCTGTCCTTTGATACTCCATAAGATCTTAAGAGAGACTCAAAGATAAAAATAAGGGATGGAACTTCTCTATTGAATTCAAGACCTTTTCTACAAACATTTATGAACAAAGTCTCCAGTTTATCAAATAAATTACCAGTAATATTTTCCAAGACAATCTCCAAATCTTGCCTTAAAATAAACTCTTATAAGCAATATTATGGGAACAATATATGTAAAGGTTTTTAAAGCTGTTATTATATACTGATACATTTTCATCCAGAAGCATTTTATCTATCTACAGTCCTACCATTGCATTTCCCCCTTGGTCAATATTAATATTAACAGTATCTTATCTTTGAGATGCTATGTCATCATATTTTGAGGCAATACTTATTTGTATATTTTTTAGAATGTCATTGTTCTTCTTCAAGAGTTGAATTTTACGTGATTTAACTTAATCTGAAGTAACCTCCAAGAGGATTAATTCCCAGTGTTATAATGGGTAGCAGTGTCAAAATATGATTCACTAAAATGAAATGTTTCTGGAAATTTTGGCTGCAAGTTGAGTCCTAGAAGTCACACCAAAAAGAGACTTGAATAGCTCCATCAATTTCATGTTAATGATTTGCAAATGGGGTTGTTTTAATAAAGCTTATAATAAAAGACAAAACATAATTCTGGATTAAAAATAATCTACCACATATTTAATTCTATGAAAATTACATTTAACTTTCAGTGCACCTGAATGCTTTAAATTTTTCTATATTCCAATATTATTCACTTCCCTAATTTAGTAAGTCTGCCACAATGAATCAAATTATTTGTTCCTGGTTATTTGTGCTGTTGTATAGTTGATGCCTCTTCTGCTTTGGTTCACCCATCACAGTCTTAAATCCAGAGTCTTTGTCTTCCTGGTGCTATTTCTGCACTCCCTCAGTACTGTCATGGCTTATGTCCACCTAAATGTGAGGTAGCCATTTAGAATTCTTAACTACAAGAAATTCAGGAAAAAAATATTCTAAAGATCCTTCAACTTAATATGCTCAATACTGAATTTATCTTTTAATACCTGACTACCCACCTTTTACTAGTCCATCAGTGCTGACGATCCCTGTTAATAAAGCACTGACAGTTCACCCAATTCCCTCTTTTCTTGCCTCTCAAATCACACTCATTTTCGTCATTTCTGACCCACTGTCTACATCATGACCAAATTGCTTTTATTTGTTTCCTTCTCTCATTATTTTAGAAAGGACACTCTTATTTACTCTTATGTCTGGAACTCCCTTTCCCCACCCAGAGACACGAGAAAGCATAAGTGAAGGGGATCTCCCCATGACAATCAGCCAGAAACTCTCTTCACCTACTTAGAGGCACCAGGTGGGCCAGCCTGAGGATGCCCCTTCTTCCCCGTCAGGAAGCACTAGCAGGAACTAATCTGAGCCCCAGAAATACAAGACATACCACACAGGCCAAAATGGCATCACAGAGGCTATGAAAATTAAGTTCTCACTGGAACCAGAGCCTGAAAAGTAGGCTAAACCATACATGCAAAACCTAAATAAAGTGACTCCATTAAAAAATAAAATATTTTAAAGGGACTCAGAGACTCCTAACATAATAGTCAACAGTCCAGGATATAATAAAAAAATCACCTGCTTATTATACCAAGAAAAAAAAACTACAGGTTGAAAGTGAAAAGTCAATCTGTTGATGCTAACACCAAGATGAATCAAGATGAAACATCCATCATAAAAAATGTTTCTATAAACAATTACAGTATCTCTTAAGAACAACCTCAGCAAAGAAGTAGAAGTCATAAAAAAGAACCAGAGGGAAAAATAGAACTGAAAAGCACAACAATAAAATGTTTTACATAGTAGAGTGAAGACAGAAGATAGAATCAGTGAACAGGATTGATCAATAATTTTTAATAAACTTACCCAGGCTGACCAACAGAGAGAAGATAGAGTAAAAAAAAAAAATGAACAGAAATTCAGGGCCTTAGGGCCAATAACAAAATATCCAACATTTTTATCACATCCTCTCAGAAGAGGAAGAAAAAACCTGTGGATCTGAAAGAATATCCAAGGACATAATGGATAAAAACTTCCTGAATTTGGTGGATACTCTCAACCTACAGATTCAAGAAACTGAATAAAACCCCCATAAGATGACCCCAAATCAATCCACGCCCAGTCACATTATAATTAAATTGCTGAACACTAAGGACAAAGCAAAACACATAAAATTAATCAGAAAGAAGTGACACGTGGCCTATAGGTGAGTGTTGTGGCTGTGAATGTTAGTTCTTCCAACGCTGATGTGGAAACTTCATCCCCAGGGCAGCAGTATTGAGAGGTGGGTTAAGAGGTGATTGGGTCATGAAGACTCTGCCCTCATGAACGGATTAATCCAGTGATGGATTAATAGATTAGCATTTTAGTGCATTAATGTGTTATTATGAGAGTGGGGCTGGAGGCTTTATAAGAATGAGAACTGAGCACACTCAGCCCCCTCGCCATGTGATGCCTCCTGCTGCCTTGGGGCTCTGAAGAGACTCCCCAGCAGCAAGAAGGCCCTCACCAGATTTTGCCCCTCTACCTTGGACTTCTCAGTCTCCAAAACTATAGGAAATACTTTTTTTCCTTTAACTTACCCAGTTTCAGGAATTCTGTTATAAGAAACAAAAAAAAAGGACCAAGGCAGAGAATACGAGTTCAAATTACAACAGATTTCCCAGTAGAAATCATAGAGGCCGAAGGGAAGTGGCATAACACTGTTCAAGGCTAAAAGAGAAATGTCAACATGTAAAACTAAGTATAAACATTCTTAGAGCTACCTGGGAGGCAGATACAGGAAGATCACTTGAGCCTAGGAGTTCACAACCAGCTTGGGGAACACAGTGAAATCCCAACTCAGTAATAGCAATAATAATAAAGAAAAAGGGGGAAAGGAAGTTCTGACTATCAGATACACCATTCAAACACGAATAAAGTTCATCTTTCAAACAGAAAGAAAATGTTAAAAAGAAGGAATTTTGAGGTATCAGAAGGAAAGAACAAGGTAAAAAGCAAAAGTATGGGAGTATGTAACAGACTATCCTTTTTCTCATGAGTTTTCTAAATAATATATGATGGGTTAAACAAAGATTATAACACAATCTGACACTCAAGAAAATGATATTTAAATGTGGAGAAGGTAAAGAGACATAAATAAAAGTAAAGTGTCCTCATCTCATACGAAGTAGTAAAATGTTAATACCAGTAAACTGTGATGTCACACATATTTATTCTAACATTCAGAGCAATCCCAAGAAATCTATACAGAGAGATACCCTCAAAGATACTATAAACAAATCAAGATTTAATACTAGAAGGTATTTAAGTAATGCACAGGAAGGCAAGAAAATAGGACTTGATGGACAAAAAAGGAAATGAACGGAATATAAAATTACAAAATGGCAAATCTAAATTTTATTATACCAATAATTACTCTAAATGTAAATGTTCTAAACATAACAAGCAAAAGGCAGAGATTGACACGGTGGATAAAAAACACAGGACCCGAATATATGTTACTTAAAAGAATTTCATTTAAAATTCAAATGCATAGATTAAAAGGATAGAATAAGATAAATCATGCAAACAAACATTTACCCAAGAAAGGCAGGAATCATTATATTAAGATCAGATAAAGTAAACTTCAGAGAAGAGAAAATTACTATTGACAAAGAGGCAATTTACAAAATGATAAAAGGATAAATCCACCAAAAAAATAATAATCCTAAATGTGTATGCACCAAACAACAGAGCCTCAAAACATATGAAGCAGAACCTGATATAATTGAAAGGAAAAATAGACTACTCCACAATTTAGTTGGGGACCTCAATACCACATTCTATGCAAATGATAGAACTACTAGATAGAAAATCCGCGTGGATATAAATCTAAGTGATACAATCAACCAGTAGGACACATATAGATGACTCCGGTCAACAACAGCAGAATACATGGTCTTTGTATGCTTTGTTCTGTTTTGTTTTGCTTTGTTTTCAAGCACCCATGGAATCGTTACCAAGAAAATGAAAAAAATATATATATATATATATCCTAATATGCTAGACCATAAAATAAAACATAATGAATTGAAATAATGGAGTGCATTTTCTTTTTTTTTTTTTTTTTTTTTTAAATTTTGAAACAGAGTCTCACTCTGTCACCCAGCCTGGAGTGCAGTGGCAGGATCTCAGCTCACTGCAAGTTCCACCTCCCAGGTTCATGCCATTCTCCTGCCTCAGCCTCCTGAGTAGCTGGGACTACAGGCGCCCGCCACCATGCCCAGCTAGTATTTTATATTTTCAGTAGAGACGGGTTTTCGCTGCATTAGCCAGGATGGTCTCGATCTCCTGACCTCATGAGCCCCCTGCCTCAACATTTTCTGATCATATAAAATTCCATTCATAATTGCTTAATACTCTCAGACTTATATCTATGCTCTCAGACTTACATCTAACATCATACTTAATGAAAAAAGGCTCAATAATATTCTTCTAAGATCAAGGACAAGGCAAGAATGTCCACTCTCACCACTCTTATTCAACACAGAATTGGGAATTCTGGTAACTGCAATAAGGCAAGAAAAAAATACATAAAAAGCACATCAATTAAAAAGGATGAAGAAAACTAGCCCTATTTACAAATTACATTATTTTCTACATAGGTAATTTCAAAGAATATACAAGAAAACACCTAGAACTGAAAGCTGAGTTCACCAAGCCTGCAAGGTTCAATTTCAATACCAAAAACAAAATCAATCATATTTTGAAATATTAACAATAAGCATATGAAAATCAGAATTAAAAACCTAGTATCACTTGCAATTAAGCCAAATAAAATGATATATTTAGGTAAAATCTTAAGAAAACACATACGGGCTCCACATACTAAAAACTTTTAAATACATGTGAAAGAAACAGAAGAAGACCTAAGCAAATGGAGCCCTCATGTTCTACAAGAATCAACATAATAAGATGTCAGTTCTCCTCAGTTTGATCTATAGCTTTAATGCAATTTCTATCAAAATCCCAGCAAGGTTTTGTGTGGACACAGCAAGTCTGTTCTAAAATTTATATGAAAAAGTACAGGCTCTAGAATAGCTAAAGCAATCTTGAAAAAGAAAATAATATAGGAGTAATTGCCCTTCACAGTATTTTTGGTAACTTTTCCCAATATTAAGTCTTCCTCTACAGCTACAGCAGTCAAGGCAGCACAGAACTGGCAGAGGGATAAACAGAAAGTGAAAAAGCAGAAAACTCAGATGCACACAAACATACCCATTGATTTTTGACAAAGGTGCAAAAGTAATTCATTG
This sequence comes from Papio anubis, assembly GCF_008728515.1. Lineage (NCBI taxonomy): Eukaryota > Metazoa > Chordata > Mammalia > Primates > Cercopithecidae > Papio > Papio anubis. Next base: position 68,332,294 of record NC_044994.1, read on the forward strand.
AAAAAAGTATAGTTTTTTTAACAAATCGTGTTAAAACAATTGGACAACCATAGGCAAAAAAATAAATAAATAAATAAATAAATAAATAAGCCTCAATGTAAACTTCATACAATAACTAAACCACCTCCAATAGATCATAGACTCAAAAGTAAAACATAAAACTATAACTCTTAGAAAAATGATAGGCAGAAATTTCCAGGATCTAAGACTAGGTGAAAAGTTCTTTGACCTAACACCAGAAGTACAATTCATAGAAGGAAATATTGACAATTCATAAAAGGAAATATTGACAAATCAAAATGTTAAAATGTTTGCTCCGTGAAAGATATTGTTAAGTGAATAAAGAAAATAACGTACAGGCTTGGAGTAAATATTTGCAAACCACATATCTTTTCAATGTCTAGTATATACAGCATCTCAAAACTCAAAAGTAAGGAAAAACAACGTAAATTGAAAATGGGCAAAAGTCGTGAACAGACATTTCATCCCAGAGGATATGCAGATGGCAGCAGATAAGCACTTGAAAACATTTTCAGCCTCAGGAGCCATTAGGGAAATGCAAATTGAAACCACCATGAGCAATTTCTACACCATATCAGAATGGCTAAAAGAGAAAAGAGTGAAAACACCAAGGACACAAAAAAAAACCCTGATCAGTTATACACTGCTGGTGGAAATGTAAAACATAGAGACCCTCTGAAAAACAGTTTGGCAGTTTCTGACAACACTAAACATACAATGTTTAGTGTATGTTTTACTATGTTGCCCGGCAATTATACTTTTTGGCATTTGTCCCAGAGAAATAAAAATTTGTTCATGCACAAACCTCTACAGGAATATTTATAACTCAGATACCCTTCAGTGAATGGATGGTTCTGCAAACTGCAGTGCATCATACCATGAAATACTACTCAGTCATGACAAAGGAATGAATTATTGATACATGCAACAACTTAGATGAATCTTCAGGAAATTTTGTTGGGAGTGAAAAGCCCATTGAAAAGGTTACAAACAGCATGATTTCATTTATATAGCGTTCTTGAAATGGCAAAATTATAGAAATAGAGGGAAGATTAGTAATTGGCAGGAGTTAGGGATGCCAGGGGAGAGGGGCTGCAGTGAAGTAGGTTTGGTTGGAAAAGGGCGACATGAGGGAGCCTTCTGGTGATGGAACTGTTCTGTAGTTTGCCTGTGGTGATAGATACACGAACCTACACATGTGACAAAATTGCATAGAACTAAACACGCACACACACCACACACAAATGAGTACAAGTGAAACTGAGAAATCAGATTAAGGTCTGTGGATTGTGTGAATATCAATATCCTTGCTGTGATCTTGTCCTATGGTTTTGCAAGATTTGGGAATTTGGAAAAACTGCATGATGAGTACAAAGGATCGCTACGTTATTTCTCACAGCTGCATGTGCATCTACTGCTTTTGTAAAACAAATAATTTGTTAAAAAGATATTGCAAAAGGGAAGAAATGAAGAGAAAATTAAGAAATTGCCAGTAGGATTAGAGAATTAGAGACGGTTCAAGTAATAGAAAGAAGGCAATATCGTTAGGTCTTAATGGATTTGGACATGGGGACTAAAAGGGAGGGAGAATTGAGGATGAAGCCCAAGTTTCACAGCCCCAGAAATGGCTGTCCGCAGGTGCCGCTAACCAAGAAAGAATAGCCTGAACACACTGGACTGGGGCTGTGCATTCAGCTGGCAACTGTAGGACAGTGTTTTGAACCCACATTTCTCTATCACTGATGTGTCCCACAGACTCCATGAGTCAGCATAGCCACGATGGAAGGCGTGGTGCACAACAATTATTTCATCCCACTCCCTCACCTCCCATAACCCCTTCTGATCAATCTCCCAGTCCTGAACTCTCCTCCTCAATGCTTCTTTAATCTGCCGATGCCCGTGTCTGTTCAATCACGTGCACTCCCTCAGTTCCCACCAACGCCCGTCATGTAGGGTACTTCAAAGGTTCCTGGCCATTCTCCTGATCTTCAGATTCAGCCCCTTTCAATCCATTATCCCAATGACAACTAGAGTGATCTTTCTAAAATGTAAATTTAACTGTTATCCCCATTGGCTTTAGGGAAAAATGGAAACTTCCTAGGTCAGCCTACAAGGAAAGTACTAACAGGAACCATTTTTGAAATGTGTGAGTCCCCCTGTATCTATTCCCCTTTCTTGAAGCACCCTAATTTCCTTTTAGGGAATTCCTCACTACATTGTGTGCATTTGAGGTAGGACATTAATCCAGGCACCTGCTCTTTTGCTGTGGAAGCTCAGGCGTCTCCTCCGGGCTCCACTGGCCAGATTCCAAACCTCACTACCTGTATACATCAAAAGGGCAGCCACTTGGCTGAGGCAAACTTTGCCAGTCAGACTCTCTCGCTCCTAAAATGTGGAATCTATGGAACAAATGCAAGAAATGGAAACCTAGTGGATATCAACTCATTCACTCCACCCAGAAGCCCCAGGGGCCATCGGGCAATTCCTCCTACAAGACCCTCTGGAGCTGCCTGGTTTTTATCTTTCCCTTTCTTTAGTCTTCCCTTTAATCCTGGGAGCTTCCCCATATACTCACAGCAAATACCATTTGAGCTAAGTTAGTAAGAAGCAGTTGCTGGTGCTGGTGACCAGAGAACCCTAACTAATATCATAACCCCTGCCCCAGCCCTTGTAAAGTTCCACTGCCCTATTTCATGTTCACTCCCAGCACCACCTTCCCTCAAGTCTGTCTTGCCACTGTGCCAGACAGCTTGCAGAAGTTCTTGAATATCCTGGATTTTGCAAACACTATGGCTTATCCTTCCAGTCTCAGCTCAGATATCATCCTCTTTGGATAGTCTCACCCGACTAGCCCTCCCACTCCAATCTAACCTGGATTGTATATACTTCTCTTCCTATGACATCCTGTCACCATCATCGTCATGGCCATAGGAGACTGCGTAATTTCTCGCTTCCTTGTCAAAACCCAGCTGCCAAATAAGAAACCCTTGGGGTCAGGGACTGTGTATTGTGCACCACTGTTTTCCAGGGCCTATCCCAGTGTGGACACGGTGCACATTAGGCACGTATTTGTTAAATCCGTGTGTCAAGCAAGGAAGAAGGTGGGAATGTCCTATGTACAATTGGGCTATAGACATCTGAGTTTCAGAAAAGTGTTCAGAGCCGGAGATCAATATTTAGGTGTCATCAGAGTCTGAAACTTAATAACACTCAAAAAACAGAAACAGAAGAAGGAGAGGGGCAGGGAGGGAGCAGGAAGAAGGAGAAGCCTTCCGAGAAGGGCCAAAGGGAGGCAGGGAGGGAGGGAAAGAAAGGGTAATACCTTCTAGAACAGCAACATATCAAGGACAGGCATGAGGGGAATGGTCTAAATGCCTGAGAAGAAACATGAGAAGACAGGGCAGGAAGAGAGCAGAGTGCAGAGCTCAGGGAAAGCTGGAGGAAGTCAGGCATGTGTGACCCTTCAGATGCGCCCTGTGGGTAGAGAAGACTGGGTGTTTGCTTATGAGGAAAGCATTGCATTGGTAGGTTTGGTTGGTGGAGGCAGAAAGTGAGCTGAGGAGTGACAGTTCACTGTCAAGGACAGGAGAGAAAGAGGGCAAAGGTCATGGGGCTAACAGGGTTGTGGGGGTTTTCATAGGATGAGAAAACATTGAGGAAACTGAAATGCCGGGAGGAAGGAGCCAACAGAGGATGAGAAACTGAAAACAGAAAGAAAAGTAAAAGAGGATGGTATTACGAATGGAAAAAGATCCACAAAAAGATGGGAAGAAAATGGATTCATGCACAAATGAAATGGAGACACTTCGCTGAAAAGAGAGAGTAAGAGGTGAGAGTGGACGTGGGTTGTTGAGGGGCACACACTTCCAGGCATCAATGTTTCCTCTGTGTGATCAGTCATTTGTAGAAAGACTGATCTGGGGAGGGTGGCAATGCTTCAATAGATTGGCAAGTGGTTAAAGTTTCAGGGTGAGTAATGAAGATATTATTATTCAAGGAGATTTTTTAAAAGTTGCCAGGTATCCCTGAAAGTTGAGCAAAAATGCTGTACCACTCAGCAGGGCTGGGTCGTTCTCTCCAGCAGACTCCAGAAGCCCAGGCCCAGGCGTGCAGGCAGCAGAATGGATTCCTGAGCCCTCAGGATGAGCCAGCACAGGGACGGGTGACAGACTTTCTGACCCCTCTTCTGTGTTTGTAAGGAATTCTGAGCTCTTGGATGTCAGCCAACGTCTAGCCAAACCCCCATTTTGCTGTATTTCTGATTCTACACAATCAGTTTCCGACAATGTTTCTAGTCTACTAACAAAGCTTATTCATTGCCCTAGCAGCAGAAAAGATTCCAAAATTCATGTTCTCCATAATTCAGACCAAAGTCAGCACCATGGCAGGTGTGGGTAATTTGGCCAACTCGCTGGCCACGATTCCGCACGTTGTAATCCATCATCATTATGAGCTGCATTCACGTTTCTTTCTTTGGCATAACATCTGAAATGCAAAGGGATTGTTAGGACAGAGAGAGATGAACCAATGAGATATCAAGACTCAAATATGTGCTTTGTTAGAAATGAAAATGGAAATATGATTCCAGGGGAAAAAGGACTTTGTCGCAACGTGGTCACACACTCCTTTCAAAACATGAAAAATAAATTCACCCTCAAGAAAAAGAAGAAAAATGAATCTGACAGATTCATTCTCTCCTATCTTGAGGTTTCTCCTCTGAGCCTATGCATCAAGGATCAGTCTGAACAAGCAAGGCCATACCGTCAGGAAAGATAGCCCGCACTTGCATTGTTCCGAATGTGTCCTCTCTTGGACAGTCAGTGCTTTTAACTCAAATGTGATTAAGTGGCTTGTCCCAGAAATGAAAAAAAGTCAGCTTCCAGCCCAAACACAAATAGATTATAGACTCTGTGAGTATCACTCTCATTCCCTACATTCACTACAAATTTGAATTTTCATACCTTTGATTATACTTATGATGCAGAAGGGAAACAAATATCCCACAGTTGCCCATTAATTACAAATAATGTGGTGGAATTATGCATTCTGGACTGAAGTAGAATTATAGAATATGGGCAGAGATTTTCCAGATTATCAGGCCAACACCCTGAGATCGTAGGTGAAGGAAGGGACGAGCACAAGGTCCACAGCTAAGTTTTTCCTACCGGAGCAGTTTCCAGCACATCACACTGCCGGTTAGCTGGAACACAGACATTTAAGCTCCTCGATTTAGCTGACATCTGTCTTTGATTGCTTTTATCAGGTAGATTTTTCACATACCAAAATGTGCATATGGATAAACCATGACTAGGACACAGTAGTCACTCAATAAATACTTGTTAAATGCTTCCTGAAATTGGTGCACATGAGAACCCCTTTGATCTCATTGGAAGTCTCAATCACAAATGACTTTCAGAGATAAAAGGAATCGTGACGGCGTCGCTAAGGATCATAATATAGTTATTCAATTTGTTACAGAATTATCCTAACCATTTCTGAACCAAATTTTGGAATACTAAGTCTAACAATGGACTTTTCTGATTTATGAACTAATTTATATAAATATTCATCACTTCATTATACTGTTAGTGAATCGTTTTACTGGAAAATTTTTAAATTGCTTGGAGTCAGAACTATCTCAGAATGTACAAAATATCTATAAGGCAAGATCAAAAGATCCAATCACAAGTCAGAGTTAAACAACTTGAACTTCACGATGCTCATTTTGAGTCATACTCATCTCCAAAGGGATATGATTTGAAAAATTGCACAGCACTCAAATGTACCATGTAATGTATAACTCTCCATGCATAGACCAGTTTATAGAGAGAGATCGATGATATAATATCATTATCTTAAGCCTACTATAATTTGCCATTAATTTCATCTTTCTCTTACATATGGAGAGAAGTAAGGTCCATTCATAATGCCATAGCATTTTTTAATCCCTTCTCATTAAATAGTTTTTAGCCCATGGATCCATTTTTGAGTATGTATCTTGTAATCTGCCTGGCCACACAAAGACTGTGAGGTTTTCCTGATGGATATCCAGGCCACCTTCTTACCTACGAAAATCAAGTGTCACATTCACTGTTACTCCCCAGATGGAAAGCTACAATACACCTTAACAATTTCAGATAGATTCCCAAGTCAAGACTCTATCAAGATGATATAAAAAGTTTGAAGATGTCTGAAGAAATAATGTAATCACAACATTCTTCTTTCTTTCAAGGTACACAAATCGGCTAATTATTACTGTGCTGAACTCACTGCCCGGAGAGGTTGTATGTCTAGAAATAGAAGTCAGTCACTTATAACGTAGAAGCTAGAGAAAGGATGACTGATTGGGAATGGGAATGTGGGGTCCTTCAAGCTTATTTTCCAAAGAAACTCAGGAGGAAGCATTTGGAAGAAGCCGGTTACACCCAGCTTTGCTACTAATCTGTTACTAACTAGCTACTTAATTCAGATAACCCGTGTTCTCCCATGCAGGAGAGTGACAAACTCAGAAGCAAAATAAAATTATGGCGAACTTCCAGTGCCAATATTCTATGGTTTGCTATGTTTCAAATTTAGTGCACAATGTGAAAATGTTATTTAAAACCGATTTTGGTGAAGACACAATAATGGCTGGCAGAAAACAGGCGTCTCCACACGCCTGTGTTGGACAAGTAGCCAGTGTGGACGAGACAGGGCCCACAGACCAGGGTGTCAGCTGCTGAGGAGCCCGTGAGGGGTCTCCCTTGAGTACCCAGAGAAAGCCCCGGGTGCCTCTGGAGATGGGCCCGCCCGACATGACGTGACACAAGCGAGCATCAGCGCAGGCTTTTGTCTTTATGAGACATGCCTTCCCCTGAAACACTGTGGGGGCTTCCTACAGGGCTAGTATTTTTGCTGCCAAGCTATCTGTATCCGTTCGGTTTCCGATGTTTCCTTTCTCCCCTCTTCTGCCCCCCTCCCTCCTTTTTAATTTAACTAGAGAAAATGACATGTTAATTTCAGCTCCACCTCTGCTGGGTCATCGTCAGGTCAGCAGATTAGAGACAAACGGGAGAAAGGAGGCAGCGGCTCCGACGGCAGGGCAGCCTGGCCCGCATCCATCAAGCTGCGAGCGCGCAGCAATGACAGGCATCTGTCAGAAAGCAGGGGCGCCTCATTAACAGCCGCTCACCTGCCCTGAGCTACACCTCGCTTATAATAATATCGATCATTCACTCCAAGGTGTTGCTTTTTTCCGCTCGGGGGAGGAAATAGCAAGCACTCGGTTTCTCCCCCTCCCCCCTGGAGTTCACAGGCTACGTCTCTTGGAGAAGGGAAGAAGGGGTGGCTGGGGTGGGGAGGGCACAAGAAGAAGGCCGTCCTGGAAAGGGAAGGATGACATCACACATGAAAAGAAGGCATCTCAACCTACTGTCAGAGATCAACCGATCGATCGGGTCACCTGGATGTTGAGCCATCCACATGCAAACCAAGGAAGGACAGTGTGAGCGCCTGGCTGGAGAACTGCATCAGGAACCAAGACACCTCCTCATTGTCCTCCTCGAGGGATTCCCCTGGGCAGAAAGATTCTAAGGCCAATGCTTAGCTTTTCGCTTTGTTTCTTGTAAGCAAGAATAATTTAAAAACAACAAAATTTTGATTTTGATGAGCTTTTGAATCTCCCACTACTTGTCTCTACCAAACACAGGCACTTTTTCTTTCATCGTGTCTGTCTCTAGCTCACAAGGGTGATGTGATCATCTTACGTGTAAAAGAAAACCAAATTTCACTTCTGGTGGTGACTATTGTCTGATTTATCACTACAGTAACCACCCAAGGAAACCATGCCCACAAAAAGCATTCTTCTGGAGAAGGTTGGTTATTCATACAAAACTAAATTTAATTATGTTCCCCCAAAGAAGCACTGTCAGGAGAGGGGCGTGTGTGTGTGTGTGTGTGTGTGCGCAGGTGCACACGCCTGGGCAGTCTCTGGTTCTGGGATGTGTGCATTTTTCTTTTTTTTTAATTAAATTTTTTGAATAGGTTTTGGGGGAACAGGTGATGGTCGGTTACATAAGTAAGTTCTTTAGTGGTGATTTCTGAGATTTTGGTGCACCCATCACCCGAGCAGTGTACGCTGTACCCAATGTGTAGTCTTTTATCCCTCACCCCCTCTCACCCTTTCCCCCAAGTCCCCAAAGTCCATTGCATCATTCTTATGCCTTTGCATCCTCACAGCTTAGCTCCCCCTTATGAGTGAGAACATACAATGTCTGCTTTTCCACTCCTGAGTTACTTCACTTAGCATAATGGTCTCCAATTCCATCCACGTTGCTGTGAATACCATTTTTTTTTCCTTTTTATGGCTGAGTAGTATTTCATGGTATATAGATACACATATATATACATGTATTGTATATATGTATTATATGTATGTGTATATATACACCACATTTTCTTTATCCACTCACTGATTGATGGGCATTTGGGCTAGCTCCATATTTTTGCAAATGTGAATTATGCTACTATAAACATGTGTGTGCAAGTGTCTTTTTCGTATAATGACTTCTTTTCCTCTGGGTCGACCCCCAGGAGTGGCATGTCTTTGATGGGCAGTGAATAAACCCTTTACCAAGCTTTAATGATAGGCTCAGAGCTTAAACCTGGGCCACCATCCAGAGTTGACCACAAAAAACAAAAAATTATTACTCTTCTACTGTAGGGAAATTAAAAACATGCACGTGCGTGCACATGCACACACACACACAATCAGCCCTTTTTAACTTTTGAAAAAGGAAGCTAACAACATACCTTTTTTCAGGTTGAAAAAGTAACTAAAGACCGCTAGAGTTCAAGAGAGTACAGATGATAACACTGGGGCTGAAAGCAGCTAGGTGATCTTTCTGCATTTGTACAAACCGGAGGAGGACAGAGCTGAAGTTTTAGCAGGTCCACGGCTCCTCGGTGCCCCACTTATGAGTGAAGGAGAGATACATGTCTGTGGCAGTAAATAGTAATAACAAAACAAGTTGGTGGCAAATGCATATGAGAAGGGGATGAGTTCAAGTTTCTCTCCCGGCGACATGGCAAGGCCAGGACCAAACACAGCCATGCTAGAGACAAGCTTCCCACATCCGGAGCCTGCAGGAAATATTCCCAGCATCTCCTCACAACTTACCCTCCTATGGAGCTGGAGGGGTGACTCGTGCATCCTGGGGGATCAGGTCACATAAAAAGGGTGCTCCTCTGCTGAAAGGGTTCAGCCCCCGAGGGTAGACCCCTCTACTGAGGGCAGGAGTTCTTCCGTGGGAGACCACTGCCCACAGAAATGGCAGAGCAGGGTTTCTCTATTTTAAAAAAGAGCCATTCAGAAGTGCAATCCCTTATCTGTAATTACAAAACTCCAAAAGATTCGAAAACTGAAAATCTTTTCCTAGCCCTTTTCGCAGCAAAATCTGACCTAACCTTTACTGACGTGAGATTCTTTATTTGTAGTTTTTATTGATCCCAATTAGAGTGACCATTCCTACATTTGACTGCAACTATATTTGGTATTTGACCAGAACGCCACCTCTGACTCCACTGGAAGCGTGATGATTTAGGATGCAGTACGTGCACCGCATCATTTTTCTAAAATCAAAAAGATTCTGAATTCCAACGCCCACATGGCCTTGATGGTTTTAGCTCAGGCATTGGAAACTCACTCTCTCCGTCACCTCGGATCTGAAGGGATTCTGCACATTTCTGTCTAGACATCTGCTGACATCCCATCATTCCTACAGAAGACAAAACAACTACAAAAAAATACATGGTTTGCATCATCGTGTCTATTTTGTGGTTTCTGGTACCCCCACGTTGGAATTGCCCATCAATTATTGTTGTCCCTTCTTTTCTAGATAACAAATGAAGGTCTTGGTTAATAACAGTTCTGCCAGGAACACTGTGTTAATATAAACTCGGACGGAACAAAAAGCTTCCTCTGCAAATGAGCTAGCTCCTAATGACGCCACCATCGGTTACTTCCGTGGAAACTGCTAAGCTTATTTTGTGGATAAGCTTGTGGAATCCAATGGGAATAGTATCCCCAGAGGAATGGCAAGAAATTGCATGCATAATTAGCTTGGCCAAATCTTCATGCTTCCTTCTCTGATTTGCAAAAAGTCACTATCACAGTTGCTCTAAGGGGAAAAAATAAAATATAGGCCTTCCCCAATTCTAGTTCCCGAGAATTTAATCTATATCACACAGGATTAAAATATTGATTTTCCAGTAGGCTACTGGAAGATAAGAGGCGAATTTTGATGCAATAGTCTTATGTGTAAAAAAAGCCAAATTCCACTTCTGGCGACTATGGTCTTACTTACCATCTCCAGATTTTTCCCTGCCGTTTGCCTCATCCCTTTATGCTTCACAGAAATTGTTTTCAAAACTTCCTATTTTAAATCAACCACCTGGATGTCTGAAAAAGATTCTTTCCAATCACAGGGGGAATGATCCTTTCTAAAACACAATCCAGATTCATTATGCAGCTCTTTATGTCTTCTTTATGTACAAAAAAAAATCGAAAACGCACACACTACGCACATTTTATTTTTTTAGTGTCTCTCTCTCCCTACATCTTGTCACTCTTCCTTCCTCTCCCCTCTCTCTCTCTCTCTCCCCAGCTCCCTCTCTCCCCCTCCTTCCCTCTCTCTCTCCCCTACTATCTCTCTCCCCATCTCCCTCTTTCCTTTCTCTTCCTCTCTCTCTCTCCCCTTCTCCCTCTTTCTCTCCCTCTCTCCTCTCTCTTTCACTCTCCCTCTCCCTCTCTCTTCCTTTTCTCCCTCTCTTCTCTGTCCCTCCCTCCCTCTCTCCCTCTCTCCCTCTCCTTAATTGCCAGGCCTTTACAAACCCATGCCTGCGAAAGAAACACCCGTCTATTGCCTGTCAAACAATGCCTGGCTGGGAAAGCTATTGGGTTTATAGAAGAGACAAACATTTCAGGCATGCCATTCTGGGGTAATGAAGCATGGCAACAAAATATACCTGTGCAACATTTGATAAAGATGAGCTGACACGCCAGTCCAAATAGGCTCTTTTGTGTGTCTGCACGTGTCTACCATCATTGCTTTCATCTTAAAACAGGAAGGTAGCAATAACCGCAGCAGCTGGCAGGGACCATAAGGGGGAGAGCAGCTCACACAATTAAACGTCGTTTACCTCTGGCCTTTATTTCACTCCCACTACCCTTAATTTATTATATGTTTTCTCCCTTTCTATGCAAAAAAAAAAAAGTGGCTCAATTTTTCTTTCTTTCTCTTGCTATCTCATTCCTTTTATGGGGCATTGGAGAAGACAATAGGCAAAATCCCTGGGTGTTTAGCACTGGATTTTAAGTTAAAATGCTTCTTAGAGGGGATTTTATGGCTTTTATTGTTGCTTGATTAATGCAAACCAAAATTAAATCCTACAGTTACACATGGTACATCAGCCAGAGAGAAGGCCAACTGTACTTGCTGCTTGAGTGTACAGAAAACATCTTTGGTTGCTTAATCTTCAGACAGACAAAGGGTTGGGGGAGAGAAGGGGAAAGAAAGGGAGAGGGAGGGACACAGAAACAGACAGAAAGATGGAAGGCTGATCTGCAGACCAGCCAGAAAGTGAGACAGGAAGATGCAGAAAATTCAGCGGCCCACATATGAGCTGGAGAATCATTTATGGTCACTCATCTTATCTGAAGTCAAAGCACTGTTCATTCTGGGTTGGATTCTTTTTTTTCTCCGTTCCTTCTTGGGGACAGTCATGGCCACCACCCGTGGTATCCCACACAGAGGTGGTATCCCACACACAGGTGCCTAGCATTGAGTAACCACCGGCCTTGGCAGGCAGGACTCAGAGACCACAGAAGGGGTCTTTCCTGCCTCCCTGACTACTTTCTATAAACCTGACTTCACAAAGGCCCATACAGGATATTGCCTTTATCCTATTTCATACAGGAGAACATCCTATTTATAAAAGCAATGCAGTGAAACTGAAAGGGCATAATAGCTGCTCTGTATTATAAAGCTCTTCTGTTGAAAGAGCTGGACAAAGTGCCTTGGGTTATTTGATTTTTTTCTCCTTCTTCTAATGGCAGTAACAGTTTTTGGTGATACACATGATGGCAACAATGAATGCTTTGTGGCACGATGACCTCTACGAAAATGAGAGACATACAGGTTTTGCTTTTGTTCACTCAGCTAATTACCAACCTTTCATTATACCTCTACTCGGACATCTAAACTTCAGTTAAGCTTTACGTTTAAGTGGGATGGATCTTCAATTTGCCTACCTAAGGGAAAGATGTCTCTAAATGGCAATTACCATGCAAAATAATTTGGGGTAAGGAACATTTTTACTCCCCTCAGACCTTGTACAGTGATAGTCTGTACTCAAGACAAAACCTTGGCTAGAGAGATTAAAGAGCAGGTGCTTGGAGGCTGGGCACGGTAGCTCACGCCTGTAATCCCAGCACTTTGGGAGGCTGAGGCAGGCAGATCACGAGGGCAGGAGATCAAGACCATCCTGACCCACACAGTGAAACCCCATCTCTACTAAAAATACAACAATTAGCTGGGCGCAGTGTTGTGTGCCTGTAATCCCAGCTACTCAGGAGGCTGAGGCAGGAGAATCATTTAAACCAGGGAGTCGGAGGTTGCAATGAGCTGAGATCACACCCCTGCACTCCAGCCTGGTGACAGAGTGAGACTCTGTCCAAAAAAAAAAAAAAGAAAAGAAAAGAAAAGAAAAGAAAAGAAAGCAGCATGTGATTGGGATTTGCTATTGAAGAATCTGGATTTGACTATTTGCCCTGCTACTTGTTAATTGGGGAAAGTCTTAATATGCTTGCACTCCTGCTTCCCGTTCTGTAAAATTAGAAGACTCTAGACCCACCATAGATGTTGGAGAAAATCAAATGAATAATGAATATAAAAACACTTTGTAGCCTGCAAAATGCTATACATAGGTCCATTTGTTTTTTACAGTTTTAAAAGTAGTTTATAAATAAAGGTAAATTCCAGAAATGATTACAGAATTAAATTGTGTTAAAACTTGAAAACTTAATGATTAAAAAAAAGAAAAAAAGGCAATACACTTACAAATTGCAATGCTTTAGGCCTTCCAGATTCTTCAGTTTTATAAAATTCTCAGTTATTCAAGGCTTCTGTCTTTTCAAAGTCATTACATCCACTTCATTATTTTAATTTGCGAAGTAATGGTGAAAATATCCCTGGAGATTTACGGGAATGGAACCCTCCTAATGGAAGTCATTTAGTGAGTTGACTATTGTTTTATTGGTAATAGGAAACACAGTCCTGAAAGGAGGAGATGTAGTTTGGGGGAAACTGCATGAACTTATCACAAAATTAGCCCATTTCTTAATCATAAGAAAACAGTGGAGTTAACAGAAATTCCTAAGATAAATTAAGAGACTTTATTATTTCCTTTTGTTTCAGATTTGAAATCAGCTTTACAGAGGCATCATTTGACAATTATCAACTTCGATAAACACGGATTGTCATGGAACTACCGCCAGAATCGAGATGGAGAACATTCTATCATCCCTGTTATATCCCTTTGAGGCTAATCTCCCACCCTGTTCCATCCACCAAAGTCCCTAGCAGCCACTGATCTGTTTTATGTCCCTCTGGTTTTGTCTTTGTCAAAGTCTGAAGTAAAGGGAATCATGGAGTGTGTGGCTTTTGTCTTCTCTCGCTTAGAGTAGCCCATTTGAGAGTCATCCACGTATTGTTTAATCAATTGTTTATTCGTTTTTTGAATAGTATTCCATAGTATAAATATTCTGCAGTTATTGATTTGGTGGATATCTGGTTTGCTTTTAAATTTTAGCAATTATGAATAAAGCAATCTGCACATTTACGTAAACCCTGTACATTCATTGCTCAAAGTGCAACTCCTAGTGAGTATTCTGCCCCTAAAACTCAACATGGACAGGGGTTTGTATTAATAGATACTTCCATTTCTCTTAAATATCAAGGACTGGGATTGTGAGTTATATAATAAGTGCATGTTTCATTTTAGAAGAATCTGTTAAATTGTTTTCCAAAGTCGCTATGCCATTTTGCATTCCCTGCAGCCATGTATGAGAGTTCCAGTGGCTCCACGTCTTCACCAACACATGGTATTGTTGTTTCAGTTCTGTTTTGTTTTGTCAGCAATTTTAACAGGTGTGCACTGGTACCTCATTGTGATCCTCATTTGTGCTTTCCTAGTGACTAGCATCCTTTTGCATGCTAATTTATCACCAATGTAGCTTGTCTGGTGAAAGTACTTTCAAATCATTTGGCTGTGTATTTTATTGAAGTGTTTATTTTATTATTGAGTTGTGAGTGCTTTCTATGTAGTCCATATACAAATCTCTTATCAGACATGTGTTTGGAAGATATTTTCTTACAGTGTGATTTGTCTTTTCATTCTCTTAACAGGGTCTTCTGAAAACCACAAGTTTTAATTTTTATAAAATCTAATTTTTCCACTTTTATATTCTAACTCATGCTTGTGGGCATGTTTAGTGCTTAAAATTTATTAGAAAGACCCACTTACCAATTAGAGCATCCTTCTTAAACAAACAAAGTGATCCTAAGAATTCCTTAAGGCAACATTCTTCCCTTCTTTTAGTGAATGTGAAATTCACTAAGGGCTCATTAGGATCATGCCCTGTTTTAGCTTCAGTTGGATACCTGGTGGCTTAGGGCTCAGGATTAATAAAGCTAACGAGGCTAATCCTCACCTAATTATTAATTCAAATGTCCAGAATTTGGTAAATTTAAGAGTAACACGACTGCATATGATTTATATTGTTCTACCTTTTCTGTTCCTGACTGAGGTTTCTTAATGAAATTTGAAAACAAAGAAACTGATTATAAATGATCTACCAATGATCCATAAACTTATTGAATGAATAATTCTTATGTACATATATATCTCATTGATATATATTATAAGGGTTTCTTTTTATTTTTATTGCTCTTTTTTTTTTTTTGAGGGGTTCAGCTTACAAGATCCTCCTCAATTAAAGTGTTGATGTCTTGTTTGAAACAGAGGTGGGTAGATGCCCGATTTTCTTGTTACGAGTTTCTGGGTTTCCTCTTTATACTTACCGGCCCTGGCCCCACCTTCCCTCATTGGAATTCTCTGGAGCCATGCTGGTGCTGGTTCATAGTTCTCGGGCCTTTCTCCTGTGGGTCTCCCATCTCTGCCGTTGCTGATCTCTCCTGTGTTGTTACTCTTAACATTTCAGTTCATCGTCTCCATGCTTCTCATGACATCTTTAAGTACACACTTTCCTCTGACTACTCAGAAAATAAATGGCATTTTTCTTGCAATCCATCCTGCATTTTTAATGCTTGTGTAATCACTGCACAGTTCTGGTACCTCATGCCATGATGCCTACTGCTCTGTGCCATTTGTATTCTCTTATGGTACAGTCGGTCCCTTAAATTCCTCTAGGCAAGTCTTCTTGTGAGTCGTTCACACCAAGAACAGGCAGACCTGAGCTCACCAGTCCTCCATGCGGTGGAGCATTCATGACCCCATCCTCAAGTCTCCTCCGGGTCCTACAGGCTGGCCAGCCACACACACCTGCTGCTGCACTCCCTGGCCACAGGCAGGTCTTGGCAATTCACCTGCTCTCTGCAATCAAACCGAGTGCTTTAGAAATTCCAAATCCCACCGGGCGTGGCAGCTCACGCCTGTAATCCCAGCACTTCGGGAGGCTGAGGTGGGTGCATCACCTGAGGTCGGGAGTTTGAGACAAGCCTGATCAACATGGAGAAACCCCATTTCTATTAAAAATACAAAATTAGCCGGGAGTGATGGCACATGCCTGTAATCTCAGCTACTCGGGAGGCTGAGGCAGGAGAAACTCTGGAACATGGGAGGCAGAGGGCAGAGGTTGCAGTGAGAGTAAAGTGTGCTCAGCCTGGACAGTAAGGTGAGAGCTTCCTTTCCTTTCCTTCCTTTCCTCCTTTCCCCTTCCGGCCCGTGCGTTGCTCCCTTCTCGCTCCCGCTCGCTTCCGCCGCTCGGCGTTTCCGGCTCCCGGCTCCGGCGCCATCGCTCCGGCAAACTGCGCTCGCTCCTGCTCCATTCCTTCCATTGCCGGCCTGTGGAAGGAAGGAAGGCGGAAGAAGGAAGGAAGAAGGAAGAGGAGGGAGGGAGGGAGGAGGGCGGGAGGGAGGGAGGGAGGGAGGAAGGAAGGAAGGGAGGAAGGAAGGAAGGGAGGGATCAAGTCGGGGAAACAGTGTCTGCATCCTCGGCGCAGGCGCGAGTGACGGCAGAGAAGCCGGACGAGGTGAAGCGACCGGGCACGTGAAAAGTGGACACAGTAGGTGGGATGCTAAGGTGCTCGATCAGCGGATCAGATGGACTTAGTCACCTGATGCTTGGCAAGATTCGGCCCCAGCTACCTCAGTGGGAGGGGGTTGCGGACAATGGAGATGCTCAGAATGATTGACAAAATGGTTTTGAAACCTCTAGACCAAGGACCATTAATCTGAAAATGACTCTGACTCTACTTGATTTCAACAGAAAGAAACGGCTCCTTTTGAAATGGATAGTGACAGCCGAGCTCAGAGATAACAGACTGGCAATGACAAGACCCTACTTTTTAAACAAACAACAGAAAACCTTCCCTAGCTGTGTTTGGACAGTTTCACTCCGTTGATTTTTAAACCATCATGAGATTTGATCACATTCACTTCCCCACCTGCCCTCCCTCCATTGGTGCCCAGACCTGCCACCCAACTTCCTGGAAGGTCAGAGGGATGCCAACCAGGAAAGAGGATGCTGGAGCATAGGGGCAAGCAGGGAGAGGGAGCAGTGGGTGCAGAGAAACCTGGGGGACCCCATGGGAACACAAGCTAGGCAGCCCCCCGGGCCCTGGGCCCTTCACCCCTTCCACATACTAGGGAAAGAAAACGTGTGAACAGAGGCAATACTGTATGAAGGGAGCAAGGGCAACGAAAAAGAATTTTACATGGACCTTAGAGAGGAACGGAGGAAAGAAATCTGGTGTGTGTGTGTTTGTGCACATGCACAGGGTACGTGTGTTTTAGCCCTAGACACGTGGTCTATCAGAAGGACGTGGGACAAGGTCAGGAATGAACTCCCCTTTGAATCACCCTCAAGCAGGCAGAGGAATTGGGACTGATTTATGAATGTATTTCCACAATTTACTTGAAAATTTGTAATGTCTGTGCAGCCTGGCAAGAAAAAAAAGGCGAGGCACTGTGAAGGAACGCTTCTGCTCCACTTCATTGTAAAATTATCCCATGCTACCTGCTCTAATCCCCTGAAAACAAATTAAATCCTCACTAAGCTGACTTTAAATCAATAGTTTCATTTAAGAATAGTGTGACTTAATAAAAATAAAAAACTAACTGGTCCAGCCAATTTAAGAGGGAAATAAATCATTGCCCAAAGAAAAATAGCAGATTTGACTTGTATATGGGCCCCGGCTCTATTTAGAAGGGAGAGTTGGCGTCTAAATTAACTCTGGCTGGGGAGGAAGCTCATCGACCCATTCAGAAACTCGCTTTACCATGCACACCCCAGTAATAAGGAGGCCAGCCGCTCCCAAAATGGGAAACAGCATCTCAATCTATATTTTGAAAAATGTAACCACTAAAAAACAGAAGATGGCATCCTTGGAAGCATCCTGGCAACCCTAAGACTGCAGTGCCACATGTGAGGGCCAGGAAACCCATGTCAGGTCACGGCAGAAGCCACAAGTTTCCTCGTGAAGATGCACTGGTTAAGGAAACAGTGTCCTCAACAAGCCAGGACAAAGGCAAAATTAGGTGTGCTGGATAAACACCAGTAATTATAATAGGTGCACAATCTATTTGCAATTATTCTCTGGAATAAATCTAAGTGTGGGCTAGACATATTTTTGGCAGTATACAAAGGCCTGGCTACCATTTTGTGAATAAAGAAAGTCACCTAGAACAAAAGAGTAAGACTCGACACAACAGGGCAAGTAGTTACAGAGAAAACTCTGCAATCCCATAATTCTAAACTAGCACTTTGTCCCATTTAGCAGAGTACTTCTCTACTAATCATATAAATTAGAAAAATGCTTAGGATCTGATGCTTGCTTACTGAATTGATTATTCGGCATTGAGGCTATATAAACATTAAAGTGAGTGCCTTCAGAACACAACACATCAATATTATCAGCGTCACTACTGCCCCATCATATTTTAAACATCTAATAATTATACAACGTCAATTCAGTTACTTACTGATGTTCATTGCAATCGAGCACTTGTATTTATCATTTTGACAATAACAAACAATAAAACGTACTCCTTCTAGTAAAAGACTTAAGCCTAAAGAAGCCAGGCGAGACCATTTAGTTCCTTTCCATAGTCTCTCTCTCAGAGACTATATTAATTTTCATTTGCTGGCCAGAAAAATACCTGGCCAAATACCTAGAGACATCAGTGTATGAAAATGGCACAGTTTGGTGGAAACACTCTGGCTTAGACTTAGGCTCTGGAGGCTCAAGCCATGCCCCCACATTTAGAATCCTGTACTGTTTATCTAGTTATTTGATATTCTGGCCTCAGTTTTATCATCTATAAGATGGAGGCAATAATACCTGCACAGTTTACGGAGTTATTAGGAGGCCCCAAGCAGGCGACGGAGGGTACTTTGCAAGGTGATACATAAAAGTGAGAAATGACCAGCCTCCCGTCTGTCGAAGGACAAGCATGGTAATTAATTCTAACTTAGAAAACACTGGCTTCCTGTACATTCTCCCCTCGTAACCTCCCATGGATGATGGCTCCAGGTAAGACCCTTGCAAAATGTGGTAACCAAAGAGTTTCTTATTTTAGAACTAAGTAAGGGACATGCACAGCTATGCCCATTTTATGTCAAACCCGCGGTTCAGAATGTTGGGTGGTGGGCACAGCTATGCCCACTTTAATGTTGGGTGGTGGTAGCAAGGCATCTGGAAGGAATTGTTCCAAACTTGATCGAACTTGAGCAGTTGGTGAGATGAATTAGTGGCCATTTCATGGCGTCTATCTTGGTCCCGCTGCAAGCAAGTGACCTGACAACTACAAACTAACAACGTATTTGTTTCTATTTGTGGTAAATTAGGAGCGTTTTCCTTTTCTGGAAGGTCAACCCGTTGTTTTCAATACCCACTCAAGTGAAAACTTTCACTATTATGAAGCAATTCCACAGTGGCCGCTCCTTGAAAAGCAGTTTAAAATCATTTTGTGAATGACTTCTCTCGCTTTCTCTGGGAGGGAGGTGGGCATTTTATAAATGAAAAAGCTAAGCATGAGCCAGAGGCCTGGCCAGACCCACTGGTAAACGTGACTGCACAACCAAAAGAACAGCTCACAACCCCTTTCTGCGATTCCCAAACTGTCAGCTTCTGGCGGGGTCTGCTGTGTGCACAGAGCGCCCATCAGCCCTGAGCAGACCTGAGACATTAGCACAGGAGCTGTCATCTGGAAAAGTGTCACCTCCTGTCCAGCTGAAGTTCCATGAGGCTTCTGCCAGGGACCTGAATAAATATTACAGAACAGCCCAATCTCATTGTCCTCATTTGTCTTCCAGAAGCCCTTGTCCTGTCCTGAGCTTACTGACATGGCCAAAAGACTGAAAATGCTAACAAGACAGGGAGCCCCCCATCTGCAAATCCTGTTCTTACCCATCAAGCTAAGCCAGCACCTGTACTTGTACCAGGTTGAGCCCAACAGCAGCCTCATATCCTAAGGCACAGCTCACTCTGAGTTCTGAGCCCTCCCAAGGGAAGGTCTTAGCCCTAGTTCATCCATTTCCAAAGCTGAGGCCATGAGCGGAGCACCCCGGGATGCTCTCCGCTCTGCCCACAGAGCGAGGTCGCTAGTCTCTGAAGCATGTCCCAGTTTTCCCACACTTGCCCTATGAGAAGAATTCTGAGGTGCTTGTGAAACATGCAGCTCCCCAGGCCTGTACCCTGAAGATTCTGTTTGAGTTGATCTTGGGGAGGACATAGGACCCAGTGTGTTTAATAGGTACCCAAGGGGATAACAATCAAATGTGACTCAAAGCCAGTGCAGTAACCTTGGCTCAGGAACAAGCAAATCTGGCCCGGCCCGGTAGCTCACATCTGTCATCCCAGCACTTTGCAGGGCCGAGGTGGGCAGATTACTTGAGGTCAGTAGTTCGAGACTAGCCTGGCCAACATGTTGAAACCCCTTCTCTACTAAAAATACAAAAATTAGCCGGGTGTGGTGGCAGGTGCCTGTAATCCCAGCTACTCGGGAGGCTGAGGCATGAGAATCACTTGAACCCAGGAGGCGGAGGTTGCAGTGAGCTAAGATCATGCCACTGCACTTTAGCCTGGGCGATAGACAGATAAAATAAAGAAACAAGCAAGTCAGCTCTTAGACAATTCACCATGAGTTTTGTCAAATTCACTCTATGTGCAGAATGGTGGTACACATGTGGATTCGGGGTTTCAGGGCCCTTGTGCAGGCCATGAAACAGCGCAAACCTGCCACCCTTGCAAAATGTGGTAACTAAAGAGTTTCTTATTAATAAGGAGTATCTGTACAGGTCAAGATTTCACATGCGGCTATCCCATTCCTAAGGTGACTGTCCTGTGGAGCGCCTCCTGGTTCTTTCACAGCAGGAGTGTCCCAGGAGACCACGCATCGGAAAGGAGATCAAGGAAAGAGCCACGTATCCCCTTCCAAACACACCAAGCAGAGTGCCTCAACCTCTCAACAACTTAAGGAAACTAACCGCCACTCACCAGAATTGCAAGACTCTCAGAAAACACGACAGAATCAGGTGGAAAAATCAAGCCAGTTTCTGAAGTGGTTTAAACTGAGAAGTTTCCAACCAGATTTATTGGATGCTGACGTGCTTCCTCATGCCTGGCTTCGCGGACAGTCTGGGGTGTGGTTCTCTCTGCCAGCGTTGCTACTGCACATCTTTGCTATTAATTTCCAGTGTAAAGAGATAAGGTTGGTGGGGCCACCACAACTTTTTGTTTCTTTTCTTTTTCTCTGTCTGATAAGAAAATGGCTTTCCAACCAGTAGAGAAATTCAGAGACAACTGGTGAGGAGGCCGGTGACATGCTATTCAGTGCAGCAGCCCGGAGGGAGCAGAGAGCAATGCTCGCAGCTTTCACCTTCTCTAATGTGGTCAGCCCACATTTTGTAAATGAGTCTGTTTCACATTCAGTGCTACACATACTCTTTGTGAAATAATTTTAAAAGCCTCAGGATACATTGCATAAAAACCAAACAATTAAAACATTTTATGAAACACAAACAACAACAGCAGAAACCCATAAAAACAGCATCTGGGCTTTCACATCTCCTTCAGGGCCTGTAAAGTGGCCAGGGTTGCTGGATCATGAGCCATGGAACACAGTCTGCTTCTTTCTCCAAGTACAGCTAGGCCAGGTGCACCCACCCTCCCATAAAGGGACATGCCAGCAGGCCAGAGGCCCTGACACCTTGCACCCTGCTCAGCGTCTGGGAGTCTTCCATCGGCAGGTGGTTTGTGGGCGCCTTGCATTCTCTTTGCATTGACCGGAAGTGCCTCCCTCCACAAGGCCATGTCCCTGTGGCCTCCGGGCTCCTTCCCTGTCCCATCCCGTCCTCTCTCACTGAGTCACAGGGCCTCAGAGCTCACTTGTTTCAACCATGCCTTAACAATGAAACTGAGACCGATTGAAACCCCCAATGCAATAGTGCTGACCGATGGTGGGACATTTAAGAGGCATTTGCATCAGAGGGTTGGCTCTGCCCTCATGGGGAGATTAACGCTCTTTCTCCAGAGTGAACTCTCACTCTTGCAAGACTAGATTAGCTATTTGGAGAGCAGGAAGTCACAGAGCAAGGCCACCCCTTGCGTTTTGTCTCTTTGCACACACCTTCTCACCTCTTTCACGTGTGCTCTTGCCAAGTAATGTCATCCGCCATGTTGCAAAGCCCTTGCCAGATGCAGCCACCTGATCTTGAACTTCCCAGCCTCCAGAACCGTGAGCGAACTACCTTTTTTCTTTATAAATTACCTAGTCTCGGATCTGCTGCTATAGCAACAGAAAACAGACCAAGACATGACTTATCCAAGAGCTTTCAGGGAATTCATGGCCAAGCAAAGGTTTGAACCAGCAGCCCTGACTCTTGGACAGAAGTATTCCTGGCACACCACGCTGGAGGCTCAGGAGTGAAACCACCTGGCACAGGTGCTTAAAGAAAATGCAGGTAAAGAAGCAGCTGTCACTTCTAGTAGGCAGAACAGGGAAGTGTTACGTGGTTGGGCCGAGGTGTGTCCCAGATGTGTCCAGACATGGTCACCTGATGTCTGTGATTGGTGGTTAGACCATGGCATGTTGTCTGTGTCCAGACACAGTCACCCGGTGTCTGTCTGTCTTGCTGCATTGGGTCATGAGTGGCTTGTCTGGTGTTGCTCTTCAGCAATGTGTTGTGTTAGGGAGAATGCCAGGTCCAGCTGTGTGGGCTGGGCTGGCACCAGGGAGGGGCTGCTATTCTGTTTCTTAGAAATGCTCCCATTTCGCAGCTTTGTTCCAGTTGGCTTCTGGCACATATTGGCCATGTGGGACCTGCCCAGCCGCGTGCACACCTGCGGGTGTCAGTGCCCCATCTCCACAGCATCAATCAATTTTTGGTTCCTGTGAAATGTCTCAGCTTCACAGTGGAGAGGCTGGGACAGGACCATTAGTGAGAGCCTCAGTTCTCCTGATGTTCCTAATTGCTGCATCCCAGCATAGCCATGGTCAGAGGCAGTGTTTTGTCAAAGTCCAGACTTCAGAATCAGGCAGACCTGGGATTTTGCTTGGGCTCCCTCTCTAACAAGTTGTGATAATGAAGAGCAGGAGATGAAATCTCTCCAGGCCTCAGTTTCCCATCTGTAAAGAACGGGTGAAAACACTTACCTTCAATAGTTAATGTGAAGATTTCAAAAGATTATATGAGTTTACCATATGTGAAGTATTAATAAATGTTTAATCATCACTCTACTGCCTTTTAATAGTTACAATTTACCTAACATCTACCTTGCGATTTGACATTTGAAGTTCTCTCATCTTCACAAAAATACGTAATTGTCCCTTTTTAACAGATAACGAACTGGAATGTAAAGAGGTTTAGTAAGATACCCTGAGGTTAAAAAGTGAGTGAAGTCTGAGGCAGGGTTAAATCTGTATCTGTCTGTATCCACAACCCATCATCTTCCCAACTGACAAGGGATCCCCGACCAGGGCTGTGGGCCACATGCACAGATGGCCTCAGCAAATCCTGATGCAATATTGTGGGGTATGAGTTTTTTTTGGAGAAACAGGTTCATCACATCTCAAAAAAAGGTTTTGCATCAAAGAAGGTTAATAACCCAGCATTATACCAACTTTTCCTGACTTCCCCATTGCAGGCACTTTCAACATGTCTTAACATCAAAATCTTTCTTTAAATAACATCTTATCCAAAACTTTATCATTTACCAAAGGTGGGGAGGTTAAAAACTGCTTTGGATTAAGGGCACATGGTGGGTGGGAGAGAAGGGATCAACGGCTCAGGTCCTTACCAGCTCAGCCTCCTCCTCCTCCCAGTCCTGCCCCTGCCAGGCGCCGAAGCTCCAGGGATCCCAGGTGGAAAGCCACCATGCCAACAACCACAGTTACCACAACAGTTTTCCACATTATCTGCATTGCAGCAGCCACTAACAATTCCATCAAGACACACTCAGAGCAGAAATCATAAATGTCTCCAAGATGCTGTGTGGACTGAGGCAACGCTCAGCTCCAGTGTGACAGGTTCCACTTTAAGGACCAGGCCTCAGATGGTTGCGTGAGGAGGTTTCCTGAGCAGACGGCGCAGGGAATGGAGCACAGAGTGCTTGGTGGCCCTCCTTGAGTGCTCGCTGTCCCTCCCTGAGTGCTCGCTGTCCTGCCTTCCAGCATGTGAGGAATTGAACTCTGAGTGGAAGACCCTTAAGCCTAGCAGTCAGCGGAACGCAGGACGAACATTGGCCAAGAACACCTCCTGGAGGCACCTAGCCAACCTTTCTCCGAATGATTTCAGAGACGCCAGGAAGAACTTCCCCAGAACGCCACTCCCCACCCGGCCTGCGAGGAAGTCTGAAATGAACCCTGAGGTTTCATTATTCCGTATCCTAAAGAATGTTCTACCTTCAAATCCCTGGCTGGAGCTGCACACACAGAAGGATAAAGGTCCCCCAAGACCACAGGAGTCGCCACTCCAGGGAGACCGTGGGTTATAGCCCCAACCGATGTCTGAGCAGTGCCTTAGATTGCAACGGTGCCTCACAGCCTCACTTCATCTGTTCTTCCCAACTACTCATGAGATTGAATGTAGGAGGTGGACGATCCTCTTTTCACAAATCAGCCACTTCATGAGATGTTTATAGAGGGACACAGCAGAAATACTGACGCTGAGCCTGTCCCCTCTCCAAATCACTACACCTACACCAAGAGGCTACAAGAACAGAAGTGGGAAGAGGCATTAAAAACAATTTTTAGCTGTTTCTTAAAAGTGTCTGGCCTTGACATTGGCTAGGCATCATCAGAACACTAGACCACATTGCACTTAATAAGCATTGACGTTATGGGAATCTGTCTTCCCAACGTATTACTTCCCGCTATGCTGTCTTTTGTTATAAAAGCGCTGCAGCACTTTTACAGGTTCCTAGAAATCCCAGAAAGAGTTTCTAGAATCCTAGTCTCACAGAAGGAGCTGCATTCCAGTGTGAGGTATCTGTTGCCTGCATTGGACTGGTGGTGACCAGTGTTTCCTGGTCCACATTGTGGAAACACCATCATAAGGGATACCTCCAGAAAATAGCTAATTACAGGGCCAGGTCATGAAGGAAAATGTGGCACAATTGCCATCAACCCAATCAGCAAGTGGATGATCACTAGGATAATGCCCTTCTCCGTCAGCCCTTAGAACAATGCACTTAGCCTGTATCATGTGACCTCCGTGTGCCTCCCCTGCTACCATAAGCTCCTTACGAGTAAATGGTGAGTTTTAGAGTGAGACTGTTGTGCCAAAAAAAGTGCCATATGAACAGAAGATCATTGTATTGTATAACACATGTGTTTCCTCCAATGAAATTTTTTAGGACGGGGACCTTATTGTACTGATTATCATTTTTGTCTTTTAATTTTTGACGTATAATTAATTTCTTGGACACCCAAGAAAGTGTTGATGTTTTTGACACATGAAAAGCCAAGCTTCCCTTTGGTTCATGAGCCTCCTGCCTTATGAAATTGCTGTTCCTGTTATTTATAGTCGTGCTCATCTTGTTCCAGGTACTGGACCATGCACATGTGTGGTCCCAAAGCCTCCACACAGCAACCCAATGCCCAGTTCAGCAAAGCTATCAAAGACCTTTAGGAAAAAATATTTAAAGACCAACAACAACAACAAAAAAGAAACACATAAGGCAAAAAGAAGATTTGCCCATGAGGCAGTAAAGACCTAGCATGTAGCATAGTGCTTGGCAGCTCCAGCTCCAACGAGGCAGCCTGGCTGTGAAGCCCATCTCAGAACACCTGCACAGGACGCCGTGCTCCACGTAGGATGCTGGGAGAAGCAGTGGGATGGGCTGTGGAGGGTCACAGCCTCGGAATGGGTGGCCTGCAGCTTCTGGAACTCGGTGAGCTTCCAAATGACATTTCACACCAAAACTATGCAAAGATTAGTTTTTATGCATGGCAAAAAGCACAAGAACACAAGACAATATATGAAGACAGCAGCTAATGCATCATCACGATGCGTATTTTGTCTGCTTCCAAAAACACTTCCCTAGAGCCTAAAATTGAATAATATGTATACACATGAAAATGTTCAAAAAAAAATTTAAGAAAGAAGCCAGGTAACTGAAAAATTGAAAGTGAGTAAATAATTGTATAATCAGCTAGGGATTATACACTTAACCATAACTGAGTTTTGAATTTCCTGGCAGTCAAGTCAATAAGTGAAACCTATGACTTTCTAAGGACATTACAGTTCTCAAGAAAGACAAACAGTTTTCCCCAGGTAAAGTTCTGTGCTTAATTCATTAAGCAGATACGTAACATAAAAGACACTGGATAACATCATTAATAGTCTTTAAGAAAATTTAGAATATAGAAAAATGCGGATTATTTGGCCATCTCCTTTAAGATAAAATCAAAACCCTAATTTCACTTGTTCTTGTAAATTCCAAAATTAGTACATCTTATTGTAAAGGGTTCTTACACTGCACAAATGAGTAAAAATGTAATCGTTTTCATTTCTAAGACAGAATTTTTAGTTTTCATTCATTAAAGATATTTGTATTGTGGCTTTGCTTCTCAATGAACCTAGAACATGGGAAAAGGGACATTTTCAAATCCTGTACCCTTTCTCTCCCTAGTGTCAGCTACCTGCTTAGGTTTCTGCTGAATTCTTAGTAGGAGTCAATTCGAGATGCAGCTCTGGATAGCTCTGCCCACAGAGCTCTCTGTGAAATGAAAATGCTGCCCACCTGCTCTGCTCAGTGCCACCACCACTGACCCCGCATGGCTCCTGAGGGCCTCGACTGCGTCCGGTGCAACTGAGGGACTGCAGACCACTGAAGTGTTCACTCTAAAAACAGTAAGCAGCAAATTTTATGCTGTGTATATTTCATCAAAATAAAAAATAAACTGTGCATATAGCAAGCTGTAGAAAGTTCACAGAGATTCTGAAAGGAACACAAATTTGTGTTAAGATTTTGCCAAATTTGGCTCAATTTTGCTGGGCTTACTCATAAGATTTCTAAAAAGGTCTCTTGGTTCCTTTAGACTCAATTTCTAGAGTGATACAAACACAGGATCTGCTTTTCTGTCTGTGAAAAATACAGGATTTGGTTTTCTCTCTATGAAAATGACAGTTTCTTTTTAAAAAGGTTGCAAAACTTGTCTCTTTGCCTTATAGGGTGATCTACCCAAAAGCAAAGCCTTCACCTCTGACCAGAACTACCTTCTGCACTTTGGTTCTTTGTCCTGCCCTCATCATTCTCCTTAAAATAAGAGAAACAACAAATATAAAACACATATAATACAGGCATATGTACATATGTAACAATATTATATATACTTAACATATTATACTAAATATTATAAATCTTTCTCTACATTTACATAATTAAAACTTTTTTTTTTTTGAAAGGAAGTCTCGCTTTGTTACCCAGGCTAGAGTGCAATGGCACGATCTCTGCTCACTGCAACCTCCACCTCCCAGGTTCAAGTGACTCCTGCCTCAGCCTCCCGAGTAGCTGGGATTACAGGCATCCACCACCACACCTGGCTAATTTTGTATTTTTTGGTAGAGACAGGGTTTCTCCATGTTGGCCAGGCTGGTCTCAAACTCCTGACCTCAGGTTATCCACCCACCTCAGCCTCCCAAAGTGCTGGGATTACAGGCATGAGCCACTGCACCCGCCCAATTAAACCTAATTTTTAAAATAATCCTGACCAAAGCTTCAGTTTACCTTCCACACGAGAACACATGCAAATTAGTACAGACCCAGAGTTCGACAGACACACAACTAAGCCTACGAGATTTCATATCACCAAATATTTCAATAGATTCATAAATAAAGTTGGTAGTAGGTGTGGGGCCTTCTCAGGTATGGTTTTGAGACAAGGGTTCTAGGTACAGGTGAGAACAAATCTGCAGTAGGTACATTTTCTAAAATGGTTTCTTTTAGGATCAAGCCACCCACTGTCTCAATTTCCTACTGACAGGAGGTGCAAGAGCTTTGCCTCCAAGTTGCCACAGTGCCTTCACAAATCTTCCATTCTCCCAGGCATCAGGTGCCCACACATCATGTTTTGCAATGACAGGATACTACTTTTTGAAATATTGCCCTATTTACTTTTTCTGGTAATTCCTTTCCTTCCTTTACTCTTACCCCATTCAAGCACCTCTGCTGTCCGGCATTTATAGACTCAGGGGAATAATTCAGTAGAGGAGGAAAGAAAGAATCTTGAATCTCCTCCTGGCTCCTGGGTCTCAAAAATGTAGTCCCTTGGAGGAACAAATAAATACTCAAGCCAAGACATATGAAAGTTTTGAGGAGAGATGTGCTTGTCTCCCCAGTTGCCCACCCCTAACTCACCCTTGGACTAGATTAAAATGTACTGGCTTACAGGGAAAAAGAAAGGCGGATAAGAAAGAGAAGTCCAGTTGCAGGTAGGATCCTGGGAGGCTGCAAAACCTGACATAAGTTCATAAGATCCGGAGTTCCCATGCCCAAGAGAGAACATCTGTAGAGTGAGTCTGGGTCAACTGGCCCATGAGGAGCCCACGAGATTTCTGGAATCTAACACAGCAAAAGCACGAAAGGCAGATTCCCAGGCACCATCAAGTGCACGCCAGTGGCAGCAGCTACCAGGCATGTGCCAAGGAAGGGGAGAGTGACGTGAAGGCCAGGGGGCCAAGGACCAGCTCACTGCTCCGGAAGGGTAGGGGCCCAGACAGGGGGCAGCAAAAACCCCAGGCTTCCCTGGGCATCCCTGCAATGCTGAGTAAACAGTGCCCTGGGCATCCCTGCAAACTGCAACGCTGAGTAAACAGTGCCCTGGGCATCCCTGCAATACTGGAGGAACATGCCCCGTCCCTGCAACCTGCAACGCTGAGTAAACAGTGCCCTGGGCATCCCTGCAACGGGGCTGGAGTAACAACAGAAAGTGCCCTGAGCATCCCTGCAATGCTGAGTAAACAGTGCCCTGGGCATCCCTGCAACCTGCAACGCTGAGTAAACAGTGCCCTGGGCATCCCTGCAATACTGAGTAAACAGTGCCCTGGGCATCCCTGCAACCTGCAACGCTGAGTAAACAGTGCCCTGGGCATCCCTGCAACACTGAGTAAACAGTGCCCTGGGCATCCCTGCAACGCTGAGTAAACAGTGCCCTAAGTATCCCTGCAACGCTGAGTAAACAGTCTCTGGGCATCCCCTGCAACCCGTAACGCTGAGTAAACAGTGCCCTGGGCATCCCTGCAACGCTGAGTAAACAGTGCCCTGAGCATCCCTGCAATGCTGAGTAAACAGTGCCCTGGGCATCCCTGCAACCTGCAACGCTGAGTAAACAGTGCCCTGGGCATCCCTGCAATGCTGAGTAAACAGTGCCCTGGGCATCCCTGCAATGCTGAGTAAACAGTGCTGGGACAGTCAAGGGGCTGACTGACATTTATTAACGTTCCATTACCCCCAGGAAAAGGGAAACTTGAATTAGAAATTAAATCAAGTTACTAAAAACTAAAGACGTATATTTCTTGCACAAGAGTTTAGGCACTAAGAATTTTACCTCCTTTAAGTAACAATCTACAGCCTTCACCCGGAGGGTGTCCACTCCCTGGGGCCAGTGGGCTTTCCTGATTCATCTCTTTGCAGAGCAATTCACAAAAGAAAGTCTGCTTTGGCTGGAACGCCAGCACTTACAGACCAGAGCATCCTGTTCTGCACTTTGGCCTTATTCGAAATGTGTGTATATCGTGTTCAAGTATCTAGAGCAGGAAGTGCAGACAGAGGGTAGAGGTCGCACCTGCATCACAGCGTGCTCCCCTCAGAGTCCTGCTGTAACCTCTGTTGCGGATTTTCCCTTCACAAACGGTTTCATTAACAGTTACCTCCAGGATTTAACTGGAAAACTAAGCAATGTTGCAAGAGAGCTCTGGGGAAGACTGACCTTCCCAAAGATCTGAGCCAAGAACTGTTGAATTCTCTGAGCCAGAAAGGGCAGCTTTCTCTTCTGAAGACACCACTGCATTCCAGTTAGGAAGCCTCCCTAGGACAGGCTGCCCAGTGACCAGTGGCCACGCCGGCCCCCAGGGAGGGATGGAGAGCTCTGAGTAAATGTGATCTCTTCATCTGTACATGGAAAACCTTTTGGAAACGGTATGCATGCAGTCCTTATCCCTCAGCGTCCACGGAGCCCTGGGGACAAGGAATCACTCACAGAAATCTTCAGGACAGCTTTGAAAACCGACTTAGTCATCCACACATGCTTCAGAAATTATTCAGAGAAGTTAGGAACCCAGAACATTTGGGCTGATTTTGTTATTTGTTGTATTTCTCTCTTGATGTTCATTTTTATCCTCCAAGTTCCTTTCCTCTTATGCTAATAATTATCTGCCTTAAATGGATAAAAAGTGAAGACCCATTTCCTTCTGATTAGTCTGCCAGTCACCAATGGGTCTTCTTGCCTGATCTGTGCATTCCTTCTTCCCTCCAGCCTCAGGGCCAACTGGTGATCTCACACCTGGACTCCAGCAGTAACTTCCAGCCCGCCTCCAGACACACCTCAGCCTGGTCTGCTCTGCTGTCAACTAGTTCTCTCTTCTCAATCACTTCCTTTCCATTCTCACTCTTGACTGCCTGCCACAGGTAAATCAAGCTGGCAGCAGTAATACAAACCCTACTACAACCAGACTGCCCAATGTGTTCCCTTTCCCCTGGCCACAGAGAGAGCACGGCTCAGGCCGACCATAGCCTCCCACTCGGCTCTCTAGAACTTAACCTTGCAAGTTGAAGCCAGCTGCTCAACCTCTGTGGCCTCAGGGTCATCAAGACTGGATGTTCCCTAAGGCCTCTTTCAAATGTGCATAAGCAGAGACATTATGGGGGGGAGCCTATGCTGCTGGAGCCGAAAGGGGTCTTAAGTGCCACCATGACACCTCTGTTTATGCAAACTCCACATGCAGATGCCCTGTGCCAACTCCTCTGCCTCCATTTCCTCATCTGTAAAATGGGTATCACGAGAGCACTCACCTTGAAAAATGATGAGACTTAAACAAAATATCCATATTAAGTATTTAGAACATGGCCTGGCTCACAGTGAGATCTCAGTAAACGGTAGCTTTGTCATTGGTGTTCGTTAGGATTATCTGATTCTTACTTTCTTCGGACATCAGCCCACATCCACCACCTCCAGGAAGCCTGCCATGATGACTGCAGTCCTTAGTAATTTCTCCCTCTTAGTAACTTACTGCATTTCTTCTGTCTTCCCTTCACTTGACACACAATCACACACACTCTACAAGTACTGTTTCTGTATTCTTATTTTATCTAACTTGTGATGCTTTTCCCTCAACCAGATTTATGGAGGGCGCCCCCTATTGTGCTTCTCTGTAAACACCATGGTGACTTGACAGTGCCATGCCTCTTGTTGAACACCTGGAGCTAAGACATTGGAAAACTCCAACAAATGCCCAATGTCCTAGTATGCCCAGAAAAGGGCCTGTCTAGGAAGCTGAGAGTCAGTCAAATTCGGGACCAAGAACTTCACTTCAACAAAGATAAGAGTCATTAACACATCCACTTCCATGGAAATTGCTCACGGCGGATGATCTGTGATTAAAAAAAAATTTAAAAAAAATTAAAAAAAAAAATTCCCCTAGCTGTTTGATCCACTTACAGGGCTAAGGAAGCCCAGAGATTTGGGAAAACTTCAGGTTTGGGGGTTTCCTTTAAATTCTGCATGTTATTAGCATAGTTTACTTTTTCCTTATCAGTGAATATTGTGTCCTTTGCCAGTAACAACACATCTCAACACATAATGTGCCTAAAACAAAAAAGGAGAGAGCAAGACCAGAGTGTTCGGGTGGCAGTAGTTCCTTAACACAACCCAAACACACAATGCTCAATATGTCATAATGGAGGTATCAATCTTAAAAGAATTTCATCAGTCTCCAAAGACGCCACTGCCAGGAACCATGCCACACCATACCAGCCAGTGAGCCAGGCTGGTTCTTCTTATCTCAAAAGATCAAATGCCCAGGAACACATGAGTCATCTGCAGATTCCTGCTAATGAACAGAGCCCTGCACAAGGGTTGACAAGACTGAAGCCCAGAGTTCTTTGTCCACGAATGTTGGACAAGAACGGGCAGCGCCTGCTTCTTTTAACTTCGAATCTGCTTTAGCAAGAGAGCTAAATGGACAAGCATGCCCTGCACTTCTGTTTTCCATGAGGAGCCAGAAGTCATCAGCAAAGCTGCAGCCCAAGATGAGAGAAGCCATTCGCCTCCTGGGACCTCCACGGAGTGAATGCCTTTAAGATGACAAGAGCTGGGGTGTGGGAGGAAGGTCATTTTGTGACTGTGTCTTCATTTTGGTAGATTTTCTTGCAGATGTTTCCAGATGATCATGTCTTTATAATGGTCTTAGTAGACTGGAAGCCTTAATATTTTAAAATAAAAAGAAGTTACCACCTCAGCAATGCTATTAGTGTCACAATAGGTGGTTGTTTGTAATAAGAATCCTTGTACTTGGCATGAAAAGACAACTCTGCTTTTCTACCACGATGATAGATTCTGAAGCCTTGGCTGAGCAAGTGGTTTAAATTTGGGTGTAGCTTTCTGGAGAGGAAGCCTTTGGCCATGGAACAAAAGTAATCTTGTTCTAAAACAACTCCTGTGAGATCTCCTTAAACATGGGAGCTAACCAGGGCTTCTCAAACAATCCAACAGAGATATTTCAAAGACAGAATGCTCTCAGCAATCTGGAATATTAAGTCCTTGACAGTAAGATCAATGATTTGCAAAGAAGCCCCTAAATCAGGGTCTTCAACCTTGGCACGATTGACATTTGAAGTTGGATAGCTGGGTAATTCCTCACTGTGGGGGGCTGTCCTGTGCACTGCAGGAGGTATACAGAAGTGTCCCACTAACTACAAGTAGCAGGAAGATCCCCTATGTTTTGACACCGGATTTCGGCCAATGCTTGATGCTTCACTCAGTGAACCAGCAAATTTTACCATATCACACTATAGCTTTTAGTAAGGGAATGTAAAAGACACCCCTTCATGTTCTTCCAAAAGATTTTCCAACAGAAGCAACTCAGAATGAACCCAGGTGATTTCAGTGGTTTCCAGGAATTCTCATGTTTCATGCATGGGACGTGGCCCCATGGTGCTCAGATCCTGCCTTATGAATAACTGTCTCATTCTCCTCAGGGAACAAATCCTCCAGCTTTCGAAGGACACCCAGACAGGTTGCTTAATGATCATTGGGACATTGTGGCACCGATTTTTTAAATGAAATACACATAAATATCCTGAGCCTGGGGGCTATTTCTCTCTAGTCCTGATGGCCTCTCTCATCTTAAAATAATTTACAGGAATTCTGCAATTATAGTAGGTCCCGGGTTGTTTTTCCTTGCATCACTTTACAGAGATACTTATCAAAAGCCCAAACAAGGCACCATAAATCGTTCACTTCCTTGGTAGGCTCATATAGTTCTGAGTCCCATGTGGTCTATCAAAGGGTCACTTGGTGAGAGGCCAAGCTGCCAGACGTCTTCTCTCATTGCTTTTTAATTTCCTCTCTTCCTTTCTTTATTCTCAGAGATACTACATCTTTAAATAAAAGACAATGCACAACTTTAAGGGAATTTCATTTTAAATAAAATGTTCCTGAATTTAAAAAAGAAGAAAGAAAAGGAGAAAGGAGGGGGAGGAGGAGAAAAAGAAAAGCCTCTTCTTGATAACTTGCCTGGACTTCTTGGCTCGGGATATTGGCCGGGTTCCCACTCGTTCCACTCCATACAATCGGTTACTTTCAGACAACTAGTCAATGGTACCAAAGCCAAACAAAAAGGGAGCGCGCTCATTGACTATTTTTCTTAAGCCTTGCTATTTACAGAAGATGAGCATCATCTGCCTTCCCTAGCTGGTCTTTCTCCGTTGGATGGCTGGCTTCCTTCGTTGAGTCCGTTGTTGCTGCACTGGGCTTTGTGCGAGGGGCTCGTTTCTTGCAGGTGGCCAATTTCCCATGTCCCTAAAGTCCCCCTTCCTCTGCGAATAGTCTCATTCCAGCAAACCTCATAGTCAGATGAGTGGGTGGTTTGGGGACTGAAACATGCCACGGAAGACTCATTTCTTTTGCCGTTAACTCCTGAAGCCCCACCCATAGTAATCAGAACATTCTGTCCAACAGATGACAAAGTCTGCATTTTGTCTCCTCTTTTGATCTATGAAAAATCATGCATCTCATGGCTGTATATGAAAGCAATCTGAAAAAGAGGTTTTTTCCTCCTTTTGACAAATGTTACTGGAACAGAAACTCTCTTGTTCCTCTCACTTCTGTGTTTCTTGATATTTTGAACTGGATAGATGAATGAATCAAGAAATAGTTGCAACACAATTCTGAAAGAGAACACGTCATTTTAAAACACAAATTGAGAGCGCACGTGTGCTTGGGTTTTGTTTTCATTAGAGTGCAATTTCCCTGAGGACAAGTATTTGCATGGAGTTCTTTATCCTTTGTTATAATGTAACTGTGGTATTATCAGTATATATATTTTTTCTTAAATTAGGATGTAGGTGTTAATATGCTTCATTCATACCCTGGGCCAGGCTCCGAAGATACAGTAGTCCCTAAGTGGGGTTGCCATTTTGTGCATGTACTTGTAATGTATTTTACATTAGTCCTGTATTAGGGTGGGTCTCACGCACCAGAAGAGAGGATAATCTCCAGTCCCAACTCATGGCTATGATATGACATGACTGGTTTGTGTGTAAAAAGAATGTAAGCATTTCCTCGCCTGCGTGCTGAAACACCTTGGATGGAGAGACTATCCAGCCTTAAGCTTGAATTAAAATGCAAGAAAATTTTAGAAAATCACTAGGCAAGTAGGGGAATTAAATGACATGCCACAAAACTGGGTGAAGTGAGAGACAGCAAAGAGTCCCATATCAAAATCCTACCTGCCTAACTTTATTTATCACCTGTGATAAATTCAGTACTAAAGTAATTCCTACTTCACTGGGTTGATGTTATCTCAAGAATAAAATAAGTATAAATTCCACACCTGGAAGTCCCTCATTTACTCTTAGGAAGGAAAGGTGACATGGGGGGATGGTTGTGCTTTACTGAAGGGTGATGTGCAGGGGAGCGATGACTTTTAAAAGGCTAAAAATGAAACCTACTAAGATTGTTAACATAAAAATAGAGTCAAAGTAAATCAATCATCATCAAAAACAACAACAACAAAAGATTCCTTGATTTAGAAGGTGATCATTTAATCAAACCTTTATTCTTTTTCTGTTGAAAGCTCTCCAATCTCACACTAAGAAAACAACTGTACATCCAGGTTATTCTGAACCATGGAAAAAACCGGAGTTTTTTTTTATTATTCAGAAAAATGGAAACATTTTTAACTTCAAAAATTTAAATAGCAGTTTTGTTAGTATCTTTTGTTATTACCTGTTCTGAATTCTTTTCAAAGAAAAAATACAAAGGAAGCAAAGGAACAACGAAAATTGAGGGATGATGAGAAAAAAGAAATGAAGGGAAGGATGAAAAACTAGAGGAGAACTATAGGAAGAAAGGAAGGAAAGAAGGAGAAAATAGTCTTCCAACACTTATAAAGACAGGTGTGCTAATAGGGAAGTACTGACATAATCAGCAGCTAATATAATATCATAAGCTACTCATTTAAAATTATTCTTGAATATTCCACTTGCGGAAATAGGAAGCAGTCTTATTTTTTCTATTCATCCTGCTAAGAGCAGATAAAATTCCTGCACATTACATATAAAGCAAACTTCAAAAGACTCTAAAAGTTGGAGAGAAGAAAGCAGACCACCAGCAGGAGCTCAGAACCCCAGGAAACACACAGTGGTGGTTTTTGTTGGTGGTGGTGATTTATTTATTTGGTTTTTACCTCATATATACTAGACTTGTTACTAGAAAAGCCAGAAACCCATAAATATCAATGGGCACATAGAAAGAAACAGACAGGAAGGCTTGTTCCCCATAGACAAAGGACCAGAGGATGCACTGCTTAATAAGAGTGAAAACTCTTAAATGAAACTCATTTTATTCCAGCCAAATACCACAAAAAAAAACTGCAGTCCACTCCCACCCCTGCCAACACATGGAAAGTTTGGACTTCCATCATGACAGAGCCATAATGAGGCACCCAAACCCCAGTCCATGGTGTTGCCTAGGAAGGCCAAATGGTGAGTCTGGACTTCCAGTTCACCCATGGTAACAAAGAAACCTTCCCCTCCCCAGAGGCATGGTATCAGAAGTGACCTCCTGGACAGTCAGGATTTTTATCATTAAACAATAGGAACAAAACCATCCCACCATAATGTCAGTGAAGGCCATATAGTGTGTAGAGACAAGCACACTGCCCCTCTCAACCAAGTGGTATCTGCAAAACGTAGTGGGGAGTTTGAGCTCCCAACCACATTTATCAGTAATGAGATGCCTTTACCTCTTCTTCTATCAACAGAGACCAAGAGGGGAACTTGGACTTCCACCCCACCTGATCGTAATGAGTGGCATCCCCACCCTTCCTTCCTGTGGCATAGAAGTGTCAGAGAAGGTCTGCTAAAATAGAAGACTTAAGTGGGGTCCAGAGACTCATAACATACTACACAAATGCATAGGTTGTAACCAATACTTATTCATCATAGGAAAACCAAGAATATCTCAATTTCAATAAGAAAATACAATCAACAGACACCAATATTGAGATGGTACAGATGTTAGAATTATCTGTGAAAGATTTTGAAGTAGTCATCATAATAATACTTCAATGAGCATGTACATTTTGAAAAAAAATTAAGAAAGTCTCAGCAAAACAACAGAACATATAAAGAAGAGCTAAACAAAAACTGTAGAACTGAAGAAAACAACTAAAATTTAAAAACTGAATGGATAGGCTCAACAGCAAAATGGAAGGGACAGAGGAAAGAATTGGTGAACCTGAATATAAAACAATAGAAACTATTTCTTTGGAACAACAGAGAAAAAGCAGCCTGAAAAACAAACAGCCTGTTGCTATGACTAAATAGCTAATAGTCCTGGCGCCAGAGTCTGGGAAGGAGAGGAGAGAGAAGGTAGAGTTTACTCAGTAAGATAATAACTGAAAAATATCCCAAAGTTGCACAGACATAAACCTATGAATTCAAGAAGCAGAGAAAATTCCCAAACAAGACAAACCCAATGAAATCCATGAGAAGATATATCATAGTCAAATTCTGAAAACTAGAGGGAAAAAAAAAACAGCAGCAGGAGTGAAATGACATCTTACATAAGGGGAAAAAACAATTGAAAAGACAGCAGATTTCTGATAAGGAACCATGTAGTCCAGAAGACATTGTCATGACATTTTTCAGGTTCTGAAAGAAAAGAACTGTCAACTCATAATTCTATATCCAGGAATGAAGGAGAAACTAAATACTTCAGATGAAAAATAGCTAAATAGCTAAAAGAATTTGTTGCCAACAGACCTCTCCTTAGAAAATGTCTATAGGAAGTTCTTTATTATTTTTTTTTTTTTAGAGGGAGTCTCGCTCTGTTGCCCATTCTGGATTGCAGTGGCATGATCTCAGCTCACTGCAAGCTCCGCCTTCTGGGTTCACACCATTCTCCTGCCCCAGCCTCCCAAGTAGCTGGGACTACAGGCACCCGCCACCACGCCCAGCTAATTCTTTGTATTTTTAGTAGAGACGGGGTTTCACCGTGGTCTCGATCTCCTGACCTCGTGATGCACCCGCCTCGGCCTCCCAAAGTGCTGGGATTACAGAAGTGAGCCACCAAGCCCGGCAGGAAGTTCTTTAAACAGTATACAATATACAGTTCACTCAAACTGGTAAAATGACAACACCTGTAGACTTTAAGTTACATATATAATGTAATGCCTAGAGCAACCATTAAAGAAGGCATGCAAAGAAATCACTAAAAAACTATAAATAAACAGAAATGGAATTCTAAAGAGTTTTCAATTTACCCATGGAAAAGTAGAAAGAAGACAACAGAGAAACAAAACCAAGAGAGACAAACAAAAAAATAAAATGGCAGACATATGCCCTGACACATAAGTGATTACATTAACTGTAAGTGGTCTAAGTATACCAATTAAGACTGAGACTTTCTGCCTTTTGTGACATTATGAATGGACCTGGACGACACTATGCTAACTGAAATAAGCCACACAAAAAAAGACCAATACTGCACGACCTCACTTATATGTGGAATCTAAACACTCATACTTATAGAAACATAGAATACAGTGATGATTTCCAGGGGCTAGAAGGAGGAGGAAAAGGGCAGGTGATGGTCAAAGGGTACAAAGTTTCAGTTATGCAGGATAAATAAGTTCTGAAAGTCTACTATATAGCATAATACCTATAGCTAGCAATACTGTATTGTATACTTAAAATTTGCTTTAAAACTTATAATGATAATAAAGGGGGCATGAAAACCTTTTGAGAGGTGATGGATATGTTTATAGCCCTGATAGTGATGATAGTTTCACAGGTGTGTATTTATCCCCAAACTCACTGTGTTGTATACATAAAATATGTAAGCTTTTTACATGTCAGCCATACCTTAATAAAGTTACTTTAACAAAAATGACTGAGATTTCCAGAGTGTATTAAAATACATAACCCAACCATATGTTGTCAACAATGAATTCACATTTAGTAAAACAGTGTAAGCAGGATGAAAGTAAAATGAAAGCTATGCCATCCAAACGTCAATCAAAAGGAATCAGGAAGTGACTATATTCACATCACATAAAGTATATTTCAGAATAAAGAAAATTACTAGGGACAGAAAGGGACGCCACCAGTAAATACGCAATGATATACTAATGTATACTATGTAATATACTGATAATTTTCCTGGTAATTATATATATGTGTGTAATGTACGTTATATGTGTGTGTACACATATACATATATAACATATATGGAATATATATACATAAGGCACATATAATGTATATGTGTATTATACATGTATATATGAGAATAAAACGTTAATCTACACAGAAAAATAGAAATTATAAATGTGTATGCACCAAACAATAAAACTGTAAAATATATAAAACAAAAACTGATAGACTTGAAAGTAGAAATATACAAATCCAAAATTATAATTGGAGAATTCATCATTTCACTCTCAACAACTGACAGAGAAACAAGACAGAGAATTAGTAAGGATATAGATGAATTCAACATTATCAACCAATAGGGTCTAATCCGTATTTTTAGAACATTCCACCCAACAACAGCGTGCACAATCTTCTCAAGTGCCCTATGCCAAGATGGGCTATATCTTGAGCCATAAAATAAACCTTGCCAAATTTAAGAGAATTAAATCATATAGTACATGTTCTCTGACTACACTCAAATCAGAAACTATAATCAAATAGAAATCAATCAATAGAACAATAAAAAGAAAGCCTCCAAACACTTAGAAACTAACAAATAAAAATATTTTAAATAATCCATGGAACAAAGACAAAATCTCAAGGAAAATTTAAAAATACACTGAACTAAACAAAATGAAACTATATTAAAATTAGTGAGATGCAGCTGCAGCAGTAAGATAAGAGAAATATATTGAACTAAATGCTTACATTAGAAAAGAGGAAAATACTTTAATCAGTAATCTAAGTACTCATGTCAAAAAACTAGAACACCGAATAGCAAAATAACCTAAAACAAGCAGAAGGAAAGAAATAATAAAGACAAGAGTGGAGATCAATGAGATTAAAAACTGCAAAACAATAGAGAAAATTAGTGAAATTATGAGATAGTTATTTGAAAATATTAGGAAAAATGTCAAAGTTCTTGCTAACTGAAAAACAGAAAAATTATTCACATTAAATGATTAATATCAGGAATAGAACAGTGGATAGTAATACAGATTCTACAGACATTAAAAGAATAATAAGGGAATACCACATACAACTCTGCAACATCAACCTGACAATACAGATAAAATGGACCAACTTCTTCAAAATATACAAACTGCCACAGCTCAGTCAATATAAAATAGTTGCATAACCCAATAACAATTTAAGAAATAGGATTTCTTATTTGAAACTCTTAAAAAGATATCTCCTGGTCCAGATTATTTTACTAGCAAAATCTAGCAAGTATTTAAAACATTCACACCAATACTACACAATTTCTTCCAGAAGACAGAAGAGAAAGAAATTCTTCCCACTTCATTTTATGAAGTCAGTAGTGCCTTGATACTAAAATCAGAGACAGAGTAAAAAAAGAAAACTGTAGACCAATATCACTCATGAATATAAATGGAAAGATCTTTAAGAAAATATTATCAAATAGAATTCAGTAAAACAAAAATCTAAAATGTGTGTGTGTGTAATGATCATGAGAAGTTTATTCCAGGAGTTCCAGGAGTTTAGCTCAGAAGTTTATTCTAGTTTAATATTTGAAAATCAATCAATATTATTGTTATAGACTGAATGTTTATATCTCCCTCAAAATTCATATGCTAAATCTTAACACTCAAAGTGATGGTATTGGGAGGTGTGCCTTTAGAAATTATTAAGTCATGAAAGCAGAGCCCTCAAAGTGATGGTATTTGGAGATGGGCCTTTGAAAGTTATTAGGTCATAAGGGTAGATCCCTTGTGAATGATACACAGATTCCAGAGAACTCCCTTATCCCTTCTACCATGTGAGGATACAGTGAGAAGATGCTTTCTATGAAACAGAAAGTGGGCCCTCACCAGTCACTAACTCTGCCAGTGCCTTGATTTTGGACTTCTCAGCCTTCAGAACTGTGACAAATAAATTTCTGTTGTTTATAAGTGACACATTTATGGTATTTCGTTATAGCAGCTCAAATGTACTAAGATAGTAACCCACCATACTAACAAGGTACAGAAGAAAGATCACATGTTTATATCAATTGATGCAAAAAATTTTTTGACGAAATTGGACAACGATTTATAAAAAAGCCTCGCATAAAACCAGGAATAAAGAGGGTCTTCCTCAGCTTCATAAAGAGCATCCACCAAAAAAAAAAAAAAAAAAAAACTGCAATTAACATTGTACTTCATTTTGAAATACTGAATATTTTCCCTGCTAAAATTGAGGGCAAGGCAAGGATATCTGTTTTCACCACTGCTATTCAACAACATGCCAGAAGTTCTAACCAGCACAGTAAAGCAACAAAAGGAAATAATAGGCATGCAGACAGAAAAAAAAGAAATTAAACTGCCCATATTTGCAGAATTTCTATGTAGAAATCCCAAGATGTTGACCAAAAACAACCCTTTAAAGCTAACATGTGAATTCAGTAAGCTCACAGGATACAAGAACAGCATACAAAACCATTTGTACTACTATACAGTAGCAATGAACATGTGGAAAGAAACTAAAATTACACTACCATTTGGAATCATTCAAAAAAGAATGATATTTTGAAATCATTGGTAATGAATAATAAATACTTAAGTGTAAATCTACCAAAACATACACAGAATTTATATGTTAAAAACTCGGAAATACTGATGAAAAACTTTAATCAATATCTAAATAAAGGAGAGACATACCATATTCATGGATTGGAAGACTTAACATAAATATACCAACTCTTCCCTAATTGATATTCACATTTAATGCAATTCCTATCAAAATCTCAGCAGAATTTTTTACAAAAATATAAAAGATTATTCTAAAATTTATAAGAAGGCCACAAGCCCTAGACTAGTGATAACAATCATGAAAAATAAGCTGGATGGAATCACACAAAATGCTATCATTACTTACTTTACAGCTACAATAATCAAGACTGTGGTATTGACAGAGAAATAAATCAATAAAACAAAATAGAGAATGCAGAATTACCCCCAGGAGTATAGCCAACTGATTTTTTACAAAGGTGCAAAAGCAATTCAATGGATAAAGAATAGTTTTCTCAACAAAAGGTGCGGGAGGAATTGGATATCCAGAGGTTAAAAGAAAAAAAAAATAGACCTCAAGCTAAATCTCACAACTGATATTAGGTTGGTGAAAAGGAATTGCGCTTTTGCCATTAAAAGTAATGTAATGGCAAAACCACAATTACTTTTGCACCAACGTAATATAAAAATTAATTCAACAGTATCATAGATGTAAATGTAAATATAAAACTATAAAACTTTTAGAAGAAAACAGGAGAAAATCTTTGAGATCTAAGGTTTCTCAAAGAGTTCTTAGACATAACACCCACACCCATAAAAGAAAAATTTCAATAAATTGGACTTGCATAAAATTAAAAACTCTTTATTTGCAAAAGACCCTTTTAAGAGGATGAAAATACAAGCTATAGACTGGGAGAATATATTTGCAAATACATTGAACTAAGGGGTCATACCTAGAATATATAAAGAACTCTCAAATTCACCACTAGGAAAAAAACAATTGAAGTAGAAAATAGCAAAAGACATTAAGAGACATGCCACCAAATAGGATACATGGGTGGCAACTTAAGCACATGAAAAGTTATTCAACATCACTAGCCAATAAAAAAATGCAAATAAGACCATGATGATATGTGACTATATTCCTATTATAATCACTAAAATAAAAATTAGTGACAACACCAAATTCTGGTGAAGATGCAGAAAAACTGGATTTTTCACACATTGTAAAAGAGTATAGTTACTCTGGAAAATAGTTTGGCAGTTTCTTTAAAAACTGATATACTTACCTTGTGATCCAGCAATTGCACTTTTTGCATTTATCCCAGAGAAATATTTATGTTTCTACAAAAACATATACACAATTATTCATAGAAGCTTTATTTTCACTAAACAAGAACTGGAAAGAACCAAAATGTTACTTTAATGGGTGAACAACTGTGGGACAGCTATACCATGGAAAAGTACTCTGCTATGAAAAAGCACAAACTATGGATACATACAACTTGAATGATTTCAAGAGCATTAGAGCATTATGCAGAGTGAGAAATAAAAAGCCAATTTCAAAAAGCTGCATGCTATATGATACCACTTATGTAACATGCTCAAAATGGCAAAATTATAGAGACAGAAAATAGATTAGTGGTTGCCAAGGTTAGGGATTGGAAAGGGAGGGGTAGAAATAATTACAAAGAGGTAGTAACAGGAAGTCTTCATGGTGATAGAATAATTCTGTATCTTGATGGTGGCCATTGCATAAACCTATATAAAATGATAAAGTGACAAAATGAAATGGAATCATACACACACATTGTGCCGGTACAGGTTTCTTGTTTTGATGTGATAGGATGTTACCACTGGGGAAAGCTTGGTGAAAGGTACCCAGGACTCTTTGTACTGTCTTTGCAACCTCCTGTAAATCATTCTTATTTCAAAACAAAAGAGTTTTTAAAATTATTCCAGCTTTTATTTACAAAAGCAATGCACCCATATGGTCAAAAAGTCAAACAGTATGTGAAAACATAAAATCAAAATCAGAATTCCCCTCTTCACCATGTCTATGCCCAGATCCACTCCCAAGTAATAAACATAATAAACAGGCTCTTCATTCTTCCATGTGAAATATGCACCACTGTTTGTGTACCTTTTAATGTTTTTTGTTTTTTGTTTTTGAGACGGAGCCTCACTCTGTCACCAGGTTGGACTGCAGTGGCGGGATCTCAGCTCACTGCAAGCTTCGCCTCCTGGGTTCAAGCGATTCTCCTGCCTCAGCCTCCTGAGTAGCTGGGACTACAGGCGCACAGCACCATGCCCAGCTAATTTTTGTATTTTTAGTAGAGAAGGGGTTTCACCGTGTTGGCCAGGATAGTCTCGATCTCTAGACCTCATGACCTGCCCACCTCAGCCTCCCAAAGTGCTGGGATTACAGGCATGAGCCACCGTACCTGGCCAAGTTTTACTTTTTTAACACAAATGAGATCATATGATACATGTTGTTTTACACCTTGCTTTTGTTTTCTTAAAAATCTTTACTGGAGATTTTTCTTCCAATCAGCTCAGTCTTTTCTTTAAAGACCACATGTCATCAATCATGTGTGTGTCTCATCACCTGTT
Organism: Papio anubis; assembly: GCF_008728515.1. Taxonomy (NCBI): domain Eukaryota; kingdom Metazoa; phylum Chordata; class Mammalia; order Primates; family Cercopithecidae; genus Papio; species Papio anubis. Next base: position 68,376,137 of record NC_044994.1, read on the forward strand.
TCACCATTCTCCTCCCCGCAGATCTTAGGGCTGCTCCTAGACTCCTTATGCATTTTGCTTTGCTCTGTGTTGCTATCGCAAACAATGTTACAATAAACAAATGAGCGTCATCTACATACACCTTTGTGCCTAGCAGTGGTATGAGAGAGCTATTTCATGACAGTCTAACCAACACTGGGTTTTATCAAACTTTTGAAATGTTTACTGTTTGAAATGCTACCTTTGTACTTCCAGACACAGCTTTTCTTTGACTTCAGCAACACCGCGTCACCTGTTCCTAGTTCTCCTGCCCGGCAGGCCCCTCCTGATCTCTTCTCCTCCCCTGCAGGCCCCTCCTCTGTCCTCTGGTGGTTCCTTTTCTTTGGCTCAAACTTTAACTGCTTTCATCTGCAGGGCTCAGTGCTGGGTCCTCTTTCCTCTCTACATGGGCTACTTGGGGATATGGTACCAATTCCCTAGAATGTAAATACCACTGTAATGCAGGCAAGTCCCAAATTTGATCTTAAGCTCAGGGCTTTCATTCAAGTCCCAGATTTGTATCTATAATTGCTTCCTTGACATATCTAATTAGACACCTCAAAGATATATCAAATTTCTTAAGTATAAAGTGGACAGAAGTCTTGGATTTCCCCCTTTAAACTTTCCTGGTATCACTTGAAATCAATTCCTTTTCACTAAAATGCCTCGAACCAATCACTCAAGGAGAACAGAGTTGCAGCCCCCAGTAACTCTCACGTATGCCTTCTCCTGTCCATCTCCACTTCCCCACCTCAACAAAACCCCTAAACATGTTTAATTGTAATAAACCTTGTTACCTGCTTCATTCCATTCTCTCCTCAGCTGTAAAAATTACCTCTTTACAACACATAACTGGATAGCTTTATATTCCTTTTCATCTCAGCATTTTTCAGAAGAAAATACAACCCCAGCCATAGGTTAGTATTACAGTTGCATCATGTTATTTTTTCTCAGAAGATTCATAAATTCCCATGAACCAAATGGCCAATAACAACTACTAGAAGATGTAACAGAACATGAATGTTCACTGAGACTTTTAAAAAAGAAACATTTCTAATTCACTGAATTAAATTTTATTTCACAGTTGTCTGGCTTGATGTATAATCAGAAAGGAAAGTATCTCTTAAGAAACCCCATACACTACCACAATCAGATACCATCTCATGCCAGTCAGAGTGGCGATTATTAAAAAGTCAGGAAACAACAGATGTTGGTGAGGCTGTGGAGAAATAAGAATGCTTTTACACTGTTGGTGGGAGTATAAATTAGTTCAACCATTGTGGAAAAGTGTGGCGATTCCTCAAGGACATAGAACCAGAAATACCATTTGACCCAGCAATCCCATTACTGGGTATGTACCCAAAGGATTATAAATCATTCTACTATAAAGACACAAGCACACATAGGTTTATTGCAGCACTTTTCACAATAGCAAAGACTCGGAACCAACCCAAATGCCCATCAATGATAGACTAGATAAAGAAATGTGGCGAATATACACCATGTAGCCATAAAAAAGGATGAGTTCATGTCCTTTGCAGGGACATGGATGAAGCTGGAAACCATCATTCTCAGCAAACAAACACAGGAACAGAAAACTAAACACTGCATGTTCTCACTCATAAGTTGGAGTTGAACAATGAGAACACACGGACACAGGCAGGGGACCATCACACACCGGGCCTGCTGGGGGCTAGGGACAAAGGGAGGGAGGACATTAGCACAAATACCTAATGCATGCAGGGCTTAAATCCTAGATGATGGGTTGACAGGTGCAGCAAACCACCATAGCACATGTACACCTATGTAACAAACGTGCACATTCTGCACATGTATCTGGGAACTTAAAGTAAAATTTAAAAATAAAAGAAAACGAAAATGAAAATGAAAAAAGATGGAAAATAAAAAGAAACCCCATATACCAATACAGTTGCTCATAGGTATAATCAAAAGTATGGTGCCAAGGGACAGAACACTCATGTTGGGCACTCCCATGCACCTAAAGGACCGAAATAAAAACTTCACATCAACCCTGCCTCGTGGGCAAGTGACTCATTGACCTTACATTCTTCTGTTGCTTTCCTAATGCAAGGGGACTCTCACCCATTTCCCACAGACCTATATACCCCGCCTGCAAACCTGACTGAAAGGCCCACACACCACACCAGAGAGACGTGGAGGGATGAAGCTTTCATCATAGACAGCATTGGAGCCCCTATCCCGGAACCCTGAGCATGCCTGCAGGTAGTGGAGGGTTTGCCTTCATCAGCAAACACCAGATGCCTTTCACGTCTTACCCACAGGGCTCCAAATTATTGTATTTTTCATCATCGTTTAATCAGTGTTCCTTCTGTTGTGACACCTGACAGACACTGCCGATGATGGCGGGTGATCCCAAATTTGAACAATTCATTGTTGACTGTAACAAATACCTGTCAATTTTAAACTGACAATTTCTACTTATGTTAAGTTGCAGAAAAAAAAGATAAAAACACCCTCTCTTATGGTATTATGAAAGGAAATAAGAAAATATTTGATATGTGCTTTTACAGGTTTGAACAAAACCTAAAAGCTTTAGCTTTCATATTTTCCAAAAAAAGACAAAGAAAAAGAAGAATGAATAGAACAAAGCTGGCATCATATTCTATCAGATTGATGGTTCCATCACAAAGTTTTCTCTTCATACAAATGCACATATGTCTACATATACCCTTACATCTGAATATTTGAATTTAGATTTCATCACATCAAAATTTTAAAAGTAAAACTCATTACCAATAAAGTGAATTAGGAAAATGTTTCTGGCTCCAAAAGTCTCTACTTCTTAAAAGGAACATAATTATAAGGGCTATAAACATTTGAATCATTTCCTCGAACATGTGCAAGTATGTGCCTGGTGAATCTCTTCCATAGGAAACCCTAGCCCTTTCCCTAATGGCACATTTTCTTAATGGCTTTGCTGTTCCTGAGTTCATTTCATTGCACGGTTACTTGTTATATCCGACATGAGTTAATATTGCAGTAAAAAATATTGAAAGGCATTTCTCCACCACATCAACTCCCTCCACCTGCAGAGGAAGGGATGGAGAATGAGACTGAGAAGAAGGAAATTCACTGGTCCCAAAACTCCTGGGAGCACATTTAAAACTCAAATTGGAGGAAGAAGATGAGAGATGAAGGGAAGCTAGAATAAATACCTCTCAAAACAAAGAAGAGAAATCCCCTCTAAAAACTGCACCCTAAAGATAAACAGAGGAATTCGATATCCACGGTCTGGACTAAAAGATACATGTGATGGGCCCCTACATGGATGCACCAAGCCAGCCCTTCCAAGAGTGCAGTCTGTAAGCTGACTCAGGAACCATATCTCCCATGATGGATGCTCAAAATTGAGAAGCACATTTGCAAACACGATGATAATAGAAAGCAAAACCGAAGATGGGCAATCTCCAAAATTTTGCACTTTTATTTTTGCATTAATAGTCTAGACTGCGTTGCCTATAACAAACTCACTAATTACACTTTCATTCATTTGCAGGTTATCAGTGGATGCCTGACCTTAGAAAAGTTGCATAAAACTGAGGAAGATTGTGGGAGGTATCCTTGAGGGTCATCTAGACCAGCACTCCAGCCTGCCCCAAATCTACAGATGAAAAAAGCAAAATCCAGAGAAGTAACATCTCAAGGTCACATAAGTCAGTCCCTATCAACGTCAGCACTAAAATCAAGGACTCCTAAAACCAGTCGGATCACTGTTCCATTACAGCATATGGTCATTCTTGTTAGACGGAAAACAGAAATATTTAGAAGGCCCTAGGAGGGTCTTATTTCTTGAATGGAAAGTGAAGACTTGACATTCTTTAAGACTGCTGGTCAACTCCAGACAAGCTGTATTAAATAATGAAGTGGGAACAGAGACTGTGAAAAATCTAAGGGGAGGAAAAAAAAGAATCTTTAAAAAAATGCTATAGATTTCAAAGCACTTAGAATTACTATTTTCCTTTCATATCTTTGGCTCCTTCTTCTATTCTGGGTCCTAGTCAAATGTTAGTTTTACTGTAGTGTTCTATCGAGGCCAAATTAATGACCAAACTGGAATTAATACTCACCTTTGTTCTGCAAATTCAGACTCCCAGACGTCACAGAGGTGCTGAACACATTTTAACACTCATGGACATTCACACTAAAGAAATACATCAATTTACAAAGAAGTATGAGCCTCAAACGTGTACACCCAATGCATATTGGTGGCCAGAAAACAGTTTCCCTCCACCCGCCTCCTGTTCCTCCACTCCCTCCATCCTGCTGGACCTCCTGTGCACTGGATTACCTGGCACACTCTGGGACTGTCGCAGCACAAGCAACTTTGGTGCCATGCTCTAATTCCTCAAACGCTGTTACCTCTCTTTATGCTTAGCCCCAAAGTGGGAAGAAGGAAATAAATCTTGTTCCTTTTGGGATGTCATATCCTTGGGCGTTCTGGGGCCTTCCACGCCAGGCCTCCAAGCCCTGGTGCGCCAAGACTCAACATGGCTGAATACAGGGTTCTATTTCATCTTGGCAGAGACACAGACTTTCCACACACAAATTAACATTGTTTCATCTCATTTTGACACCATAATGTCTTTTCCATACACCTGCTCTGACATTTTCATGAAATCATCGCATCCCAATCAACTGAGTAGGGAATTAGCATTGTTACACCAAACATTCTGAAGTGTGGGTTATTTTTCATATCTAAATATCTCATCCCCATATGCTGCTTTGGAAAGATAAATTCAAGATCTAACATACTGCAAATTTAAAATTCTAAAATATGCATATTTGATTTTACAATCCCCCTATTGGCATTGTGTGCCATGCAAAGCTGTATTCATGCTTGGGTAAATGGGTAACTTTTAAAGTAAATCAAATCTAGGATTTCATAGGAAATGAACCCCTTTTTGATGTTTCAACATTTTAAAATTAAGAAATATTCCTAGATTGTCATTCCTGACATTCCAAATAGTAATTATTCTTCTTGTGATTAATGGCGATGATAGTATTTCTGGTTTCTAAAATGTTTCTGCATACCTCCTAGATGGCGGTATAATAAACTCAATACAACTCGTTTATTATGGATTTCATTTCCATGCAGAAAACTGAGGCTCACAGATGCTGCATGTGGTATGTAAGGCACCAGCTCTAATGGGGAAAGGAGGGAATAGAACTTCAATCTTTTGATTTCCAGACTACCATATCATAAAGCACATGAGACAATACCCCTCTCAGAAATAGTGACTTTGCCTATTACTCCTCCTAATTGTTGCTTAAATGAATCTAATGAATCTTAATTCTTTTTTTTTTTTTTTTTTTTTTTTTTTTTACTTTTTATCAGTGTCATTTTGTGATCCAAGAAACAGCCAACCCAAATCAGCTATGCGTGGGCTCTGGACAGTTGACTGAATGTTTGGAAGGGCCCACGTTAAACAGATTTTTGTCAAATAATGTTGCCACCACATAGGGTGATGTGAAAAGGCTTTTATGTGAAGTCTCAAACTGTAGTGCCCCCTACGTGTGCTGTGTGGGAAATGCCTAGGATTTGCTGATAAAGAAACATGAAAAGCAAACACAGAAATTGTTCTCATCCATGTAAAATGGCAGGAATACTTAGTTTGCCAGGGTAAAAACGTGCATTTAACAAATTTGAAACCAATGTTCCTCTATCTAAATACCTAATTACTTACACTTTCTCCTCATCCCCCTCAAACAATTCTCACTCTACAAGACCTTAGCCAAATGCTGTCTTTTTCCTATTAACTCTTCCAGATGAAATGATAAATAACCTTTATGAATTCATTTTAACCAAATACACTAAACTATTATAACACATGACAATTCGTTTGATATCTGTGTTTATATTTCCACCTTCTCCACTCCCAAAATTTAGCCTATTAAATCCTTGAGGACAGAGATAGTATGTTATAATTTTCAAACCTCCAGTAATTAGCACTTGTTAAATAAACAAATTTAACAAAACATCTTCCTTACTTCCAAATATCTCCCTCAATTTATACTAGGCAGGTAGCAAAACTATTAAATCAATATATATTCCAATCAATTCAACAAATACTGATTTCTACATCTAGTTTAGAGATACAGTGTGACCTCCATACTTTTTCTCATAATGCAATAGATTTTCTGCATTTTACAAAATACTTTAAGATATTTACCTATTTTTAAAACAAGTTGATATGGATGCACCTGAGACTTAAACATAAGACATTCTGTAAAGAATCCCAGAGCGAGAGGTGGATTCATTCTTCAAAGATCATTCCAACTCTGGTTTCTCCTCCAAGCTCAACTAGTGGAATTTTTATGAAGCTTAAGGTGTTGACACTCAAGAGAACAAGCATGGGGAATTTTGTTTCATTTTGCATGTAACCCCATTCAGGCCTATTTGCTCTGCTAAGCAGTTAACTCCTCACGCCTCTGGTAATTCTAATGGGTGTATACTTAATAGAATTAATATTTTTGTGATTGTAAATGGTTCCACCTTCTTAAAGTTTGCCACAAATAGCCAAGTACTGAAGAAAGGATCATTTTTTTCTTTAGGTGCTAGACTATTTAAAAAATTGTAGATATTAAAAAACACTCACCACTGAGTATCATCAATCATTCTCCCAATTCCAATGAGATTATTTCCAGATTCTGGTGTGGACAACAGGGTTGGGGCTGAAGGAAGCACATAACCTACATTTTCATGCACACCAGGCAGGAAGGTTGATCCGCAGCTGATCTATGCTTGCCCTAGTGACATCACGTGATGCATTGTCAATAGCAGTCTCATTGCTGGCCAGGTCCACCCAAGGTCCTTAGGCTGTACAGATACCCACCACAATCTCACACATAAGGAGAGAAAATAGGATGTCCAAATGAGTCATGATGACCCTACACTGAAATCGTTTTGTGGCCCCAACCATCAGTTTCCCCGGAAATAAGTCTGCTACAAAGAGGAAGGTCGGGCTTCATTTTCCAACTCCCCCACCATGTGCTCTGAGGGCTGTGAATGCTTTAACAACATCCCAGCCCCGAAATGCAGGTGAGCCAGTTTCCAAGGAAGAACAGCAGCAGTCGACCCCTAACAACGGGGCACAGGTAATGGATAAAAGCTCACCCCGATTTCCAAGTCGCCAAAAGAGTGATCATTGCTAGGCCTTTACCTCTGCTCAGGGTTCCATTTCCATGTGTGTAAGAGGTTATCGAGGTTTCTTTTCATTCCAACGGGTTGGCAGGGGAAGTCGTCGGGCTTTTGAGTGACGAAAACTCCTCTGCATGTGTGCCCATAAAACATTAAATGAGAAATACAGACGCTAGAACGCCCAAGTTAGAAGCTGAGAGCTAAACATCACAATGCGGATGTTCCCCATGCATTGGGATGAAACCTCTTGGACAAGATGCTGCACTCAGGAGCCTCAGTTCTTCTCCTGCAGATCCCCCGCCCGAGCCACTTCCGACCCGTCCCTCTATCCACGTTGCAGGGCGAGGTTCCATTAGTCAATACTTAGTGAGAAAAACTCTAAAAAACGGCGATGAATTGGAAAAAATCTTCACAATCTATACCTCCAACAAACGACTAATCTCCAGAATCTACAAGGAACTCAAAGGAACGGTGAACAATTTTACTCGCCGTTATGACGCCCGTACGTAGCCGGAAGTGTGTCTGTCCAATTCCCGTCCGGCCGGACTTCAGACTGACTTCCTTTCCGGCGTTCTGGAGAGAATGCACGTGCCCTTCTCGCCGGATTCTGTGTACCCAGAATCTCATTAGCCTACTGAGTGGGAATTGCAAGCCTCAGCCAGGCACAGTGGCAGCTGAACACTGATTTGGTATCAACGTGTTTGTGCTGAATCCCTCATAAACAGGGAAGATGTTTCTTAGGATCCCTCGCAGACCACAGCTTCCTCACAGGTGCCCAATGGGGAGACAAGAAGTGTACACAACTGGCATCCAGCCTTCCCTCTGGCTAATTCAGGAGCTGAAAGCCATGTGGTCATCACGGTCTTCTGAAGATTATTAATGAGAAAGCCACTTAGAACAAAGCCGTCCACAGTTACAGTTATTTCATCTTGAATACTAACAACACAAGGTCACTGCGCTGGAGGACTCCTTGGAAAACTGACACTTGTCCATTATGAAAATTCTTTGTTGATTGTTGTTGGGTCCAGAGTCTAGTTGTGTAGGGAACTAGAGAGAAAGAGAGAGACAGAGAGAGAGAGAGAGAGAGAAGAGAGGAAGACAGAAGAGAGGAGAGAGAGAGATTTGAAATCCATCTCACACCCTAAATGTGGGCAGGTTTGCAGACAGATATCTTGGAACTATGAGGTAAACATGGTCTAAATCCCCTGTTTTGGGAAGATAAGTGCTCAGAGTTCTGTAAGCTAAATGCACACTGCTGAAATGTGATTGAAAACTTTGTGATGTGAAGACTAAAAATCACAAGAAGGAGGCAGGCAGCGTTTAATCTTCTGTTGGATGACAATTCAAGATAGACTGATAGAGATACCTGCTGCCTGATAAACCAGTCAATATTGTAGATGGTAGATATTTGCAGTCAACAGGCCCTGGGAACAGGGAGAGGGGGTTGGGGACCACGGCATTTCTATACTGCAATTCTGCTCCCAGCTCCTTGCTAAGGAAGGAGAGACCTATAATTTGTCGTATTATGTTATCATACTATGGATCGAAAAGCATTCAAATTCTTCCAAGTAGACCATGCTAATCCTGTACATAGGCATTCTTCGGCCACATCATTGTCCATTGCAGACGGCATGTGTTAAACTATCCTGAAAGTGAAAGTGAAGGGTGGTCTTTGAAAGAACTCTACTTCTAGAAGAGCCAGATTTTCAGGCAGAAATTTTTCTGGTTTGTCTGTGCTTAAAATTCTTAGCTTTTTTTTTTTTTCAAATACACTGGCAGGAATACACACCAAACACTCACAAAAGAACCAGAGAAATCACTGGTTCTGGCCAAATGAGTAGAACACACACACACACACATACACACACACACGGTGACTAAAGCAGGATAGTAATGTCCCTAGAGTAGTTTTCAGTGTGTGTGTGTGTGTGTGTGTGTGTGTGTACCTACATGTGCATATCCCTGGTAGTGCATTACTGCTGCGCTTATTTGGAGGAAATTTGAGAAAATATCTTTGAATATGGTTGTCTTACTGGATTTTATTTATTAAATAATTCACTAGGCTTTTCTTCTGGAAAAATTTCCAACTATAGCAGACAGAAAGGAAGCCAAGGGAGGGTGTTTACAGCAAGGAGGGGCTATGAAATATCTTCACTCCAGGTTCTTTATGAGGTAAAACCGTGTCACACCACACCACCATCCCTGTTGCAAACTATGCATCTAATTTCCCTCTTTTTGGGGATATTTTGTTTTCCCCTAAATGTCAGCGTTTGCTGGGGGAAAAATATTTTTGGTTGTTTCTTTGGAAGCTTCTTGCAGTATGCCTCCACCTGCTGGAAGGAATCAGGCATGTTGTTAGGTGCAGCTGCAGCCCTGCACGTTCAGAGCTGCCTATTTCTATGTAACTGAAGAAAACAGAAATTATAAATCTCTAGAAGAGATGTTTACTTATAAATATCACATGTAAATTAAATGCTATGCATCAACCTCTGGCAAAGTTGTATAATCAATGTATTTTAAATATAGTTTGAAATGAAAATAGCTTCATTTTAAGGGAAACAATTTATGATGATGCAAGTAATCCAGGATGTCGATCAAAATATACCCAATTAAAGGTAAGGTGAAACGTAAATTGTGGCATTAAAGTTCCAAATGTTAACAAATGTTTTCATTTCCCCGACTGCAGTGTATCATTTTTATCAGCAATTTGAAGCATGCTGCATGTTAGACTCTGTGGACGCCTGCTTTACACAACAGAACACTCTGATGGTGTACATGTGCCATGGTACATATAGAAATTCTAAGAATTCATATGATTTACCTGCTAGATCAGGGACTATTACAGTCTGCTGTTTAAATTCATATTTTAGCACTCTTTAAAAAGTGGATTATTATTGACCCAATAGACCATAACAGCTCCAAAGAAGCCGTTACTGTCCATCGTGTAAAGCCTTCGTGGTGTGTGTTTTATTGAAGCTCTGTAGCTATCAGGATCTGCTTGTCAATCTAGCTGCCATGCGCGTGCACCAAATGCATGTGCTAAAGATGCCTTGTAAATTGAAGCTTTAGTCAAATTACCCTTGTTCTTGTCCAATAAGCCATGGTATAAAATTGGATATTTCCACTGCAGTTTCTTTCTCCACCTCCAGAATTCCATCTCCCTGTATTTATAGAGGTTGAAATTTTGAAATGTGGATAAAGGAGTGGTGATTCGATTTCAAGATTCAAAAAAAAAAAAAAGCAGGAAGAAAATTGAAGATAGTTTTGCTTTGCATGAAAAAACATCTCAAAGAATGCATGAATTTACCAGCTTCCAGGAGGCTGGCGGTGGTCACAGTGAGATTTCTCTACTTTAGGCTTTTGGGAATCTAAATAAGATTTTTGTTGAATTTTCTACGTGCTAATTTTGTGTTTTCCACCTGTCTGTCTTCTTCTTTCATTTAACAAAAAATGAACATTGGAACATTTTGCCAGGAAAAAAAAAAGAAAAAAAAAACACCTTTTTAGTTACTTGTACCTTTAGTGAAAATAAAATAATACTTTGAGGTCTCAAGCTGTAGGTGCAGCCCTTTCAGTGTTTTCCTGGTCTGGTGAGAGGTTTTGGCAAAGCCGTCCTGACACCCACATGGCATAGAGAGCGTATTTGTGATGATGATTAAGCCATTTGTTAGTCTCTTCCTGATACGGCTGAAGCCGTGCAAATCAGCATGGATTCCCAATCCTCAGAGACAAGGTATGTTCTAGAAATCAAGCTATGAACAAAAAGTTCAGGCTGGATTACCCGAAGGAGATCCAGGCTTAATGTCACTAGATGTATGTGCTTACTTTCTGGCTGAGAGCAAACGTTTGGTAAGTTTCTGAGCTAGGAAGAAAATGCTTAGGGAACCGCGGTTTGAAAAACATACAGTCAGCAGAACATATCCGCTTAAAGAAACCAGTATTTCTTCAAGTTATTGAAGAAAAAAAGAATAGGAAGGGTGAGATTAAGTGCTGTACAACTTTGTTCTTTCCCGTAAGAAATAGTGAAAGCTCATATTTTTATACTATGTTATTTCAATCTATAATTGTTATAATTGATAGCTTAAAATCCTAAAGTTCAATGGTAATGTGACAAATGGGAGATAGAGCTAGAGCAAACTCAATGAGGTATTTTTTTAGTTCCATATCACGTCAGATAAATGGATAGAGGGTTAAGAACTGCAAATTTCTAAGAAATCACCAGCGTAATTCTCTCGGGAAAGTATAGTTTATTTTCATTTTGCAAATATCTGCTAACCGCTGCATCACCCTCCTGTGCTCAAGAGAAAGGAGCACAGTGTGTCCCCCTAGCACTGTGGAGTAAAGCATGAGAAAATTTTCCACGCAGCCCTGCCATAACAAATCTCAGCTGGTCCTCTGCTGTCCTCTGGGGAGAATGCATTTGAACTCATCCCAAAGAGCTGGTTTTCTACCCTGGAGGTCTCCGATGGCTACTGCGAGAAGAGAGCCATGTCCTGAAAGCAGTGATACAGATTGGCAGCCACTGCAGGGATGCAGAATGTCGATGAGTGTGTGTATTGTAAGGGATTCTCAACCCCTCCCTAGCACCCACAGGGGCTGTCCACAGCCTGCAGCTTGGGCAGGAGGGAGTTAATGCGGGGCAGCTGCCTGGCCGGGACCAGCTGAAACAGATCAGCTGGGAACTGGCCTCCCCTCTGCATTAACCCTCAGAGGGATGCAGAGACCCAGGACAGAGGCCAGCCTGCTGTGCTGCACCTCTGCCTCATTTATTCAGGGGAGACACACGCGTGTGCACGCATACACACACGCAAACACACACACAGAGTTCATTTTACGTCCTGACCCCTTCTGCCTCTTGTCCTGATTTGAATGAGAAGTTCTATTTCTAAACACAGTGCTTTCTCACTGGGCTATTTTTGTCATATAGTATGCTGAGTTGCTGCCTTAAAAATATATATATATATATTTGCACACACACACATGCACACACACAACAGGCGTGCAGCCCTTACAGGCTGATGATTCTGCCTCTTGCCAAGGGAATTCCTGGACAGACACTACTCTGAAAGAAAACCCCTCTGGCTTTGGAAGTGTGGCCGGGCAAGGCAGGCGGAGGTCATGGAGGGGCCGGCGTGATGGAGTCCTCCGTGCAGCTGCCTACACAGCCCGACGCTGGCATGGACACTAGGACGTGTCGTGCAGCATCCGACCAGAGCACACTCACGAGGACACATGTGGGCCCACCTATTTACCATCAGAGAAACAAAATCACGCACTTTTACTTTGAAAGAAGGGGGAAACTGGAAAGTTATTATTTGAAATAAAATGGAATTTTAGGATAATTATTTTCTTTACGATCCCTTTTATTTCCCTATTTTTCATTTGAATTCGGGTCTAGCCCGCATACAAAGAAATTGGCACTCTCTGCCACCCGTCAACATTTGAGTATTTGGCAAAGTTATGACTTCGGTTCCATACACGACAGCCGAATAAAAGAGCTGCAAACCCAGAAGAAAAGCAGAGTCCCGGGGGCGGCGGGGGAGAGGTTCACAGAATTGCATTTCCAGGGATCCAGTGCCTGGAGTGCTCCATGCAGCACACACCCACCCTCAGCACGTTACAAATGTGTTTGCACCGTCAGTAAATCATATTTCTAGCACTGTACTAATTACAGGGGCGGCAATGCATATAATAAAAAGTTTGTGCCCACCGTGCTTGGCACACACCCCTTCTGGGATACTGTTGAGCTCATTCATGATTTCTGCTTGTGAAGACATTCATCCAAAACATGCCTTTAATTGTGATGTCAAGCACGAGAGCAAATCTTCAGAATCAGAGAGGCAGCATCCTTTCACATCCATTCTGATCAGATTCAACTTTCTTTTATTCATTGTTATTAGTCACTGTATTTCTGGCACAAAGGGGGTTTCGGTAGTCAGAGAAACTGAAACTTGGGTGGCGAAAAGCAGTTGTGGTGGCTCCTCTCTTCCCCAGGAAAGAAGCGAGCCCTTTAAAAGATATTTCTCGGGAAGAAACAAGCGATCCATACAGTACAGCCTTGTGTGGAGCAGAAAATGAGGCTGCGTGCTCGCTGATGTCTAGTTACTGCAAACTTAGCATCACAATGCCCGCACTGCCAGGCCCTGAGCCTCCCGGGAGAGCATCCCTGAAATCCCGAATGGAACCAGAACTGCTCTTTCCCGGAGTCCCCGTTCCACCGCCGTGCGCGGGGAGCAGGGCAGAGGCTGGCATCGTCTCCCGCTGGGGCCTGTGTCTCCGGGCTCATATGAGGAGGGAGATTTGTGAATGATGGATATGGAAAGGCAGGACTTGTGTTGAAAAGGAATGTAAAAGGAGGGGAAAAAACTTGAAATTTAGAATCAGAATCTTGATTTTTTTTTTTCATAGACACATTTGTAAGTTGATTAAAGGCTTTCAAGGCATGTCCTTGCAGAATGTGGAGAAAGTTAAAAAGGAAAAGAGCAAATGCTTCCCTCATTCCCCTCTGCTGGGCCTGTGCGGGAGGCGGCCCACCAGCGACACACACCCTCAGGACGCCTGGCTCTCAAAACCCATAGGAGAGCTGCCATTTGCTCTCAGACGCATTTGCTCTCTGATGTCTGAGTCAAGGAAGGAGGAAAGGGCCCTGAGAAGGATGCAGACTTGCACACTCAGTGAAGACCCTCCGTGCATGGTGCTGAGGGCATGTTCATGGTCAGAAGGGAAGAGAACAGCTCTGTTTCTGGAACTCTGTACGATTTTGGAGGGGCCAGTGGGAGCACTGGGAGGGAGGGCAGCAGGGCCAGCCATGTATGGCAAGACTGGGGACTATCTCTCTCATGCCATGCTCCCTCATATCGCAGAGGTGCTCTGTGAACTCTGAACCCCCAGATAGTGCAGCCATGGCAGGGGGCTCCAAGATCCCGGAGCCAGGCCTCCCTCTTGGGAGGCCTCCCCTTTCCCGAAAGTGGGCGTGGGGGCAGAGAACATCTTAATGCTCACAAACAGGGGGCAATGAGGCATTTGATCCATGGCCTCTAATTATCTGTACAACTTTAATAGTCTTCGAGTTCATTATCTTGGAGATGAGAAATAAAGGACCGAGTCATAGGCATCCATATTTTAAGTTTATTTATTGCCTCGCTGAAATCAAAAAGCAGGGGAAGAACTCTCAAAACTTGGCCTGTGCAAGACAAAAGGATTTTGCTCCATTCCAGGACTGATTGAGTGTTTCAGGACCCAGAGGAGGCTGGACAAGTCCCAGCTCAGAACAGGCTCTCAAGGGGTTCCTGGGGGTCTCCAGGGACAGGGCACCAGGACGGCCAGCAGGGAAGGCGGTGGCCCTGCCAGGAGAGCCCACTGGAAGCAGCATGGAAACAAGCTCCTATGAGTGGGCGACTTGCTGTCTCTCCACCCCAGGCAGCATCACGTATGAGCCATTAAGTAATGACACAGGGTTAGTACATTGAAAAGATATCTTGCAAGATGTTGTACACAAACACTGCTGAAGCACAAACAGGAGGCCGGAGCGTGGCGCTGAAGGCTGGAGGCTGAAGGCTCCCGGCAGGGCAGCCCTGGGAGGGCCAATGCTTCCCCCTCCCTCTCCTTTCACCATGTTGTGAACAACCTGCTCCGCTTCTCAGGAACAGCTGGAGGACTGAAACAATGAGGAAAGGGGCAGAGAGCATGCCCCGGGAGCGGTGAGACCCCCCTGACCAGCTCCGGCCAGGGAGCAGCGGGCCTGACTTCAGGGGAAATGCCTACTCTCCCTCCACAGTCGTGTCTCCGGTGTTCCAGTTTAATTACCTTCTTCACTGCTGCCTTAAATGAAGACTCTAAACACCTTCCCCTTGTATCCGTGCTTATACGCGAAGCCAGCAGTCAAACGGCACCGTTTATAATGTCTCGGCTCCTATTCTGTGACTTCTTCTCCCCCTTTTAACCTGAATCTCTAACCTATTTTAAACATGCCATCCCCCCGCCCCATTAACAGAAGGGATCCTTTTTTCTCTTTCTGTCTTTCCCCCTCAGTAGATGAACTTTAAATGCAATCCTGCGCTCCTCCTGGCTGACCCGCCTGCTGTGAGTAATTGTCTAGAGAGAATAGGAGAATCTAAGAGCTTTTGTGAAAGGGAATAGAGAAGACAGACATTATTATGATTTTGAATCCGGAGCTCTCTTCTTTTCTTTCTTTCTTTTTATTTTTTTTTTTCCTGGATCTAACAGCTGTTTCCTATCACAACTGGTGTTTGAAAGACATTGCAAAAATGACTGTATCCGTATCACAATTAGTTTCACAGGCAGCTAATAACTTACTTGCCATCCATGCCTGATTTAATCAGGACAGCCCTGATTTACGAGTGTTTGTCCCAGTGTCCGGCCCTCTCTGCCAGTTCCTCAGGGTGGGTGCCCTTTGGGGTGTTGATGGAGGGAAACGCCCCCTTTAGGGCTGCCTGTTCGCCAAGCGAGGCGAGGATGGGCCCCTGGGCTTCTTCCCAGACAGGAGAACCCCAGACCCAGAGACTCAAGAGCTGGGTGGGGCGAGGCAGCCTCTCCCGGGTCACACCTACCCCTCCTACCCCACCCCACTCACCTGCCTCCCTCGCCTCCCCTGGGTCACACCTACCCCTCCACCCCCGCCCCACTCACCTGCCTCCCTCTCCTCCCCAGCACAGAGCCCGCTCACACTTTAAGGTCAAAGATAGTTCCAAGCTTCACATTCGTTCAGACATAAAAGCCCCAAGCCTTTGGTGGGGAGGCTGCTGTCAATGGTGCCAAATTATGCGTGTCTAGTTTTTGTGATGTGATCTACTGCCGTTCATTAGGGACTGAGCTGGGCCCATCGACTCATTTTTCTTGGGGCAGCGAGCTGGTCTGCAGGGAGTCCCGGTGCTGAGAGGCCAATCCGTCCTTTGCTCACTCAGCAACTTTGCTCTTTGAATTTTTTTTTTTAATGAAAAATTTTAATGCAGAATAGAGGAATCAGGCCTTGGACATAGAAGTGAATGGATCAGATCTTGCAGGAGCCAAGCCCTGGAATATATTAATATGTAGTGAGTGCAGTAACAACTTTGAAACATTCACAAATCTGTCTGGCAGGGCATGTCTCCTGTTTTAAAGTGTCACTGCTGGGCCTTAATTACACACATAAGAATAAGGTAAGGGGGCGTGTCACACTTCGGAATTTTAGAACTTCACATTGTATAAAACACTGCACCTCTAAAAGGCTACGCAGACCACACTAACGTGTCAGAACTTCCCTCTTTGGCAAACATACAAAAGACTCGTGCAAAGAGTAACGGAAGTTGAATACAACGGGCTAAAAGCAATGCTTTTCTGTTCCTAAGCGACCAGAACTGGGCCAAGGAGACTCAGCGTCTAAATATCCCGGCAATGGATCAGTGAAGGAATGAAGAGACTTGTCCACCATTCAGCTGCTCCAGCTGCTTCAGTCCATCTTGGCAACTTCTGGTGGCAGGGAAGTGACAGGCATCAGGGTGGAGGGCAGGGCGGAGGGCAGGGCGGGAGTCCTGAGAGGCGGGCATGGTGGATGCACCAGCTGGGCCTTTGAACTGCCATCTCCTGTGCCGTCCCTTCAGGGAGACCTCTTCCTAAGGCTCTCCGTTCTAGGGAGCAAAGGTCCTGTCCCAAGGTTTAGAAAGCAAAGTCCTCAAGACTGCTACCAGTCCGGCGAGACCAAAACCAGGAGAGTTTCCCAGAGCCGCCAGGAGGGCAGGAGATCAGATGGACAAGCAGGCGTCCTGCAGAACACTTCTCATCCCAGCACCCTGTCCACAGCATCCCCACGGAGGCCCAAGTGAAACAAAGGTGAGGACAAATATCTGCCCTGTAGTACCTGAAATGGCCATTTCACCCAAACCCAGGGAAGCTACCTGCTGTTGTACAAAGTAAAGACACATGCGATCCTGAAAATATGGCATCAGGTGGTGACTGCACAGACAGCACACTCCAGCCTGCGCGAGAGCCCCTCGTCAGCTCACAACTCACAGCTATCTCACAGGCTCTCAGGCTCGGCAGTCACCACGCCTGGGAAGCAAAAGCCTCCGTTCCCGACAGTCATCACAATCTGTTTGCAATTACCAAGGAAAGAAAAGAAAGATCCTGAAGACCCATCCTCACGGTGTTAAATGGAGCCTTTGGTTTTCTATCTGTGTTGCTGATGAGCCCGTATTTTTGGAGAAGCTGTAACAGGAACTATGGGGGACTTAAGTTCCCTTTTGTTTTGTGTTTTTCTTTATCAGGCATTTTCTTTTGCGAAGAAAGGTCAGAGGTGGAGACAGTATTCCCTCATTTGTTAGGAAGGCACTGAGCAGAAAGAAGTTTCATAAGAGGTTATTTCAAATAAATTATTTAAAGAAAAAACAGGACTGCCATCCAATGCCAGGGATGGACGTCTGAGATGCTTACCAGCCTCCGGCTTACATTTGGCATTATTTCTTACATTTTTCTGCATACTTTTTTTCTCCATGTGCAAACACAGGCCAAGTTTGGTTGTTTCAGGGCCATGCTAGGATTGGACTCTGCACAAGTACTGCAGTCAAAGAGGAGAAAATGAAAGAGAAAAGTGACTGCCGATCCATCTCACTTGGCATGTTTATATGTTCTTTTAAGCAAAAAAAAAAAAAAATCCTGTTTACCAAATGGAGTGTCAGGAACATTGTGTAAAAGAACACTTATCTGTGAAACTTTGATCTTTCTCCGAAGCACCATTAGCAGAGACTCACAGGATGATTGCTTGGGAGCAGGGGCAGGCAGAGGGGAGGGTGGAGGAAGGGACTTTTCAAGGGGGGAAAAGCTTATTGTGCTACCTATGGTTGCATTTAGAACAGAAATCCTGTGAAATCCCAGGAAGCAAGCTGAAGCTGGGCCACTGGCTGGGCAATGCCACCGCCCAGGCCCCCCGTGCCCACAGAAACATGGGCCAGGGCCTGGCTTCAGTCAGCCCCTCGCTAAGGCCAGCTCCAGGAAGACAGTCCAGCAGCTCTGGGGCAGGGCAGGGGCAGCCCAGGCTCCAGCCTCCTCCTCCAGAGGCTGGAGAGCACCACACGATTTGTTACTGAGATCAGGAAATCAGAGGCTTATGAAATTTCCAGTTACTTTCTGTTTCATCTAGGTCTGGCAAAAACAAGCAGAAGAAGAAAGAAAAGAAAAAGGTGGGAGGGAAAAAAGGAGGAAGGAAGAGGGGGAGGGAGGGAGGAAGGGAAGAGGGAAGGAAGGAAGGAAGGAAGGAAGGAAGGAAGGAAGGAACGAAGGAAGGAAGGGAGGGAGGGATGGAAGGAAGGCAGGAAGGCAGGAAGGCAGAAAGGAGGGAAGGAGGGAAGGAAAGAAGGAGAAGGGAAGGGAAGGGAAGGGAAGGAAGAAACACTCTCATATGATTAGGATTTTCATGTCCAGCTTAATTCTTTAATTTTTACCTGTAAAGGAACAAACAAAACCTGTATGTAGAAAAGAAATCGTAGTTTGTACTACATATGTTTAAATTGGAAATGTTCAAGGAAGAGCAAGGAAGAATTAGGGAACTGACAAAAGGACTTCACGGGAAGGCCTGGGGCAGGTGCCGACGATGGCGCAGCTCAGGGCAGAGAACAGCGGAGCGTCCCCAGTCAGTTTCTGCTTGTGGTAGCACAAGTGGCACTCACTGGAGGAGTAGTGTGGCCCCTGCACGTGTCTTTGGAGGATCCAGAATTCACATGAGTCTGAGTTCTTCAAATGCTGCCGATGGCATTGCCTGATAAGAAAAGTCTAATGATTGTGGAAATGCTTCCATTGCACAAAGGCTTCCATTAGGCCCTGGCTCATCAGCCTACCTCACTGAGCATCCACATTTCTCTTCAAACCTCCTGGACGGGGCCCAGCACGCTGGGCAGGAGCCGAGTTTCTGAACTAGTTCTGTGTCCCTTTTGGAAGCGCTTCCCATGCACCTTCTATAGGTCAAAGAGGGTTAACCACCAAGAGCTGTAGAAGCCTAGGGCATAGTCTCTGTCCATAAACAAAACAAAAGAACGTTCTTGATAGAGGCCAAAGAGCCCTCAAGAACCATTAGCGAAAGCAATAATTCTATATGATAAATTGCCAAAAACATGACACGTGCAATTAAAAATGGAAGCCAATGGAAGTACTGGCCAGGAGAGTGAAGTCAGTGAGAGCAACGGTGAGGGGCAAAGGCATCAGAGAGGCCTTCAGAGGGCAAGTGACTTGGATGATCAAACATTCCAGATCTGACGTGGGGCCAGGGCCCTGGGTGCCCAGTGAACACTGTCTGTCACACTCGCAACAAAAGGCGTGGAGTGCCACAAATCACGGAAACCAAAGGGCCCGTGAAAAAGTAAATGTAAAGCCGGGCACAGTAGCTCACCCCTGTAAACCCAACACTTTGCGAGGCCAAGGTAGGCAGATCACTTGTAGTCAAGAGTTCGAGACCAGCCTGGCCAACATGGTGAAACCACCTCTACTAAAAATGTAAAAATTAACCAGGCATGGTGGCACACACCTGTAATCCCAGCTACTCAGGAGGCTGAGGCACAAGAATCACTTGAACCCAGGAGGCAAAGGTTGCAGTGAGCTGAGATCGCACCATTGCACTCCAGCCTAGGCAACAGAACCAAGACCTATCTCAATTTAAAAAAAAAAAAAAAGGAAATATAGAAAGCCACCTGGGCAGTGAAGCGGCTTGACACCCCTTACCTATTGGGGATACTGGGGACACAGATAAATTTCTCTGAGCTTCTGTTGCTTTGACTGTAAAATGGGACTTGTAGCATCATCCCCCTGACCCCAAAGGATGCTATGTAAAGTTGAGATATAAACAGAAAGCAACAAGGATTTTCATTTTAGTTGGAATCTCGTTTCAACGCTACTAAAAGTCAGGTTCTTTCATGTATCTGAGTCAATCCAAAGAACCCAGCATGGTTAGTATTTTCAGCAGAAGCCACAGAGAAGTAAATACAGTGCCTCAAATCTCCCAGCGGTAATGAATCAAGGACTAGAATTTGGTCTGTATCTGCAAATTCTATATTCTTTTTACAACATTATTTTATAAAAGATTCTAAGTTAGACTTTCACAAGAGTTCAAACAATTCAATGTTCTAAGTTGTTACTTTCGATTGACAATTTACTAAGAATCAATTCAAAAGCAATGTGTATGCCACGTAGCTAATACCCTTCCCTCCATTTCATCTTTGCTGCAAGACAGAGGGAGGCAATGATAGGCTTGTCTGACAAATGATGAAAGTAAGGTTTAGCGTTTGTTTTTTTGTTTGTTTGTTTGTTTGTTTGAGACGAAGTTTCACTGTCTCCCAGGCTGGAGTGCAGTGGCACAATCTCGACTCATTGCAACCTCCACCTCCCAGGTTCAAGCAATTCTCCTGCCTCAACCTCCTGAGTAACTGGGACTACAGGTGAAAGCCACCACGCCCAGCTGATTTTTGTATTTTTAGTAGAGATGGGGTTTCACCATGTTCGTCAGACTGGTCACAAACTCCTGACCTCAGGTGATCCACGCACCTCGGCCTCCCAAAGTGCTGGGATTACAGGCGTGAGCCACCGCGCCTGGCCGAGGTTCAGCATTTAATTAGCCAAAATAGCACCTCCAGAAATGTCCAGAAATGTGCCAGAATTGCAGAGCAGGTCTATCTGCCTCCAGCAGCCAGTGATCTTCCCTGTCATGAAGCCATGGTCACCCCTCAGGACATCTAGTCACCCACAAAATATCACAGCTAGCTTATTAGCTGTGTGGCCTTGGGCAAGTCCTGTGGTCTCTGTCAGGCTCCTCATCTATAAAATGGTTATGTTAATAGTATCCACCTAAGCCTGGGTGTGTACATTAAATTAAAATTTTAATTTTAATTTTTAATTTGAGTTCAATTAAAAGTTAATTCAATTTAATTAATTAAATTATATCTATTAAAATAACCTGGGTTAAAGCTAAAATACTACCTACCTAATGCAGGCAGCTTGGTGTGAACTGAAGGAAAGAAAATATATAAAGGGCTTAGCTGAGAACAACGCCTGGCATATTTTAACACTTTACAAATGTTTGTCTTCAGTAGTAAGAGTGTCATTATCATTACTGTCATTTTTATTATTATTTTGGTTGTGGCCAAGAGAGTTCACTCAGGTTCACACTACTGGTCTGAAAACTGTTCCATGTAGGTTTTTATGCAATAGTCAATAAAAACGTGATTTTGACATCATTTCTTACAATGTCCTATAAATTCTACCTACATTTGATACATGTGAATATTTGGCAAACTGATCAAGGTCTATCATCTGCCCTTCGTGCTGCTCATAGTGCTTCATCGCCAGCAACTCAACCCATTTTCAAAGGTCACCATATCTTGCAATTCGATGTTTACACACGCAGCTGCTGCTTTAACCCAGACCCCTAGCACTGCTTCTTTAGAAATATGGCTATGCCCAGGGTCTGATAAATCAATCAATCAACTCCAATCAATGCACTAGGAACTCAGATGCATGTTGTTTTCAGGTTGGTGGATGCACTGGACAATGCCCAGGATGTGTCAGTGCAGTTGACCATGCCCTTCTTCTTGAAACCCCACTTCGTTATCCCAAGAACCCACCTCTTCTGTTGCTCCCCCCTAATTCCTGGGTCACGTGTTGTTGGTCCTGGTCATAGTTTCCTGTATATCCAGTACTTAAGTGGATCTCCATCCCAACCTATTTACACATTGGGTGCTTTCCTCCATTCCAATGGTTCTAACTCACTCCTCTTGTAGGCTGAAGACCCCAAAGTTACCATTCCTTGCCCTTGAACTTCTGCATCAGTCCACCTGTGTGATGCCACCTTGTAAAGCTGAACTTTGCATCTTTTCATCATGCCAGTCACTCAACACCCAACCAGACCTCAAGCATTCCAGAGGGTTGGACTCCTGTCTCTGTCATTGTCACCACTACCTGGTTCACAGCTTCATTGTTCCTTATCTGGACTGTTCCAGTAGCCTCGTGCATGGTCTCTCTGCCTTTAGAATTGCCCCTTCAAATCCACCCCCAACACACACACACACACGCACAGACATGCACACATTCACACACACACACATTCACACCCACACACACACATGCACACATGCACACACACACATGCACACATGCAGGCACACACATTCATAAACACACACATGCACACACACATGACCACCCTAGAGGTCTGTCTCAGACACTCACCAGATTAAGCCATTCTCTGCTGAAAACCTTAGTTTGGACCCTATCACTACAAGACAGATCCTAAGCCCTTCTGCATGTCAGAGGACCAGGAACCCGCTCTTCACATGTGCAAATGCTTCATCCCCCACCCCCTGCCTTGACCTTTATCCTTCGGTCATCAGGAAATGCTTATGATCACCAGCACAGCCTTCAACCCTCAGGTTTCATGCTGTTGAATGTCCTCCTTTGTCCACTCCTGTGCTGTTCAATATTGTCGCCACTGGCTACATGTGGCCTCTGAGCACTCGAAATATAGCTGTACGTGGAAAATAGACATTGCATTTTGAAGACCTGGTGCCAAAATAGTGTAAAATATTAACATATTTCATACTAATGATATGTTAAAATGATAAGATTTTTGATATATTGACTTAAATAAACTATATGATGAGTATCAGTTTCACTTGTTTCTTGTTACTGTTCCACTGTGAAAATTCAGTGGCTTTGTGTGTGCAGCTCACATTCTACTTCCAGTGAGCAGCCGTGGTCCCGTCCACCTTCTCTCCATGCCTCCCTGACTCCTCCTCTTTTCTTCACCCATCAACGTCCTTCACATCTCTCATGACAGCTTAAGGATCAGCTCTTTCAAGGAGCCCTTCTGCCATCCCTCAGAACTAAGACAAGCACCTTACTCTGTGCTAAGACGCCCATGCACACCTTTATCCTTTCATGTTTCACACTGAAATAATCCAGTTACTCACACCCAACTAGACTATAAGCTCCTTGAGGGTAGGCACTATACTCAGTCACATTAGTTTAAATGCATTCGTACGTTCAACAAATATTCCTTAGACATCTGCCATGCCCCAGCGCTGCTAGAAATTCATTCCTAATGGTTGACACAGTACTAGCCAGGAATAAGGAAGAATTAAAATAGGTAGATTAAAGCATCTTAGGAACTGGTAATTTTCAAATAGTCTACTAATCTGGAATTAAACTGTTTATTTCAATTTAACAATATTTCCTGCATGCACATCTTATTACATGCTTTAGAGAATGCAAAATAGAATATTCATTCATGCACTCTTCCCTCAAAGAGCATTAAATCTAGTAGTGGTAAGATACAGGAATAAATAGGTATGATAGAATACAGAATATAAATGTTGTGAGAAAAGTTCAATGTCTTATGAGAATGCAGAGAAGAGAGATTCTTTGGCAGGGCATGGTAGCTCACATCTGTAATCCAAGCACTTTGGGAGGCCAAGGCAGGCAGATCAGTTGAGGCAGGAGTTTGAGACCAGCCTGCCCAACACAGTGAAACCCTTTCTCTACTGAAAAAACAAAAATTAGTGAGGTGTGATGGCACACACCTGTAGTCCCAGCTACTCAGGAGGCTGAGGCAGGAGAATTGCTTGAACCCGGAAGGCAGAAGTTGCAGGGAGCTGAGATTCCTCCACTGCACTTCAGCCTGGGTGACAGAGTAAGTGAGACTCCACCTCAAAAAAAATAAAAATTAAAAAAAAGATTATTCAACCATCTAGAAAGTCAGAAAAGGCTTCACGGAGGAGATGAATTTGAGATGGCACTAGGAAGATGAATGGGATTTTGAAGGGAGGAGTGGTGATGGGGAAGGAAGGAAGAGACAGAGCACGGGTACTCGGGAGAGAGGGACAGGGTGCGGCCTTGCCAGGAGACAGGACAGAACGGGGTTTGGTAAGAGGCTCACGTACGTCTCCTAGAGTGCATTATTTTGCTGGGGCTGCTATAACAAAGTAACACACTCTGAGTGGATTAAAGCAACAGAAATTTCTTCTCTCTCATTCTGGAGGCTGGAAGTCCACAATCAAGGTATCAGCAGGGCCACGCTTCCCACAAAGGCTCCAGGGCAGAGTCCTGCCTGGCTTCTTCTGGCTTCAGGTGGTGCCCAGCAATCCTCGGAATGGGCACCTTTGCTTGCTGCAGCATCACCCCAATTTCCATCTCCAATGGCCATCTTTCCTCCATGAGTCCTCGTCCAAATTTTCCTCTTCTTAAAATATATTCAGGCCAGGCGCAGTAGCTCAGGTCTGTAATCCCAGCACTTTGGGAGGCCAAGGCAGGCAGATCACTTGAGGCCAGGAGTCTGAGACCAACCTGGCCAATATAGCAAAAACCCCATCTCTACTGAAAATATAAAAAATTAGCTGGGCGTAGTGGTGCATGCCTGTAATCCCAGCTACTTGGGAGGCTGAGGCATGAAAATCACTTGAACCCAGGAGGTAGAGGCTGCAGTGAGCCAAGATTGTGCCACCATACTCCAGCCTGGGTGACAGAGGAAGACTCTGTTTCAAAAAAAAAAGTCATCAGTCATTGGAGTAGGGCCACCCACTCCAACATGACCTCATCTTAACTCTATCACTATGCTTAACTGGACCAATGTGACCCAATCAAGTTCCAATCCATAAACTTCAGGGAATGGGGCTTCACCAAGCCTTCTTCCAGGGGACACAGTTCAACTCACAGCCAGGAAAATCAGGAAACAAGGATCAAAAGGAAGCATGGGGCCAGACCATGCAAGACCGTGAATCCCAGCAGAGGATGGTGAAGCTGATGTGCAGGGAAATAGTTGTTTATGTAAAATCCAAACAGGACTGAGATCTGTCGAGCATGAAGAGCTGAATTCCTTACCATCTTTACCCTGCTGCCCTTAGGCGAACAGTGTCCACAAAAGGTTCATCATGGATAGCAGCGCGTCCTCCCACACACCCGTGCTCTGGTTGTGCTTTAGGTACTTGGGGAAAGTTCCGAGGCCACTGGAGTACTCTCTGGCCCTTGGAAGTGGTACGTTGTAATGACCCAGCAGAGGTTCAGAGAGCCGTGCTGTCTGTGTTGAGTGCAGTGGTACTGACAGGACCACGTAGACTTGATGGTGCCCCGGGACACCAGGGCTCGGAGGACAGGAGCCGTGCTGGATGTTCACGTGGTGTCTGATTGCACAATTCCACGAAGCCAAAGCGAGACCCGTCTGCAAGTATCCATTCCCTGCCTTATTGCCTTCCTGCTGTGTAGCCGCGGCCCGGCACTTCCCTCTTCAAAACCCATGAACATTAGGCCTAAAAATACATATTAGGGTTTTTGAAAGTTAGAAACTTTACATACAAAATGAACCTTCATCAATTTCTAGTTAACGTCGAATCACTCATAACACGTATTGCCGGGACCCTGTTTCACTGAACAACTGTCACTTCAGGATGCGTTAAAATTTTCAGAAAAAGAAAAGCACAACTACATAAGAACTTATTTAATGCCTCTGATGGCTTGGTAAATTTTAATGAGAATGCGCTGCTTAAAGAACCCACAAAATGTATACAGTCTTTGTTATTTTACATCTCACCTCGATCCCCTCCTCCCTGACCCACTGCTCACTTGGATAGACATAGTTTTGTGCCCTAACACTGGATCTAATGCCTTGCTCACTGGCCATATAAATATGTGAGCCCCTCCAGCCCCCTTTCTGAGGAGATCTACAAGTAAGTATGTAGCCGTTTCTTCCAAAAGTTTATGTGCACTGTCAAGGTGATCCCTTTAGAAGACAGACTTGAAAGGCTGGGTTGGTTGTGAGTGTGAAAGAGGAACCTGCTGCTCCGGGAAGGTGTGGTTCATCGTGGGGAGAAGGAAAGAATGAGAAGATGAATCTTCAGCCCCCAGGCCTCCATCACAGCCCAGGCTTCCCGGCGCCAGGGGGCCCCACTGGCACAGGCCTTCTCGGAGCATGGGCTCCCCTCAAATCCCTCACCCAGGGTGCAGCTGCTCAGCTGCAAAATCCTTCTTCAGCATCTCCCAGGAAAACTGGGGCTGAACAGTCATGCTCCTGTGTAAGATAAATACAACTGGCTATTATTCCTGGAGCCAGAATGCCATGCGGGGTGTGGTGCAGGGCAGAGGGGGCGCTGAGGGGAGCCCGCAGCCCACTGCACCAGGGACTCGGAGCGAGGGTGCCCTTTAGCACCGTGAGAACCTTCACAGAGGAGTTCAGTTTATTTTTAACAGGGATTTGGTATCCGTACAATAATGACTCTAAATATGCAAGCCTCTAGAGAGACAAAGTGCCCAGGTCTCTCCCAGACCCTCCAACCACTTAGCCACCGCATTTGAAACTCGTGGGGAAGACGCTTGCCTGGATTTTATCAGCAAAGCCTGGCTGCCCTGCTCACTCTGAGCAGTGTGTGCACTGTGCCCTGGTGCAAGCCCTTCTCTGCTTACTCCCACACCCACCGCTCATCCCCACTCCCCTCCGCCTTTCCAGGGTACCGAGGAACTCGGAGGATGTTGTGATCTCCATGAACTTAGACAAGAAAAGAGGCCCCCTCAGCCTGTGTTGTCGCCTTCAATGAAGATGCTGCAGAACTCCTACAAAACATTCCAGGCAACCCCGCTCCTGTGACGCGTGTCGGGCACCGAGGGTGCTGGTGACATCTTGTGGTGGAGCCGGTGACAGCCGCTGCTCACGCCTCCCCGACACCACACAAGCTGTCCGGGAGCATCCAGCACTGTCGCTCCTCATACATCAGCAAGGAGGCATCTGGGATCTGAGGGCTGCTGCCAGGATCCACCGGCGCACCCACCCGAACCTTCTCTGCCCACCTGGCCAAGCCTTGCCACTGGCAGGCCTGCCAGCTCCTCTCCCAGCAAAGCCCTTGGATTGCGGGAATGATTTGTCTGCCGTTAAATCACAGTGGTACCTTTTGGTTAAATTCATACAAAAAGATTCTTGTGCAGAGTGGCTGCAGGCAGTATTTTTGAACCCTGAACCCTGTAATGAGAGCGTTATTGGAAGCATGAGGGAAGCCAGCAGAATGATTTAGAATGTGTCCTCAGAGCAGAGGGGAAGTCCGACTTCTCGCAGGCACGGAGTGATCCGGGGACAATAGGGAACTGAGGTGGGAAAGGGGTCTCCAGTACCCATTTACTTTTCCTCTCGTGTTTCTTCTCAACACACATTTTATTCAAGTGATTTGGGGATTTTTCTTTAAAGCGGTGGGTTCTGGGTCTGGATACTTTCTGAGTCATTGATGCTTAGAAAAATGCAGCATTATTTAATCAAAGCAAACGGTATAATGTATTCTTTCAAAGAAACCGTATTTCATGTTTGGAGCCTACCAACATACTGAACACAAATGACCGTGCTTTGCTTTGAGGACGTCCTGTCTTTTAAATCTGATTCCCTAAACACCACCGATCAGTGCCCACTATTTCCAGAAATTATTAGAGCACATCGTGTTGATTACCAGCTCTACTATTCTAGCACTTGCATAACTATTATTTAACTTACCTTTAAGGTAATCTTTCAATATGGGAAATGGGGATATTGTCATAACCATTTTTTTCAACAGAACATACCAGAAACCAGAAAGTGTTTGCCTGCAAAGTTACACAATTAGTGATATACTAAGAACTAGCAGACCAATTTCTCCCTTCGTGCTGGCGCTGGCACCTCCCATAAATTCCAGTTCTCTCTCTCAGCAACTTGAGGGTGATCCTGTCCCGCTATTGGCAGGAGCAGACTACCCCGGGTTGCAGAAGGCCATGCGCATCTCGAAAGAAGGATGTGCAGAGCTCCGGAAGTGGTCCACGCTACCCTGACGGCCACATGTGGTGGTTCAGACTGTGCACTGCACAACTGGGCATTGGGGAACTGTTATGCCTTGGTCTATGCAAATAGCACCTCTTACTGTGGCACCGTGCCCGACCTGCACAGCCATCAACAGCAGCTTCTGGGTGTGTCTGACACTCTGAGCCTCAACCTGACTGCCTGAGATGGAGCCCTCTCCCAGAAGGGGCCAGGCTGAGCCCTCTTGTTTCTTTAGGGCACTTTCATCACCAGCCTAAGGTGCTGGCTCCTCAGCTGAGGATAACAGAAAATATGACAGCTGATGCCCCGAGGGACTTCTCTTTCCTACTCAAGTTTCAAAACACAGGGGTTCTGAGGAAGCTTGGCTTTTTCATGTCAGAAAACACGTAGCTTGTACCCTCAAGTCCACACTGCAAAATGCCAAAGTCTGTTGCGTGCTAAAGCACTGCTGTGTCCTCCTGTGGATTACACACAACTGAGGGTGGCACCCCAAAACAGCCATTCAGTGCTTTCACAGTATTGTTTCAAATCCTGTAGGCAAGAAAGACTGGATATTAAATCGAAGGATCTGCTCTTAACCTATGACATGGGCATGTTATTGTTACCAAATAAAGCTGAATCCACATCTACACAAGAAATAACAGAAATATTCAAATATGTCGATGACTTCTACACGCATTCTGTTCTCACAACCTACTATCCTGTAGTCCTGACAGCCAGCCGGCCAAAATGGTGTTGTAGCATTTTCTTTTCAGGAATGCAGTGGCCTGTGGGGTCTGCCACACATGACTGGCTTGAGCCTTGACCCAGCTTGCTCTGGCACATTGACAGCAGACTCTGAAGTTAGTTGTGGTTTAATTTCTTCTTCTCCCTGGATATAAATGTATGAATAAACTGGAACTCCCCACTTGGAGAGAGGGAGCAGCACTCTAAGGGTATCTATCATGCCTGCAGAGAACTTCCCAGGAATTCAACTCGACGTCAGCAGATAACTGTGCAGATGCAGATACCTCTTGGAAACAGTCAAAAGACTACATGTTTTTAACAGAAAGGATTCAGTTAAAATGTTAGCTGAGTAATCTGCGAATAGATAATCACACAATATAAAGAAAACGTTTCAGTAAATACTTTAGATTTCTTTCTTCTGCTATAAGTTCCAAAAATGATGGCAACTCAGAATAAAAATGATTATTTGAGGCGATGGTATCCCAAGTACCCTGATTTGATCATTACATATTGTATGCTTGCATCAAAATATTAAATGTACCCCACAAATATGTACAACTATTATGTACCACATTTTTAATGGTGTTTAATCCTAATGCACCAAAATTCTCTGTTTATTCCCAGCGCATTGGTATCACTTACGAAGCCTCTCCTCTCCACAGGATTCTGTGCTGGGTGTGAAAATCTGACCAAAATTGAGGCGATACAGTCATTGCTCTTAAAAAGCCTAAAATCAAGAGGAAGACAATAAACATATGAACATTTTAACTGGGACTGACAGTGAGAAGGGGGATAGCCTTGACACACAGCAACAGAAAACACCACCATGACCAAATTCAGAGAAATGCAGCCCCTTGGGGAACTGAAGCACTAGCCTCCCACCCCCTCCACTGCACTGAGACACAAATGCTCCTCCCAGGATGAATGGAGGAAGAGAATGGAAATAAAGATGAGGGAGGAGGAAACGCTAAGAGAAGAGAAGCTGAACAAACCTAACCGAGCTCCTTATTTGCACATCTTAAATAAAGGGCTAATCTAGGTTCCTCCTGCCAATTAAGGTAAACGCTGAAAGATGTGATTTCTGGAGTTGGATGCCGACCTCCCCCATCTCTCTACTGCTCCGTTTCGGAAAGCACAGCTAACTGAATGATAGATGGTGAAGTCACTTGGGCAGTGGCCAGGAGCTATCTCCTTCTGTTCTGAGACCTGCATCCAAATTTGAGCCTGTGAAATGGCTTGGGTGATCTTAATTTGACAGTTGTCAACATTTCAAAATCATTGCCAAGTTCAACCAAATGGAAGTCTTTGATCAGGCATGGCTTTCTGTGTGTGTGTGCATGTGTGTGTGTGTGTGCGCCTCTGTGTGTGTATCAGAGAGTTGCCAATCTGAGCCCAGATAATACACCTGTGCACCCTTCTTCCGTCATATCTCATTAGCATCTCTCTTCATGATGAATTCTGTGGGAGGGTGAGAAAAAATGGCACTTCAACTTCAATAAGTTTGGTCCAAGAAGGAACAAAATATGCACATAAAAATTTTGGATAGTGGATTCATTTAAGCATCACAATCTGAAAAAAAGTAAATTATTGCACAGAATATAAAGAATATAAACTTGTACATAAAACAAGATATAATCATGAACAAAACACTTCTTAGTATTATTGACTCAGTGCATACATTTTTCAGCACAAACATCTCAGCATAAGCTAAATTTCAGAACGATTTAACCAATTCAACATCAGTAGAAAAATCATTAATAAAAGTAGTAATAATAATCATAAAAACAAGGCTT
This sequence comes from Papio anubis, assembly GCF_008728515.1. Classification (NCBI taxonomy): domain Eukaryota; kingdom Metazoa; phylum Chordata; class Mammalia; order Primates; family Cercopithecidae; genus Papio; species Papio anubis. The sequence continues at coordinate 68,406,648 of NC_044994.1, forward strand.
GGCGTGGTGGCTTACACCTGTAATCCTAGCACTTTGGGAGGCTGAGGTGGGTGGATTGCCTGAGGTCAGGAGTTAAGCCTGGCCCTAACACGGCGAAACCCCGTCTCTACTAAAAATACAAAAATTAGCCGGACGTGGTGGTAGGCCTTGTCATCCCAGCTACTCCAGAGGCTGAAGCAGGAGAATCACTTGAACCTGGGAGTGCTGAAGTTGCAGTGAGCCGAGATCGCACCACTTCACTCCGGCCTCCCCGTCTCGGGGAGCAGGGGGAAGCAACAATGAGATTTACCACATACAAGATATCTCATTTGAAAATGAAACTTTTGGCACCGTAAATATGGCATCAGCTTAGGGAAGTTATTGAAATAAAAATGCAAAAATATCTAAATACTCCATGTAACAAATACAGCTGTGGGTTTAGGAATCTTTTTTCTTTATTCTCTAAGGGGCACTCACAGAATCTAAAGGTCATTTCTATTAGTGCCAAATATCAAGAAAGCATTACCAGAAGATAAAGGACGTGTTTTTGAGGCTTTCCCTTTTTTTGGTTTCAATGTGTTGAAATGATTGCTTCCCAAAAAATTAAAGTCTTCATAAAAGTTGTGTGTGTGTAAATACAATGTTTGTTAGATAAAAATAGGTCAGAATGGCCTATTTTTGGAAGTATCTAATAAATGTTTATGGAATAAATAAATGGACAGCCAATGAACATAAACAAATCCATATAGTTTCATAAAGCAATAAAAATGTTTTTAAAAGCTGAGATTTCTGGTTAATTCTATGGTAAAAATATTTCCAAAACTGTCACCAGGTGAACTGTGCTAAGTTCATAAGTTATGGAGATATCGCCAATGGACTTTGACATCCTATAATCAGCTCACTGGAATAGTAACTAAGCATCAATCTCTAAAAAGGTCTGGAATCTTGTCCAATAATCCTAATCAGAGCCTCTGAACAGCTCAGCCTCTGGAGTCAAATACTCACCTGTGATTTGACGCAAGGTGCTTCTTATGCAGATGTGTTGACCAACATGAGGGTCTGCCTGTCAAGGGACGTCAAAACTACCTCAGCTGCCTTTTCCACCTGGCCTTATGTGGGTGAACTTGGAGTGATCGGATGTTTTTTAGAACTGCCCCATGACTCAAGGTAGAGTCATGCATCTCCACCTTGTGATTCTATTGCAGGGCCAATTCAGTTTTGTAGAGGAAAAAGAACTCATGAATATTGCGATGGTTTAGAGACAGAAGTTTCTTCATGGCCATGGATCCACGTTTCATATTGATGATGGCCATTCACTGGAGTGCCTGCAATGGTCACAGGGTTCCAAGTTTTCCATCAGCAACCAGATATGACTGCCCCAAATAGTCAATGAACTCCAGAAAGTGCAGAGATGATTGTACCCATGATAAAAGTTTTGTATGTTAGAAATGGAAGGAATTATTAGTAATCCTACACATTTGTATGCCAATAGTTGGGGGGGTTGATTAAACTTTTTATTTTGAGATAATTGTAGATTTGCATGCAGTTGTAAGAAATAATACATAAATCCAGCACTTTGGGATGCCAAGGTGGACAGGTTACCTGATGTTAGGAGTTCAAGACCAGCCTAACTAACATCATGAAACCCCATCTCTACTAAAAATACAAAAATTAGCTGGGTGTGGTGGCGTGTCCCTGTAATCCCAGCTACTCGGGAGGCTGAGGCAGGAGAATCACTTGAATCCAGGAGGCAGAAGTTGCAGTAAGTGGAGATCACGCCACTGCACTCCAGCCCAGGAAGAAGGAAACTCCAGACAGAAGGAAACTCCGTCTCAAAAAAAAAGAAAAGAAAAGAAATAATACAGACGACCCCTTACACTCTTTCTCTGGTTTCCCTGAATGGTAACATCTTACAGAACTAGAGTGCAGCATCTCACCAGGATTAACCTAGCTGGGATGCAGAACATCACCTTCCTCACAAATCTCCCTCCTTTCACCCTTTTACAGGCACCCCCACGTCCCTCCACACCCACCCCATCTTTACCGTGGAAACAAGCTGTTCCCCATTCCTAAAAAGTGATCATTTCTAGAATATTATGTCAATAAAATCAAACAGCATTTAACTTTTGGGTCTGGCTCTTGGAAACAAAATAATTCTCTGGAGATGTGTCCAGACTGTTGTGTATATCAATAAGACTCCAGTTTATCGCTGGGTGATGATCCAGCAGTGGTGTGGCTGCTGCTTCTAGGGTGAGGTTACTATTTACAAAGCTGCTATGAACATCCATGGACATTGCTGGTGTGAAAACACATTGCATTTATTTGAGATACACGCCCAGGAGTGTGATTGCTGGATTGCATGTTAAGTGTGTGTTTCATTTTTTTTAAGGAACTGCCCAACTCTTTTCTAGAGTGGCTGTACCATTTTACACTCTAACCAGTAATATATGAATGACTCCATTTCTTTGCATCTTCACCAGAATTTGATATCAACCCTATTTATTTATGTTAGCCTTTTTGATAAATGTGTAGTGATATCTCATTGTGGTTTTAATTTGCATTTCCCCAACGTTGAATGATGTTAAACATATTTTTGGATGCTTATTTTCTATCTGTATATCTTCTGGGGTGAAATAGCTGTTCATGACTTTTGTCTGTTTCTAACTGGCTTGTTTCCTTATTGTTGCATTCACTCCCAACTCACTGACTCCTCCTTCCCCTCGTTCATCCCTTAAACCTGCCCATTGAAATTTTATTCCACTTACTGTATTTTTCACTTTGACAATTTCAATTTGCTTCTTTATACCTTCTACTATTTTGCTGAGACTTCCTATTTCTTTGCTGGGATTCTCTATTTCTTTTCTCTGACTTTCTGTTTCATTCATTTGTTTCAAGGGTGTTCATACCAGCTCGTTGACACGTTGTTGGGGGTTTCTTTCAACCCATTCTGGATCATTCTAACACTTCTGACCTTTGGTCTTGACAGCTCCTGATCATCTTTTTTCATTTCATTTGGGATCTCCCTGATTCTCCATATGACAAGCGGTTTTCCACCGAAACACAGACATTTTGGGTATTGTCTTATGTGGCACTGGGTCTTCTCTAGACCTTCCTTTTAGCTGGCTCCCTCTGGCACCCCTCCAGTGGGGAAGGGGGTCACCACCTCATCACTGCCGAATGAGGACAGAAGTCCAAGAGCCTCAGCTGCATGCCACTGACACCCAGGGTGGTGCTGGTCATTACTGTGGCAGAGGTGGTTTCCGCCCTCCCACAGGCCTCTGCTGATACTTTCCTGTCCAGAAGGGGCTGGAAAGCCAGTCATCTGCTCCCTTCACAGCCTTGAATGACACCAGCACTCTGACCCCAAACCAGAGGCGCAGGAAGGGGCCTCCTTATCACTCAGACTGCCAAAGACTGGGACATCTTAAACCACAAGCGGTAATTTTCTCATAGTTCTGGTGGCCGCAAGTTAAAAATCAAGGTGCCAGCAGAGCCCATGTCTGGTGAGGGCTCCCTTTATGGCTTGCAGACAGCAGCCTTTTTGTTGGGTCTTCACATGGACTTTCATCCCTCTCTTCCTCTTTTTTATGAGGACAGTAATCCTGCAGGACCAGGATCCCACTCTTATGACCATATTTAACATAATTATCTCCTTCTAGAGCCTGTCTCCAAACACAATCATGTGTGGGTTAAGGTTTCAGCATATGAATTTTGGAGGATACAATTCAGTGCATGGCAGGAGGTGAAGTCCAGTTTCCCAAAGTGGTCTGCACTGACACAGACATCACTGCCAGCCAGCGGGATGAAACTCCCATCTCCTGGAACGCAGCCTTCTCTGACACCACCCTGGCAGGGAATTGGCTGCCTCAGTCCACGTGTCTAGGTTCTCCACCGGACCTTTTCTGGTGGGCGGGGCCACAGTTTTCCTGCAGTGTTTCACTGATGGAGCGGTTATTGTCTAAAAATTCTGTTGTACTTGGCTGCCTCTTTCCTGCTCCTCTGGCAAGACAGCAAGTTTTGTAGGGGCTGCTTTCATCGGAGCATGTTGACTTTTCCAGGTTGCCAGCTTCTTCAGCTGTAAGTCTGACGTATAAGGCAAAAGGAAAACCCAGAGAACCCAAGGTCACTGGTAAGCCAGCCTCCTCTTTCCTGCCTTTCACAGTCTTTTTTTTTTTTTTTTTTTTTTTTAGATAGAGTCTTGCACTTTCGCCCAGGCTGGAGTGTAGTGGTGTGATCTCGGCTCATTGCAAGCTCCACCTCCCGGGTTCATGCCATTCTCCTGCCTCAGCCTCCCGAGTAGCTGGGACTACAGGCACCCACCACCACACTGGCTAATTTTTTTGTATTTTTAGTAGAGACACAGTTTCACCGTGTTAGCCAGGATGGTCTTGATCTCCTGACCTTCTGATCCTCCCGCCTCGGCCTTCCAAAGTGCTGGGATTACAGGTGTGAGCCACCGCACCCAGCCCACAGTCATCTTACGTGTGTTGTATATATCGTGTCCAGCGGGGTTAGCTGTGCGTAATGAGAGGAAGAGAGAAAACTATATTTACCCCATCTTTCCAGGCACAGAAGTCTCAGTCATTGTTTGTTAAGGAGTTGCAATTAGTTGTCAACATTTACAAATTTTCTCTAACTCTGTTTCTATGTTTTCTTAAACAGTCAGAAACACCATTCCCTGAGAGCAGCAGAGGCAAGATCTACGTCTTGTCTACTCCCTTGAAAAGGTCACAGTTACTCTGGTTGCTTCAGTTCCCACCTGAACGTTCATGCACACCAGTTACTGGCCCAGCCCTGACGGAGGAGGCTGAGCCAAGCTTGAATGAGGGTCTGGGCTATTGCTGAGCGTGTCAGTCAGTGTTCAATTAGAAAAACAGAACTCCTGGAAGAGACACACAGACACATAGAGATAGAGAGAGATAGAGAACTGTGTGTCAAGAATTGCCCTGTGTGATCGTGAGACTGAAAAATAGATCTAAAATCTCATAGGGCAGGTAGTCAGGAAGGGTGGGCCCAGTGCAGGGTGAGCCATGGACACCTTGATGCTATTTGGAGTCCAGAGCAAGGAATACCTGAGCCTTCCTGTGCAGGGCTCTGCTGATCACGCCTACCAGCATGCTGAGAAGGATTCAATGGCATCTGCAAAATCCCTTCACAGCAGACCACGATGAGTATTTGGTTGAATAAGCAGCAAAGTGTGTGCATGCTACACAATGGCAGCTCCTCCTGCCTCCTGTCCTCATTCAGCCTAGCTTAGTTGACGTCAATAAACATCACATGGGTGGAGGAACAGGCACATCAAGGGAGGGCTAGTGTCCTGCACACTCACTTCCACATGCTGTCACTCATTTCTCATCATCACAGACATAACAAGCATCATACCAACCTATGCTCATTTTAAAAATTTTTCAAAAGGTATCACTTGCTCCACTCCTAGGTATATACCTAAAAGAATTAAAAACAGGTATCAAACAAGTACAAGGATACACAAGGTCACAGCAGCATTGTTCACAATCACCAAAAAGTAGAAATGACCCAAATGCACACTGATGGATGGATGGGTAAACAAATTGTGGTATATCAATACAATGGAATATTATTCAACCATAAAAAGGAATGGAGTACTGACACATGGTACAACATGAATGAACATTGAAAGCATTATGCCAAGTGAAATAAGTCAGACACAAAAGACCACATGTTGTGTATATGATATTTCCACAATAGGTAAACCTATGGGGACAAAAACCAGACTAATGGTCCTAAGACTAGTGGGTAGGAGGCAAGGAAGACAGGCTGCTGACTGGGTACAAGGTATACTTTTGGGGAGGTTAAAAGGTTTGGGGACTAAATAGGGATGGTGCTTACACAACACTGTGAATGTACTGAATGACACCAAAGTGTGGACTTTTAAATTGTTAATTATATGCTAATTAACATAAATGTATATATTGTAAATGGTATCACTTTAGGAAAATGTGCTCAGAGGAAGAAAGTTCTCCCTGCTGCCCTCTCTGTGAACCTGAAATACCTAATTCAGGCCCAACCTTTCACATACGAGGCTGCTAAATCACCTGCCCCAGGCCAAACAGGTAAGGAGACAGAGACAGGGCAGGGACATCACTCTGAAAAATGACGACTCTTTAAACACTAAAACTGCTTCTCTCTGCTAAATATGGTGAGTGTGTGGTGTTGTTTATATTATTTCTGGGAAAGCACATGTTGTTTTGTTTGTTTGTTTGTTTTGAGACAGAGTCTCGCTCTGTCGTCCAGGATGGAGTGCGGTGGCGCCATCTCAGCTCACTGCAAGCCCCGCCTCCTGGGTTCACGCCATTCTCCTGCCTCAGCCTCCCAAGTAGCTGGGACTACAGGCGTTCGCCACCATGCCGGGCTAATTTTTTGTGGTTTTTTTTAGTACAGCTGGGGTTTAACTGTGTTAACCAGGATGGTCTCGATCTCCTGACTTCGTGATCTGCCCGCCTCGGCCTCCCAAAGTGCTGGGATTAGAGGCATGAGCCACCACGCCCAGCCAAGCACATATTTTTAAGAAGAAAATAAATGCCACCACATCTGCCTGCCTAGTCAAATTTCTGCTCATGACAACTTGAGGCTCAAAGGTAAAGAGAAGAAAGCTGGAGATGGAAAATTTGAGATAAGCCTCACAATGTAAAGAAAGGAAGGAAGTCAAGGTAAGCCCCACGAGATAATAAATCCACTACTGTATTCCTCAGAGAGCCCTTTCTCTTAAGTTAAACCTAAACCTCGTCAAGGGGAGCAATGCGCATCTGTGACTTCAGCAATAGTCAATGGCTGTCTCTGATAAGGAAATCCAGTAAGGGATCCAGAGAGTAGAGGAAGAAAAGAGCAGTCACTGCAGGGCAAAAAGCAGAGGCCACCCCACTGCACCCACCCAGATTCCCAAGACATCTGGGGAAGAAGCTGCGAGGCTCAGTCATGGGCCACAAGCACAGAGCACTGTGTTTTGCTGCTGTTCCCATGACTACGTTTGCCCCCAGCCTGGAGGGAACAGGATTCCTTCTCAAACTTGCTGCTTTTGTGAAAGTGTTGACCGGCATGCCACCCTCCACACCCCTCCCTGCAGAAGCACAAAGGGAGGTGGGATAGATTCTCAGAAGCAGAGATCAGCACAGCCTGCTGGCGTCCGGGGTGGATCGGGTGGATGTATGAAGGCAGAGGAAGTGAAGGGGCTGCAGGGACAGAGAGCAACTGGACTGGAGCTCAGACTTAGGGGGACCTGTTGCTTCTTGGGGGTTTCAGTTTAAAGCCACACTAAGCGGGGTGACTTAAATGCTCATGGAATTGGTCAGGCTACGGGTTTGGTATTTCCTATCACTTTCCAAACAGGATCGCATGAGGAGGTTTCGTATTTCACAAAGCTCCTTGGAGAGGGATAGTCTATGCTTTCCTTTGGTAGCACATTCCCAATCTTACTAACACTCCATTTCCGCAGTCATTTTCTGGTTTCACCTTTTTTTAAAATTAGTAATGTTTGTTCGCTTGTTTGTTTGTTGCATTTCTCAAGCTCTTTGGTCATTAAGGGGGAAGCTTTGTGGCCATCCTAACCAGTTCACACACTAAAGAGACTATCTCAGGTTACACTCAAAACTACCTACACAACTGTCTTTCATAAAGAATATTCATGCCAATGGTCCATGATAGGGAATCCTTTGAAGTAAGTAGAGGGAAAACTACTTTCTTAACTCTGAGAGAGGAAATTTAGGAAGTTCCTGGTGTTGTATTAACGAAGGATGGATTTCTTTCTACAGTAAGTGTTTATGTACATAGCCTTCAAGTAACAGAAGCAGATATGTAAATAATTGAACTTACGAGACATTATTTACAGAAAAATCTCCATTCTCTCCGGGATCAAGATATAGAAGAAAAGTTAATTCACTTTCTAGTGTTTACACATAGCAAATGATACCAATTTGAATACTCTTCTAGGTGCTTTACATGCCATCTTTAATTCTCACCGTAATTCTACAACTTAGTCTGTATTGATCTCATTTTACAAAGAGAAAAACAGGCTGACAGCCTGCCCAAGGTCTAACAGCTCATAATTCTTTTCTTAGCCTAATCCTGGACTTGGGTGACACAATACTCTTTGATCGAAGGAAAAATGCACCAGTTAGCTATGCCCCAAATAGGACCACACATCGACAATAGTGTGGATTACTGTATTTGAAAACCCACATTTTACCACTATCACTGATATATGAGATTTCTCCTTCCACTTCGTCACTTCAGCCTTTCCTAGAGAAAGTCTCTGGGTTTCTATTATTTTCTGTAATTTCTCAAACTGAATGTCTGTTCAAGGCCAGAAAAACCAGGCAACCTGAAGCTAAGTTGCTATCGAGTTTCATTTTACATCTATTTCTTTTGGTTTCCAAACTGGCTGTATAGATTTTCTTCACTTCTATAATTTTATTAAGGAAAGAAGTCGTTAATGAAAATAGAGTGAGAAAATATGTAAATTAGTTAAAATGGACAGAAAATTAATATCCATAAAACACAAGGAGTTTCTTCAAATCAATGAGAAAAAGCCAAGCAAAAAGGCAGTGGATATAAATAAGCTTTCCACAAGAGAGAAATCAAATGACACAAAATTTGTGAAAATATGCTCAAACATACCTCTAATCAAGATGAGATCATGAATTCCTCTTCTGTTAATAAAAGAGTAGCTTGTGTTAGACTAACTTCCAACAGATAAAAAAATATAAATTTTGAAAAAAATATAAAAATCACCTAATTAGAGATTAATGAAAAGGAGGCACAAAATCCGAGGGAACTTAATATTTTAAACAGGGGCCTGCACAGGGTGAGATGCAGGATTATATGGCTTTTTCCTGAGAGCACACGCTCACCTGGGTGGAATAAAGTTGCTGAGACTCAAGCAGAAAGCCAGCGATTACCGCCTTAAGAAGTCAGAATACAAAATCTGGGAGGGATTACCGCCTTAAGAAGTCAGAATGCAGAATTTAGGACCACCAGAGTGTGGAAATTGAAAGAAGAAATCACAGAAAGGATGATAGACAAGTGAGAAGTTCTACTTCCAAACATAAAGTCTGCCCAAAATTTTAGCTAATTTCTGATTTACATATGCACAGGAGAAACTTCAGGTGGATCAGCAGAAAAGATGAGTAAAAGGGAGAGATTTTAGTGGTGACAGAGAAACAGGGTTTGGAGTTTGAGTTCAGTCAGGGTAACTCACTGCTAGAATGTTCTTCAAAAAATATATAAGAAAATCCAATGTCTGCAGTGTAATAGCCAGACTCTCAAGTATGCAATCAAAAATTAGTAGGCATGCAACAACAACAACAAAAAGCAACCACAGTCAAGAGAAAAAGCAGACAATCAAAATAACTGACTCCAGCCCAGCATGGTGGCTCACGCCTGTAATCCCAACACTTTGGGAGGTGGAGGCGGGCGGATTACGAGGTCAGGAGATGGAGATCATCGTGACTAACACGGTGAAACCCCGTCTCTACTAAAAATACAAAAAATTAGCCGGGCGAGGTGGCGCCGCCTGTAGTCCCAGCTACTCAGGAGGCTGAGGCAGGAGAATGGCGGGAACTCGGGAGGCGGAGCTTGCAGTGAGCCGAGATGGCGCCGCTCACTCCAGCCTGGGCGACAGAGCGAGACTCCGTCTCAAAAAAAAAAAAAAAAACAAAACTGACTCCAAGATGTCGTATATGTTAAAAATTAGCAGAAAATAACTTAAATCAGATATTATAAATATGTTTAAAACCTTGAAGGAAAATATAGTCATAATCAATGAAAAAATGACAAATACAGCAGAGTAAGAGAAACTATTAGAACAAAACCCAAATGAAAATTATAGAACTGAGAACTCCATTAACTGAAAGAGGGAATATAGTGAAGTAGCACAGGAAAGAATCAGTAAAATTGAAAATGAATGTACACAATAATACAACCTGAAGAACAGAGAGGATCAACAAAAAAGCAAATAAATAAAAGGACAGCATCTCACAGACCTAAAGGAGAATATCCAAGTTATAAATTTATACACAGGCCAGGCGCGGTGGCTCACGCCTGTAATCCCAACACTTTGGGAGGCCAAGGCAGGCGCATCCTGAGGTCAGGAGATCAAGATCATCCTGGTTAACGTGGTGAAACCCCGTCTCTACTAAAATACAGAATATTAGCCGGGCGTGGAGGCGCGAGCCTGTTGCGTGCCTGTCATCTCAGCTACTCAGGAGGCTGAGGCAAGGGAATAGCTTGAACCCGGGAGGCAGAGGCTGCAGCGAGCCGAGATCGTGCCACTCCACTCCAGCCTGGTAACAGAGCAAGACTCCGTCTCAAAAATAAATAAACATATAAATAAATAAATAAATAAATAAATAAATAAATAAATAAATAATTTATACACATAATTGGAGTTCCATAAGGGCAAAGCAAAAAAAATTAAGAAATAACGTTGAAATGTTTCCAATTCAGTGAAGAATATAAACTTACAGATTCAAGGTTCTCAGTGAAGTCCCAGTAAAAAAAAAAAATTTTTCAAAGAAAAAAGAAAATCTTGAAAATAGCTGAAGGAAAAGACACATTACATACAAGAAAACAACATCAGTGATATTTATCTTCTCACCAGACACAGTGGAGGAAATGGAATTGACATCACTAAAAGTGCTGAAAGAAACTGTAAGCCCAGAATTCTTTGTCAAGTAAAATTATTATTTAAAAATGAACATAAAACAAAAACATTTATTTCTTGTTCTGTATATCTGCATAACAGGTAAATTTTTGTAGTCTGAAGGCAAATGACACCAGGTAGATCTATAAGAAGGAAAGAAGAATACTAAAAGTGGTAGTTGTATAGGTTGCTATCAAAAGTTGTAATTTTCTCAATTTAAGACATATCGCTATTTAAATATTACAGCAATGCATTGTAAAAATAATAACATACATAGTTGTAATATATATATAACAACAATAGCACAAGGGATGGAGGAACTGTTATAAATTTCTTACTAATTATGTGAAATAATATAATATTAACCCTAAGAAGAGCATTATTAAAGATGCAGTGTAATCTCTGCAGCAATCACTAACACATAATGTAAAGTGTAACACATAATGTAAAGTGTAACACATAATATAAAGTACTAACACATAATGTAAAGTGCTAACATAATGTAAAGTGTACCACATAATGTAAAGTACTAACACATAATGTAAAGTACTAACACATAATGCAAAGTGTACCACATAATGTAAAGTACTAACACATAATGTAAAGTGCTAACACATAAGGTAAAGTGCTAACACATAAGGTAAAGTGCTATAGTCAAAAACACAATTAAAGAATTATATTAGAAGCCTAAAAGAATATTTGAATAACCAAAAATAGGAGAGGAAAAGAAGAATAAAGGAATAGTTCAACAAACAAAAAAAGATAAATGAAAACAAAAGAGAAAACCACAAATAGACTATATTAATAATTACATTGAGTGTAGGTTAATTTTCATCCAAGTAAAAGGCAGGGATTCTGAGACTGGATAAAAAATGTAAACCTCAATGATGTGCTAGCTACTAGATTCCTGTAAATATGAATATCAACGTAAAACATAAATATACAGGTTGGAAGTAAAAGGGTGAAATATACATTGTATATATTTTATAAAAATAAGCTGTAATAGCTACATTTTATTTTTAATTTTCGTGGGTACGTAGTAGGTGTATGTATTTAAGAGTACTTGAGAGATTTTGATACAGGCATGCAATGTGTAATAATCACATCAGGGTAAATGGGGTATCCATCAACTCAAGCATTTATCCCTTGTGTTACAAACAATCCAATTATACTTTTAGTTTTGTTAATGTACAATTAAATTATTTTAAATCAGATTATTATATTTTTTCCTATAGAGTTGTTTGAGCTCCATATTCTGTTTATTAATCCTTTCTCAGATGAGTAGTTGGCAAATATTTTCTCCCATTCTGTGGGTTGTCTCTTCACTTTGTTGATTTTTTCCTTTGCTGTGCAGAAACTTTTTAACCTGATGTGATCCCATTTGTCCATTTTTGCTTTGGTTGCCTGTGCTTGTTTGGTATTACTCAAGAAATCTTTGCCCACTCCAATGTCCTGGAGAGTTCCCCCAATGTTTTCTTTTAGTAGTTTCATGGTTTGAGGTCTCATATTTAAGTCTTTAATCCATTATGATTTGATTTCTATATGTGGCGAGAGATAGGGGTCTAGTTTCATTCTGCATATGGATATCCAGTTTTCCCAGCATCATTTATTGAAGAGACTTTTCTTCATACAATGTATGTTCTTAGAATCTTTGTCAGAAATTAGTTCACTGTAAGTGTATGGATTTGTTTCTGGGTTCCATATGTGTCTATTTTGTTCCATTGTTCTGTGTGTCTGTTTTTATGCCAGTACCATATTGTTTTGGTTATTATAGCTCTGTAGTACAATTTCAAGTTAGGTATTGTGATTCTTCCAGTTTTTTTCTTTTCACTTAGGATAGCTTTGGCTATTCTGGGTCTTTTGTGGTTCCATATGCATTTTAGAATTGTATTTTCTATTTCTGTGAAGAATGTCATTGGTATTTTGACAGAGATTGCATCAAATCTATAGATTGCTTTGGGCAGCAGGGTCACTTTAACAATGTTGACCATGTTTAACAATGTTCCAATCCATCAACATAGAACATCTTTCCATGTTTTGATGTCTATTCAATTTCTTCCATCAGTGTTTTATAGTTTTTATTATAGAGATCTTTCACTTCTTTGTCATTATAGAGATCTTTCACTTCTTTGGTTAAGTTAATTCCTAGGTATTTAATTTTATTCATGGCTATTGTAAATGGGATTACTTTTTTATTTCCTTTTCAGATTGTTCACTGTTGACATATAGAAATGTTAGTGGTCTTTGTATGTTGATTTTGTATCCTGAAACTTTACTGAATTTATTTATCAGTTCTAATAGTTGTTTTGTAGAGTCTTTAGACTTTTCCAAATATAAGGTCATATCCTCTGCAAACAAGGATAATTTGATTTCTCCCTTTCCAATTTGGGTGCCCTTTATTTGCCTCTCTTGTCTAATTCCTCTAGCTGGGACTTCCAGTACTATGTTGAATAACAGTGTTGAAAGTGGACATTTTTGTCATGTTCCAGGTCTTAGAGGAAAGGTTTTCAGGTTTTTCCCATTCATTATGACACTAGCTGTGGGTCAGTCATATATGGCTTTCATTATGTTCATGTATGTTCTTTCTATACTGTTTTTTGAGGGTTTTTTTGAATCATGAAGGGATGTTGAATTTTATCAAATGGTTTTTCAGTATCAATTGAAATGATTATATGGTTTCATCCTTCATTCTGTTGATATGATGTATCACATTGATTGATTTGTGTATGTTGAACCACCATTGCATCCCTGGGATAAATTCTGCTTGGCTATGATAAGTGATCTTTTTAATGTATTGTTGAATTTTGTTTGCTATTATTTTGTTGAGAAATTTTGCATCAATATTCATCAGAAACGGGTCCATAGTTTTTTTTTTTGATATGCCTTTGTTCGGTTTGGGTATGAGAGTAATACTGGCCTCATGGAATGAGTTTGGAAGTATTCTATCCTCCTCTACTTTTAAGAATAGTTTGAGTAGGATTAGTATTAGTTCTTCTTTAATTGTTTAGTAGAATTCAGCAATGAAGCCATCAGGTCCCAGGCTGTTGCTTGCTGGGAGACACTTTATTATGACTTTGATATCATTACTTGTTATTGGTCTTTTCAGGTTTTGAATTTCTTCGTGGTTCACTCTTGGTATGTGGTGTGTGTCTAGGACTTTATCTATTTCTTCTGGATTTTCCAATTTATTGGCATACAGTTGCTCATAATAGCCATTAATCATCCTTTGAATTTCTGCAGTATTGATGGTAATGTCTCATTTTCCATCTCTGATTTTATTTATTTGGGTCTTTTCTCTTTTTTCCTAGTTTGGTGAAAGGTTTGTCAATTTTGTTTATCTTTTCAGAAAACCAACTTTTCATTTTGTTAATCTTTTGTATTATTTTATTCATTTCAATTTTATTTATTTCTACTCTGATGTTTATCATTTATTTTCCTCTACTAACATTGAGTTTGGTTTGCTCTTGCTTTTCTAGTTCTTTAAGATGTATTGCTAGGTTTTGAAGTTTCTCTTTCTTTTTGATATTGGTGCTTATAGCTATAAACTTCCCTCTTAGCACTGTTTTCACTGTATTCCATAGGTTTTGATATGTTGTGTTTCAATTATTATTCATCTCAAAAAATTTTTCAATTTTCTTCTTTATTTCTTCATTGACCCACTGGTCATTCAGGAGTATATTATTTATTTTCTATATGTTTGTATAGTTTCCAAAATTCCTGTCTTTATTTATTTCTGATTTTATTCCATTGTAGTCAGAGAAGATATTTTATATTAGTTCAGTTTTAGTGAATGTTTTAAGACTTGTTTTGTAGCCTAACATATGGTCTATCCTTGAGAATGCTCCATGGGCTGAGGAGAAGAATGTGTTCTGCAACCATTGGATGAAACGTTTTGTAAATATTTATTAGATCCATTTTGTCTTTAGTGTAGATTAGGTCCAATGTTTCTTTGTTGATTTTCTGTCTGCATGATCTGTCCAATGCTGCAAATGGAGTGTTGAAGTCTCCAGCTTTTACTGTATTGGGGCCTGTCCCTCTCTTTAGCTCTAATAATATTTGTGCTTATATATCTGGTTGCTCCAGTGTTGAGTGTATATATACTTACAATTGTTATATCCTCTTGCTGAATTAATCCCTTTATCATTTTATAATGACCTTGGTCTCTTTTTATAGTTTTTGTCTTCAAATCTATTTTGTCCAATGTAATTATAGCTGCTCCTGCCCCTTTTTTGGCTTCCATTGGCATGGAATATATTTCTCCATCCCTGTATTTTCAGTCTATGTGTGTCCTTATAGGTAAAGTGTGTTTCTTGTAGGCAATAGATGGTTGACTTTTGCTTTTTTAAACATTCACCCACTCTACATCTTTTGATTGACGAGTTTAGTCTATTTACATTAAATGTTATTATTAATAAGTTAGGACTTACTCTTGCCATTTTGTTGTTTGTTTTCTCACTGTTTTATGGTCTTCCTTCTTTCATTCCTTCTGGTCTTCCTTTTAATGAAGGTGATTTTCACTAGTGGGATGATTTAATCTCTTGCTTTTTATTTTTTGTGTATCTATTGTATGTTTCTTGATTTTGAGGTCACCATGAGGCTAGCAGTTCATACCTTATAACTGATGACAAGTTAACATTGATTGCATGAATAAACAAAGCAAAAAGAACATTAATGAAAACTCTACAATTTAACTTTGTCCTCTTGCTTTTTAACTTTTTGTTGTTTCTACCTATATCTCATTGTACTGTCTATGTTTTGAAAAAAGTTGTAGTCATCATTTTTTATTGGTTCATATTTGAGTCTTTCTACTTAAGATAATAGTAGTTTATGTTCCATAATTACTGTGTTACAGTATTCTGTGTTTTTCTGGGTATGTACTATTACCAGTGAGTTTTGTACCTTCAGATGATTTGCTATTATTAGCGTTCAGATAAGTTTTGTACCTTCAGTGAGTTTTGTTCCTTCAGATGATTTGTTATTATTTGCTAATTAGTGTTCTTTTCTCTCAGACTAAAGAACTCTCTTTAGCATTTCTTGTGGGACAGGTCTGGTATTAGTGAAATTCCTCAGCTTTTGTTTGCCTGGGAAAGTCTTTATTTCTCCTCCTGTTTGAAGGATGTTTTCACTGGATAAACTATTCTAAGGTTAAAGGTTTTTCCTTCAGCACTTTAACTATGTCATACCAATCTCTCCTGGTCTCTAAGGTTTACACTGAAAAGTCTGCACCAGGCATGTTCTTCCTCCATTGTAATTTATTTCTTTACTCTTGCTCCTTTTGGGTCCCTTCTTTATCTTTGATTTTTGGGAGGTTGATTATTAAAAGGCTTGTGTTAGTCTTCTTTGGGTTAAATCTGCTACATTACTATAAGCTTCTTATACTTGAATATTGGTACCTTTCTCTAGGCATGGGAATTTCTCTGTTATTATCTCTTTGAATAAGACTTCTACCCCTATCTTTCCCTTCTAATGCCAATAATTTTTGGATTTGCCCTTTTGAGGCTATTTTCTAGATCTTGTAGGCAGGCATGCTTCATTCTTTTTTATTGTTTCTTTTGTCTCCTCTGACAGTGTATTTTCAAATAGCCTGTCATCAAGCTCACTAATTCTTTCTTCTGATTGATCAATTCTGCTATTAATAGACTCTGATGCATTCTTTAGCATGTCAATTGCATTTTTCAACTCCAGAATTTCTGCTTGATTCTTTTAAATTACTTCAATTACTTTGTTAAACTTATCTGATAAGATTCTGAATTCCTTCTCTGTGTTATCTTGAATTTCTCTGAGTTTCCTCAAAAGAGCTATTTTTGAATTCTCTGAAATATCACATCTCTGTCTCTCCAGGATTGGTCCCTGGTGACTTATTTAGTTCATTTTGTGAGGTGATGTTTTCCTGCATGGTCTTGATGCCTGTGAATGGTCGTCAGTGTCTGGGCATTAAGGAGTAAAGTATTTACTGTCATCCTTGCAGTCTGTTTTGAGCTGCCTGGAGCTGGGTGAGGGATGACAAAAGCACCCAGGACTATACTGGGTCAGATCTACAGCCAGCACAGTACTGGGTCTCACTTACAGCCTGCAGTAATCTAGGCTCCTCTCTGACCCAGGACAGGTCCAGAAATGCTATCCAAGAGCCACACCCTGGAATCAGGGTCCCCAGGAGCCCACTTTGTGCTTTATCCCACTGTGGCTGAGCTGCTGCATAAGCTGCAAGGTACTCTTCCCTCTGTTTTTCTCAAGCAGAAGCAGTCACTCCTCATAGCAGCCACAGCTGGGAATCTACTGGATCACACCTGAAGCCAGCATGTTTCAGAGTCTCAACCAAGGCCCACAGTATGTACTACCTGGTTACCACAGCAGATTATTTATTGCCAAAGGGCTCTTTAGTCAGCGGGTGATGAATCCTGCCAGGTGTGGGTCCTTCCCTTCAAGGCAGTGGGTTCCCTTCTGGCCCAGGATATGTCTAGAACTGTCATCTGGGAACTAGAACCTGGAATGGGGGTCTCACAACTCTGCCTGGTGCCCTATCCTAGTGTGTCTGAGCTGGTATCCAAGTTGCAAAACCAAGTCTTTTTTTCTCTTCCCTCTCCTCAAGTGGACGGAAGGAGTCTCTCCAGGAGCTGCAAGCTGCACTGCCTGGGGTTGGGAGAAGGTGATGCAAGCACTCTCACTGATGCCCCGTCTGGTGTCCCACTAGGTTGTGTGCCCTACACATCTATTGGCTTTGAGCCCAACACAGCACTAGGAGATGCCGAGGATGTATAGAGGAGAAAGAGGCAAAGAAAAAATACCAATCTGAAATATCTATTGTCTCCAGTTAATCTTTAGTTACAAGAAAATAAACAACACTAATGTTTAAATTAAGGAAGAACAGGGGGAACATAATAAAACAAATCCGAGCAGAGGATAATAGATTATTTGGACAGAATACTCTAAAATTTCTCATCCAAAAGAATTTACCAAGTCAATATATTCAATCAATTCATAGAATCTTCAAATAGGAAGATTCATATGCACAGTTCCAAAGTATTTGTCCTGATATTGTATTATACTGATTTTGTGGCATATTTACTATAGAAATTAAGTTTTCCTCAAGCTAATGGTCAAAATGACTTACATTATTCCAACATAAAGGCCCCAAAAATGTATGTTAGGTGATAAAACCTCAGGCTGGGATAAACACTGTACTGTGTAGAGTCCATAGAAAGTTTATCCATGTAGATTAGAATTTAATTTTCTTTCCCAAAGCAGAGTCTCAGATTAACATTTTTAAGTCTTTAAGTTTCGAATATTGTATATTATGATGATCCACCAATAAATTCTAGTGAATTCAAGGAAGTTAAAAATAAATAAATAATAAAACATAAGGATTAACTCACTACGGAAGACTGAAGTTAAATCAAAGTGTAAATATTTTCTTAGCATGACTTTGATGAAATGACTCTTCTTCTCACCCATAGTATCAAGTGTCAGTGACCTGACTTCACAAGAACAGGAAGTTTGTTCCTAACCCCCCTCAGGGTGCCAGATCTGGTGCCAGCCAGGGTAGAGTACCCCATAGGGGATATAGTTCAAGACAGGAAATACTAAATTAACACCACAGTCCAATTATCCACTTCTTCCTAAGGACACAGACGGTGAATGGTTGAAGCCAATCTGGCTACTGAATTTCTATTCAAATGTCTAAAAGAGAAGTCCTATCATGGAAACATGGAAGCAACAACATGAAGATACCTCCTTTCCTCCTAACACAACCAAAGGAAACACGTTTCCTCTCATTCCTCACCTAGGTGTAAATCCATTGGTTCGAAAAGGGAAAAATAAGGTTTGGCTTGGAGCCTTCAAAGGCGTAAAGTTTAGCTAAGTATTTAAACAACAATATCTTGTTCTGTGTAAACTGAGATGATGAGAGAGCCTGCAGTGGCCTTTGTGTTTGTTTTGATAGTTACTTTTAGTCCCACTCTATCAGCTTGTGCTAGGAAATATTTCAGAAGTCTCAGAATCAAAAACTGAAATTCAAACACGTGATGGCGGGGGGGTAAGCATGGTTCATTTTTGCTTACGTTTTTGGGAACAGCTGATCTAGTTGCTGAGAAAAATGGGCAAAGAAAACCCACCAAAACATACTTTGAAAGGTGGGAGTTCCACAAGCTATCTCCCAGCCAGGAAAATGCAACCTAGTGCCCAGAGCGAAAAGGGAGCTGGGCTAAACCTAAGGAAAAATGAAGCAAAATAGCAACAAAGTCGGGTCAGCCCAAAGGAGATGAAATGTTCTCTTCAGTCTTGTAGTTGTCTCACATTTATTTCCACAGGAATCTCTGTTTCTCAGAAATACTGTGACTTTGGATGTCTTCTTTCAGGACAGAGTTGGGTGGTGCAGTTCACTGACCAGCTCATGGATAAGTGGCAAGGAACATGCCCTCTGGAATGGGCTGGAAGTTGAGGAAAAGGCCCCGTGGTCAGAGCAAGGCATCCAAAGGGCGGGGCTGAGGACCTCAGAAGTCATCACAGGCCACCAGAGGGACATCATGGTGTCCCAGTAGGTATGGATCCCACAGTGGTGGAGACTGGGGCAGCAAGTGGTCCTCAGAATGTCCAGTCCAGGTGGCACGTGGCTTCTTCCTGGGCCAGGAGAAGTGTGTCCAGCTCACAGCTGGAAAACTCGTCTCCCAGAATGTCCTTCCACGCTCCACCTAAGACTCGACCCCTCTACATTGCAAAGCCACATGCCCTCTCTCGATCTGATCTGTTCAAACCAATATGGAGTTGACTGTGGGTTTCAGTTCCTTCCAAGACACTGCCATGAGCCCAATATTTTAGCCCTTGGGAAAGACACGTTCCTGGCTCAGACATACGACCTTACACACACACCACCCCACAGACTCACTGTACATACACACATGGCCCAGGCTCTTGGCATACTGGCATAGATCTTCGGCGCATTTTTCCAAAGGAGTGACCTGACCTCAGGAAGTACTTGGTATCCAGAGAATATTTCCAGAAACTCTATCAGCAGGAAGCAGGGCGCAACCCCTAGAGTGCAGTAAAGGACAGGACAGTGTAGAGTGACTGGTACTGCAGCAATAATACATGCTTCCAGTATATTGCATGGGCTAGAAGCTAAAAAAAGGCCATCCCCTAGACTTGTGTGCAGCTAGCAATCCAGTTGCAATTTAGGTTCTGCACTCAAAGTCCCCTCCCTCAGGGGACCTGAATTTGAGATGCATTAACCAGTACAGACTGCTTACAGCATCTGTTTCACTGATGCAGGTTTTAATAGGTCCACGTGGCTCTGGGGCCAAAGGTTTCGAGAGTGGTCTCCCATCATCCGATGGCAGTTAGGATACCGTGTCCTAGTGAAACAGTGGTGGTGGGGACTTTCTGGTCTGCAGACTGTGAGTGTGGAGATGTGGCCCTGAAGAAAGGATGGGGGCAGCAGCTCCCCAGTGGAAGCCAGGGTACCCTTGCCGAGTCCCACTCTACTGGTCAGGGAGCCAAGCTGTGTCTGCTTCTCCAGCCTTCCAACAGTTCTGTGAACATCTAAGCCCCTGTGTGGAACCAACATCTGCTTGGCACCTAGGAGGCATTTATTGCTGTCATCTGAACATCATAAATAATAATAAATACTTACTGGCACAGTAGTTGATGACACAAATGATGCAGGCGACTGCACTCAAGGCTTGCCACTGGGGCTTGGTCATCTGACTACATTGCATTGGTGACGTGGGATGCTGGAGCCTATGGCCCCGTGTGGAGATGCAGTCATGCTAGTATCACCTGCCATCACCTGGGATGTGTCTATCTGGTGAAGGACAGCTGTCGCAGCAACACATCAAGGCCCAGGGAACAGGCACTTTGGAGATGCTTGGCTGCTTCTCTCCACACCGAAGAATTGAAAGAAAAGAAACAAAAGGCTGAGAGCTTTACCTCCTTGGCTCACTCACGGACACAAAGTGGTTTTACGATGGCTCTAAGTTTTCTCCACAGCCCCTGGATGCTTCAGCACAGGCTCACATTCACAGCACGGCCCAACGGCCTCCACAGAAGTCGAATTGTTGGTTGGGAAAGAGTGGAACCCAGTCCTGGGGTTGGTGACATTTGGTAGCACTGGTGTAAGTCCAGTTTCACAGAACACCAGGACATCACAGAGCCTCCCACGCCTAGTGATGCTGACACCGGTGCCTGACGTGTGATTGACGGAGATCCTGCCCTGTGCCACCATCATGGGTACAAATACAGATAAAACACCACAGTCTCTGATCTCCCAGATGTATCACCTACAAGGAGAACGGGATGTGCTTGTAAAGAAACAGAAACAAAGCGCTGCTGGAAATCACAGCCGTTAACCAATTTGGGCTGATGTGGGGGTTGGGTTTGGGATTTGGAGACCGTACTACTGAGGAGGGTTTTCATAAAGACAGTAATATTCGTTCCAGCTTTTGAAAGTGAGCAAGGAATTCTCAGGTTGGTGGATGGAAAAACGTCTGAGTACAGAACAGAATGACATTTTTGGAGAATGGCACATACTTCAATACAGCTGGATCCCAAATTTCCCTGGGAAGGTCAGAAGGAAATTAGTCTAAAAAGCAGGCCAAGAGTGGTGGCTCACACCCGTAATCCCAGCGCGCTGGGAGGCCAAGCTGGGTGGATCACCTGAGGTCAAGAGTTCGAGACCAGCCTGGCCAACACAGTGAAACCCCAGCTCTACTGAAAATACAAAACTTAGCCGGGCATGGTGATGCACAACTGTAATCCCAGCTACTCAGGAAGCTGAGGCAGGGGAATCACTTGAACCCAGGAGATGGAGGTTGCAGTGAGCCGAGATCATGCCACTGCCCTCCAGCCTGGGCCACAGAGCGAGACTCCATCTCAAAAAAAAAAAAAAATTTTAATCCAAAAAATAAAAATAAAAAGCAGGCTAATGTCTTACTAATGACATTTTTGCTTTACAAACAAGTCGGGATTCATCCTGTAGTTAAAATGGAGCTAGAAAAGTCCTCATTAGGGTAATAAGATGATGAGATTTCAATTGCAGATAAGTTGTTCTCCTATGATGCGGAGAAGACAAGTTGAGCCTGGCTCCAGACAGGCAGTCAGCAGACTGTTCACAGGAGAAATGGAATGATGCTGGCCTGAACCCCCAGACTTCTAGGCCGAAGGAATGGAGCTGCCCAAGTACATGCCTCTGCAATGCAGGGGTGGGGGCAGGGGTGGAGAGCGCAAAGGAATCTAACTGCTCAGTTCCTTCTTCCCCGCCCCTTCTTCAGGGGCTGAGGTCACCATTTAGATCCAAAAGGTCTATGTCATTGGCCCAAAGCCCATGGCATCCCCCTGGCTGCCACCGTCAATATATTCTCCTTCAACTAGAGTCACAGACCCTGTGCCTGGAGGAATGGCTCCGGGCAAGGGAAACCAGACATGATGTTTTCCTAAATCCATAAAAGAGTGGCATTTTATTTCAGATGTAACATTTTAACAAGAACAAGGGAGGGTCAAAGAGAGCAGGCAGCACATAAAAATGGACAGCTACATCTCAGCACCTAAAAGAGGGCATAGCTGGGGAATCTCAGCCCCGCAGAAAAGGCAAGCATTCATGGGGGAATGGAAACATGCAGCCATGAGTCTCTAAAGTATTAAATAGCACGATCATTGCATTTGGAGGGAAATCATGAATTAAAATTCAGAGCAATATAATTGGCAGTAGCCAGATTTAAATTTTGTAAAGAAAAATTACAAGTGGCTCACACTTGTAATCCCAGCATTTTGGACGGCCGAGGCAAGTGGATCACATGAGCCCAGGAGTTCGAGGCCAGCCTGGGCAACATAGCAAGGCACCATCTCTACAAACAGCACACAGATTAGCCAGGCATGGTGGCGGGTGCCTGTGCCAGGCATGGTGGTGTGCCACCTGTGGTGCCAGCCACTTGGAAGGCTACAGTGTGAGCATCACTTGACCCCAGGAGGTCAAGGCTGCAGTGAGCACTGATCATCCACTGTCCTCTAGCCTGGGAGAAAAAGCCAGACCCTGAAAAAAGAAAAGAAAAGAGAATGAGAGAAAGTGAAAAGAAAAATAAGAAAGAAAAAAGGAAAGAAAGAAAGAAAGAAAGAAAGAAAGAAAGAAAGAAAGAAAGAAAGAAAGAAAGAAAGAAAGAAAGAAAGAGAAAGAAAGAAAGAAAGAGAAAGGAAGGAAGGAAGGAAGGAAGGAAGGAAGGAAGGAAGGAGAAAGGAAGGAAGGAAAGGAAAAGAAACAAAAGGAAAGGAAAAAAATTAAGCCAAATACCACAAGATATTTCCTCAGAAACCTCTGTACATAATCACAGCCCGTGGGAGTGGCACAGCTCTGAGTCTTATGAGATTAAACAAAGCATCGGTCAAATATTTTGAGAAACAAAAGGCAAACAGAAGGGATCTTTTACTAATGCAACTTGAGATTACTGAGATTTGAAAATATATAATATGGAAAGATATTTTTGTATTAGGGGAAGAGGAGGAAGAGAGCTCCATTATTTAAGGGAATATGTGCCTTTTTTAATCCAGCTAAAATTTGAACTAACTAAATAACAGAACTTTCTGTGCACATCAAAACAACCCCAGGAGCTCTTGGCAGGGATTCCAAGCTCCTGAAAACACCTGCCCACTTGGAGAGACACAGCTCTGACCGGCTAAAGGGCATGGACACTCTGAGCACAGAAGGTTTTATCAGAATTCCAAAAGATTCCATACACACCCTCTACGGAGGGGCCCTTCAGAAATATCCATTTTTGCTAATGTTTGTATTTCTTTTGCTGTTATTTGAATCTCAGTGGGAATCTCAAAATGAAAAAGGAAAGACTGTTTTCTGAAATCAGTTCTCTACTCTTCTGCCTTCCTGAATGAAAGCCAGCACTCAGCCAAGACTCTCATCTGTATAGGTGCAAACACACCGGACGTGTGGAAAGCTCCCCTTTCCCATTCATTACTGTCATCGATTTGAAAAGAAAAAAGCAGGGGTCATTTATTAGAGGTTATTTTTCATGCAAAACACCCCATGTTAGCCGTCATTCAAAGGACTTTAGTCTACGCCCTCACTCGTATATTAGCAGGGCTTCGGGTCATAACCTTTTATGGCATTTGGAATCCCAGAACCCTCTGATTAGTGCAGTATTTACATATCCTTCGGTAGAAACGTTCCTCCGTGGAAATGCATGAAGTGTTGTAAATTTGTTTGGCCTTTAGTCTAGACTATACATGAACTCTGAATTCAAAGCAGGGTGCATTAAACGATATTACTTTATCTTGTGATAGTGTTTCCATTAGTGGGACTCCAGTTAACCCTTTAGAGATAAACCAGTCTTTCAAAGCCAGGAACATCAATTGAGGGAGGTTTTTTCCATAAAATTAATAGTTGCCACTTACTTGAACTACCTTGACCATCTGATCCCATTTATATGTTTCCATATGAGAGAAGTATCCGTGTCAAAATCAGCCTTGATTTAATGGCCTCAGTGGGATTTGAAATGGTGAGAATTTACTGGAAGTTTTAAGAACATTAATGAATTATTGCATCATTACCTTAGAGGAAGACATCACTAATCCCTGACTTTCTGATCTACAATAATAAGAGAGCATCTTTTGTTTGCATTTCAAGATCAATATATGCTTTCTGTTTTTAATTTGCCAAATTATATTGTTCCACTAGCTGAGACTACTAAGTCCGCACCTGACTTGTGAATTTAGCCAATGGGTAGACGGTTGAAAATTGCCATACTTCAGTATGAAAAGAGTGGCCCAACAATCTACCAACTCAATGTTACTTTACAGAGTAATTTTTGTTAATAAGTTTTATGTAGAAAAGATGCCCATAAGCTATGGCAGAGGTCTGCCAGGAAACAGATGACTGTATGCTTATTAAAATTCCTGTGCCACTCAAACTGAGGAATATGATGTGCTTTTTCAGAAACAGTTTACAAATCTCCCTTAATCTGCTACTCCAGCTGCACTGGGGTTTTTTAAAGACACATGTGTTACTGTTATCTTCTTCCAAAACACGGTCTTCCTCCTGTGAAATCAGACGTGTGGATGCCTCGTGTAACATCAAATTTCAAAAAGAATTTCATCTCAGACAGCCTAATTCCCACCTGAAACTTCTGAGCATCATTTAAAATACATTTGGTTGCAAGGGGTGTCCAATGAAGACATAGCCGCATTTTTTAATTTTATGTTTTTGAACTGTCCACTCTGCGCTGAATTGTGAATGTTGGAATCCATCTTCCACATGTGAAAAATGACAGGGCTGGTGAGTGGTAAGAGGCGGGAAAGGGTTTGAAGATCAAAGCTGGGTGTGACCTGTGGACACTTACAACACTCAGTCCCATTTACAGCCCCTTCAAAACATAGGACGACGGACATGTTTACTTTAGTCTTGAGGCCATTACTCACAAGCTGCTTCTACTTTTTCATCTGACATTGCTTCTTCTTCCCCGTCTTCCAACCCTGTTCTCTTTGCTTGAGAACAGTTTCCATCTTTCTGACTAATCACCCACCAGAACCTTGTAAACAAATGATACGTATCTAATACATCTGCACTTTCCAAACACCTGTTAACAGCAGATAACAATATCATATTAGAATTCAATCCATAAAACAGAAAAATATCATAACTGCATTTTGTAAGTCAAAAGAATATTAAAATTAGTCATTTCTTCCCAGCCTCTAAAAAGATATGTTAATTTTTAGCTTGGTTTGAGAAACAAGTGTGGTTGAAATAATACAAATTGTCTTGGAAGGAAATCTTCACTTTAGCGTAAGAACATTCAGACTTTTTTTTTTTTGGACCCCTGGGTATTTGTTGCAATCAGAAACGTGCTTTGTCAAATAAAATTAGCAGCTACCCTAACTGCACGTGGATATTGGAATGACAGTAAGTTATATGTATTATATTACTTAGTACTCACTGTTAATACCCCTGTGGGTGTGGAAATTGTATCTTCAGCTGCAGACCCTGAGGTTCAGAGAGGGAAATTAACTTGTCTAGGGTCATGGCGGGGTTAGTGGTGGCAAGAAAGCGATCTGAGCTCTATCCCCATCTGTTCTTATGTCCGGCATCTCGGTTGTGATGCACGGGGAGGGGTTGCACCTTGAAGATGCCCTAGTTGTGAGGTCAACCTGATCCAAAAGAACTTAAAGCTGCCCCTGGCCTGAAGGAGGCAGTGAGTAGTGTCCAGATGTGAAAATACAATGAAAGAGCTGATTCTCGTCTCTTTTGGAAACAGACTGGCCATTATCCATCTTTGTTATGGGATCTGCAGTCTTCCTGGACCTATTGAAAATGCAGGTAGAAACAAATGCAAATGGTCTGAGGATGACCCAGTGTTCTGGATTCTCCACTCCATGAAACACTTTTATTACTGCAGGGAGTCACAGCATCTGCCAAAGTAAAAAACTGTCACACAAAGAGGAATAAATATCTGACTAAATGGGTAAAACAAAATCAAGCAAACAGGACATGGTCTCACCAGCCACCTGTAGCTCTCCCAACGCACATGAGAGGAGGCTGAGCATTTTATCATCATTATCATCATAATCATTTCATAATCACAACCGAAACCTACCAAATGACAACCAGGCTTCCAGGACAGGCTGTGCACATGCTGTCTGAGGGAAACGGGGGGACACCCACAAACTCTACAGCATTATCCTGCTAAAGTAGGTCAGAGCAATGAACTTGAGTACTGTGTGAGTCATCCACTCTGATAAGAGTCTAACATGACGTTAATGGGTAGAAAGGGAAGTTTAACTTCAACTGCAAGTCCCAGCAACCTCCTCTCCGTGAAGACGTGCTTACCGTTGTGTTATTTCTCTTTCTGAGGCATAAAAGGGAAATTCTGACACTCTGTTTAAAAGAAAATAAACGTTTGTTATCACTTCTATAGACTAATTTTACTTCTGTGGTCGTTAAAGTCTACATGAATGGGGAGGGTGCAGAGGGGCAGAGAAAAGTGGAGGATGTTTGTAAGGGCCCAGGTGGACTGTTTGGAAGGTGCGAGGTACGCGAGGGAGGAGCTAGTGATTGACGCATGTGGTCATCACCTGTCCCTTATTGCAGCCAAAATCTGGAGCCGGGCACAGGCACCAGCTTGTTCTCTCTGGTTCCACTAACAGCCCTTGCTCAGGCCCCTCCACAGTCATTTCTATTCAATCTGGGCCATGTCCCTTTTCCTTTTAACAGTAAAGAGGGGCCGGGCGTGGTGGCTCACACCTGTAATCCCAACACTTTGGGAGGCCAAGGCAGGCGGATCACTTGAGGTCAAGAGTTCGAGACCAGCCTGGCCAACATGGTGAAACCTCGTCTCTACTACAAATACAAAAATTAGCTGGGCATGCCTGTAATCCCAGCTACTCGGGAGGCTGAGGTGGGAAAATTACTTGAACCTGGGAGGCAGCAGTTGCAGTGAACCAAGATCATACCTCTGTACTCCAGCCTGGCCCACAGAGTGAGACTCTGTCAAATAAATAAATAATAAAAAGCAGTAAAGAGGGAAAATCTGGAACCTGCTCAAAGCATCTCCTTGTCCAGTGAGTCACATTCCTGCTGTCTTGCTCTCAAATGGACAATGGCTCATTCTGCCCAGCATGTGGATTTGATAAAGGTGGCTGTGCATTAATGTGGAAAGAGAGGCAGTTATTTATTTCACTCATCAGTCAGGACCCTAGGTAGCAACAGTTCTCAAACACAACTACAGATTCCATTCTGGAACACAGCTTTAGCTTCAGCAATCACTTCCACCACAGAGAGAAATGCGTCCAGCTGTCTTAGGAACAGGTATTCTTCTCTTCCACAGGAATATTTGCTTGACTGATCCCCGGCAGTTTCAGAAACAGAGACAAATCCATTTGCTTAAGAAGACAAAACCATGCACAATGCTTAACTCATCAGAATGATTTAGCCGTGGCTGGGTATTGGCTTTGGCTGAGTGCACTGGAAGAAGTCCTGTGTATACAAATTTTTAGATTTCATACTAATACTTTGTCTCCTATCCAAAATATTCCCAATCAAAGACCATGCTCCAAGTCCTGTGGCCAAAAAAAAAAAAAAAAGGCTACATAAGAATTACCCTGTCATGGAGACATTTACCAAGCTGGTTTTAAAAATTAACTGTAAATAAACGTGATTTTATGTATGTGGTGGCCGTGAGTTAAACAATCTGGTAGAAAGGCAGGCTCCATCTCATTTCTTATGCACTCAGATATTTGCTAAGCAAATGTAACCACAGTGATAACAAACAACCACATCATTGTACCCAAATGCACCCTTTTCCCCAACATTTATTTTTGTTCCCCTTCTCTAAAAAACGTTCATACACAGAAAGAAAATAATCACAGTGTGGAAGTCCAGAGCTCACGGATCAATACTCCCCATTCTGCGAGAACGTTTCTGTCCCTTCTCTCATTGGCTTTTTGAGCATAGAAGATATAAAATAGGCCTCTGAGATTTCAATGAAATAACCCTACTTTATGCTCAGATCACCCATAAAATGCACAATGAGAATCATGAATATAATTTTTATACCCAAATTGAATTCCTAGGCAAGGCAGCAG
The DNA here is from genome assembly GCF_008728515.1 of Papio anubis. NCBI lineage: Eukaryota > Metazoa > Chordata > Mammalia > Primates > Cercopithecidae > Papio > Papio anubis. The sequence continues at coordinate 68,434,873 of NC_044994.1, forward strand.
TTGTACTTTGACTAGTTGACTGGGCTAGTTATCTTCAGCAAACTGCAAGGATAGGTTGTGGACTCCCCTCTGTGCCGGCCAGTCAACTCTGCTCTTTTCTGTGGCCACAGACAGCTCACCTAATACCAGGTGAATGTCTTATACTTAAACATCATCAGTCACAGAGCGTTTGGGCAAGAGAATGGGAAGGAAACCACATCATCCTAACTCCGGAAAGCTAACACTACCGAACGCTGGTCGGTCTTACGTCTGTGTGTGGTGGACTAAAGGAGTGAACGCTGAATGAATGTGTGAATAATAGCTTTGAAAATGGTGAAGTGCCATACAAATACAAGTTTTCACAAGAGACCAAATCCAGAAGGTCTGGCAAAAACAGAACTAGAAAGTCATTGTTATGCCTACAGTCTGAACCAGGTTTCTTACTGCAAGCCCTTCGCTGAAGTTATAAGCGGTTTGTGATTTGATCATGAATTGAAGTATGGCACATATTTAGAAATTCCGAGTTACAAGAAGCTGTAAGCTGATCTAAATCCAATGCCCTCACTTTACTATTAAAAAAATATTCAGCTACTCGGGAGGCTGAGGCAGGAGAATGGTGTGAACCTGGGAGGCGAAGTTTGCTGTGAGCCGAGATCACGCCACTGTAGCCACTGCACTCCAACCTGGGAGACAGAGCAAGACTCTGTCTCAAAATAAATAAATAAATAAATAAGTTGTTGTGAGGATTTAATGTGCTTATACACAGGAAAGGCTTCTCACTGTTCCCGATGCAATGGATACCTCCTCATAGGTTAAATTACGTGCACTACACTACGCCTGAATTTGTAACACCTTGCCAGGTTACCCTATGCTCTTCCTCGCAACTTTGCAAATTCCCATTGTCACCTCCCCTGTGGAGTCTTCCTCCCTTCTCCCATCCTCAAAGCAAAATTAACCCTTTCTTCAGCATTTCCTTCAGAGATACAGAGAGCACTTATGTTATGTAAACGGTTGTAGTTTCTTTGTCATCTCTGTCTCCCTGTTTCTAACAGTCTGACTCGTACCCAGTATGTGTTCAATAACCTCATGTGAAACCTATTTATGTCCTTTGGGGCTTAATGGCTGGTAACCAGAAGTGTCATTTTCTCCAGAGAGGCAGACTTTGTCTTGGCCATGAGTCATTCAAATTAGTAATTCCAACAGAGCTAGTTGGTAAATATCACCATGCAGCTATACGCAACCAGTACTAAATGTGCTACTGGCTGAGGCTTTTCTTTGGCAACAACAAGAAAAGACTCCTGTTAATAATGGAGGAGAAGGCCGGGCGCGGTGGCTCATGCCTGTAATCCCAGCACTTTGGGAGGCTGAGAAGGGCGGATCACGCGGTCAGGAGATCGAGACCATCCTGGCTAATACGGTGAAACCCCATCTCTACTAAAAAAAAAATACAAAAAAACTAGCCAGGCGAGGTGGTGGGCGCCTGTAGTCCCAGCTGCTCGGGAGGCTGAGGCAGGAGAATGGCGTAAACCCGGGAGGGGGAGCTTGCAGTGAGCTGAGATCCGGCCACTGCACTCCAACCTGGGCGACAGAGGGAGACTCTATCTCAAAAAAATAAAATAAAATAAAAATAAAAATTTAAAAATTAAAAAAACAAAAAATAATGGAGGAGAAATCACCAAGCACTCTTACTGCACTGTAGTTAGCATCTCGAGTTCTCTCAGACAACGGCAAACTTCTAATAAGAAGTTCAAAGACATCCTTAAGAACGTGCCATTCAAGTTACATGAATACATTCAAGATGTGAGGAGAACTCTCAACGTAAAAATTACAATACAGGCCGGGTGCAGTGGCTCATGCCTGTAATCCAAGCACTTTGGGAGGCCAAGGCGGGTGGATCACCTGAGGTCAGGAGATCGAGACCAGCGTGGCCAACAAGGTAAAACCCCGTCTCTACAAAAAAAAAAAAAATTAGCCAGGCGTGGTCGCAGGCACCTGTAATCCCAGCTACTCAGGAGGCTGAAGCAGGAAAATCACTTGAACCTGGGAGGTAGAGGTTGCAGCAAACAGAGATCCCACCATTGCAATCCAGCCTGGGGCACAAGAGCGAGACTCCATCTCAAAAAAAAAAAAAATTACAATACAGATAGGCAATCTTATTTTGCATAGAGCTCATGTTCATTTTGTCACCTGAACACAGCAGATCAAATAGTACGGTACCTACAGTAAATCTAGTCAAGCCTTCCAAAGAGGACCCTCTGCAGTGAGAAGCTAAATGTTACTTGGTGCAAATGATTCAGCAGCTGGCATAGCTGAATTTAGAAGCTGGGCTGAAAAGTTTGATGCAGTGAACTAGATTATATCACGTGATGCATCACAAAGTAATTGATATATATACTATGTGCAAAGAGAGAGCTGGGTCAACTTAAACTGTACAGCTTTTTTTTTAGCTTTATTATGTAATCGTCCTCAATTCATCACAAAGATTTTTAAATCACAAAGATTTTTAGAAGATTCCCCCTGCTTATTGGTAAAACTTAAAAGGCAACTTTTACAGCTCTGTTTTCTTAAGAAATATAATGAGTAAGCATATTGAGACATTTTTAAACACACACGGGAAAATATTTTTGTCGTGTAAATTTTCCAGGGTATGGTTCAGAGAGGCAGTCATTTGGGTTAAGCTGTATTAACATCTTTATTTAAAAAATAACTCCAAATTTGACAAGTTGCTCTGCCTTTAAAGGAAAATATTCAGAGAGCTCATTTAAAAACCACAGAGAGAAAACTAAAACCTTCCAAGAGGTATATATATCTCAATTTCTTCCAAGCTATGCAATTTAATTCAAGTCTTTTTTTCTAAGTGTCTATATTTATTCAAAAGTGACCTGACGCGAAGGTTGGATAATTACTGGAGCGTCTACGCTGATCCAGTACCGATTACTGCCCTGGCTCTTACATCTCAGTCGTCTATCTCAAACACTATTAAATATTAGGGATTCCTGTGATTTGTTTTGTCATCTCTCTACTTCCAACTTTCCTGCCACTCACTGCCGAGAGATTGTGAACAAAAGCCTGCTGCTTTAATCTCAATTTGTTACACTAAAAATGCAAAATTAAAGAAAAATGAGGAAAGTTTAATATTACCAGGGAATGTGATTGATAACATTGTGTCATGTTACGAGTTTTAATATTATAAACTGAGTTTTATGTTACTCTCTTCTAATAGTGACATATTTAACATTTTAAGACTGGATATAATAATTTTATGGGGTAAAATGGATATTATTAGATGATTAGACTGTAGTACTTTGTCAAATTCTTGTATATTAAATACAAGAAAATACAATAAAAATAAGAGACTCTCCTACCGTCTGCTGAGTGAAAGAAGATAATGCATCCATCTACGCGTCCCCCTTGTGCTCAGTGCCATCCCGGACCCTGCTCAGGGCTCTGAGTCACATCGTTCCTGTGGCACCAGATAAAAACCAAACATTGTCTCTTCTCTCCATAAGCAACTTACAATCGTTTGTGGCTGGCTATCGTGGCTGAATCTTTGTTTTATTCTCAGGTGGTGCCCCCCGCCAAATCTCACTCATTCCTTGGAACGCATTTCCAAGGCAAATTGGAATCCAAGTCTTGAAGGACAGTTCCCAGGTGACCAGTTAAAGAGGGGTTGATAGGAGAAGAGTTTATTCAAGCAATACCACGGGAGCCTCCTCAATAACAGTAAAAGGCAGATCAGACTTCCATAGTAGAGTAGAAGTTGCTTGGGGGGCACAGATTTGACATAGTTCACAATGTGGGCAGGTATGAGACCTAACAGGGGATGTTCATGAAGAAGTGAAATAAGGAAAGGTGAGAAATCAGGTTTTGCACTCAGTTGCCAAGTGAGCTATGATCTAACACCATGCCACCAGCAGCGAGTGGGAAGGTGAGTATGCGGAGACCTGGGGAGGTTCCGGTTCTTCAAAACAGCTGAAACCAAACAGCAACAGGGCTCATCAATTACTATCATCAACAACCACATGCCATCTGTGTTAGCTCTTTCCATGTGCCGATACTGAGTTAAGCATTTCATATACATATGAAATACAAATACTCATCCTCACAGTATTTTTAAAGCATATACTATGTGTATTAGTTTACAGATTAAACTGTAACTCCTCTGCTCTCCTTCCTCTTCTCTTTACACACACTTCTGACTCACAGCCTCCCGTGAGGCAGGAACATCGTAATGTTAAAGACTTTCAAAGCCCCCCATTTCACAACAGCTTAAGATTTGGCACAAGTTGGAGGGTTCAGTAGGGGTACACTCAAAGACAGAACCCAAACTGATTCTAACAGTACAGCTGTCCATCTGGTGTACCTGGATCCAAGCCTGAGAAGTCCTGTTAGCCCATCACCTACACCCAGGTGAGGACAGGCAGAGGCTCAAAGCCCAGGCTTCTCAGTACCGGTTCACCTGTTAATGATTCTCCAAAATCCAGTTTGGATAAACAGAGGACTCCAATCACCCTTGAATTCACATTCACAATTTTCTGAAAACAGTAAAAGTGAAAAACAAAAATCAATCTTCATTTTCAAATGCTAAGAATGCAATTTCATCCCAAACATCTTTGTGGCTTTTCTCCTCCCTGCCCTCTTTCATTCTCATGCACATGTATTCTATGTCTATATTGGTATTGACGTGACTAAAAATGCAAACATAGACACAGGTGTAAGTAAAGGTACAGATGTAGTTTAGATTTAGAGTATATAGATATACATATATCTGGTTATATTTCTGTCACATTTTGCGATCTAAATATCTGTGGTCATATTAGCAAGCCAAGATTTTTTAAATCTACTAGAAATATATCAACCAAGAAGAACACCCACCAGGCCAGTACCCCCTGTTTCTTATGGACTGCCTGGTTGGTCTTTAGCTTTCTCAGGTCATTTGAGAGGTAAAACAGGATCAGTAACATCCCATCCTTATTTTCCACCCAAAGAACCTGTAAGAAAAGCAGGCCCTGAGGCTGGTAAACGTTTGGGTCTTCTGACTCACAAAGTAGAAATGCAGCCCAAGGTCAAGCGCAGGTGGAAAAATCCATATCAGTAAATGCAAACACTGAGCCTCATTTCAGCTACAAATGACGGATTTTTGGTGTGATTTATTATTTCAATAATTCAAGTTCCCTGACCCAAAGGGGGCTTGTAGAGCAAAGTGGTAGCCACAAAGAACAGATAATATATGGAAACAAGCCTTCATTCACACGACTGCAGCCTAAAAGATGTCAAGACAGCCTCGCGGAGCCCAAGCCAAGGACTCCATGGAGATTAGGGTTGGAATTGCAAGAACAGGACTGTGTCACTCAGACAGTCTTCCTGTCACCCTCTGCTTTCAGGAGGTGTGACATCAGTAAAGACTGTTCGCCTCTCCCTTCCGGACAGGAGGTTTTTCCCTGTTAGGCCAGTGGTAAGAACTGTGGGGCAAGGGGCAGGCATTCATCGGCTGGGAAACGAAGAGCAGTCCACGGAGCGGGCCTGAGTTATCGCACCTGTGCCCAAGCTGGCCCACTGTCTGCAGAGTTGCTGAGTTTGAAGTTACCTGGAAGACTGTGTGGATGTGTATATTCCAACACACTGTTGGTACAGAACTTGTCTATCTTCCCACACGGAGTAAGATTCTCAGCCTGGGTCCAGCCCCAAGACATTATATTAACTCCACAGTTTTGACAAAAGCCTCTAAAATGTATTTGGGCTTGGAAAACAGTTGATTTCCAGTTGCTTCTTGTTAAAGAAAAGCAATCTGCTAACCAAACAAATTTTTAAAATAGATTACAAGTCAAAACTTTTCTCAAAAATCACTGGTGTTTTCTAAAGACTCAAATTGTTAAACTAGCTTCTTAGTTGTACAGATCTACCCAAAATTTAGCCACCTAAGGCCATCAAATGGATGAATTTAGTCATGATAAGTGTAAACAATTTTACATTTGGTCGCTGGCTTAAGATGTTTAAAAATGCTTCATGGAGGCTGAGACTTACTGTCCTGGGGTGATGGGTTTTACAAGGTAGGTCCTGTGGCTTTCTTTAGATGATACAACTAGTTGGATAGGGCTGCACTCCCTATATGGTGCTTTATCCACTCTGCCTGACTAAAGACTACTCATCCCTCAAGTCTCAGTGGAGTTCCCAACACAGCCCTTCTTTGGAAGTCTCTCGTGATACCCCGGTAGGGTTAGGTGGCTCCAGGAAGACCCTCTAGCCTCCGTTTCAGTTCGGTATCTCGATCATGACAGGTGCTGACCACAGGCTCACTTCTCCTCCTGCACTCTGGGCTCCATGAAGGCAGAAATCACATCTGTCTTGCCTTTGTGTATCTGATCACCCAATGAATGGATGTGGGCATCTTTTAATCACCTCCTCGCTCTGACACCCTGTACCCAACATAATTCTAGGAGCAGGGTCGAGTTATTGCAGTTATTGAATGTGGTAGATGCTCAAAGAACACACCAGTAAAACAGAGCAGAAGGTGGAGAAGGCTTGTGGCCTCTGCACTTATTAACAATGAATTTTATTGCATAAAAGTAATATTATTTTCATGTTCGAGATTGTCACATGTGCCCACACAGGTCCGGCAGTAAACAAGCTCTACAATACCAGAGAAGACTCGAGTTGCCTAAGTGAATCTGATGTACTGAGAGCAGTAGAGCAGCAAAGTGTTACTGGGAAAAACAAGTCAGACAGTGGGGCCAGGCAGACCCGAGTTCAAATCCTGGCTCTGCACGTTTACAAGAGAGACGTTTGATAAGTTAATTAACCTCTTTGAGCCTCCAAGTGGCAATATTAATATTTTCGCATCCCCAAAGTGCAAATAATAAAATCATCCTTAAAAGGTTGTTAGTAGATATAAATAAGATATGTATGTGAAGAACACAACAATATGTTTTAAACTAAAATAACTCATTAAAATGCCATGAGAAGCCAGGGTATGTGGGAAGAGCAGAGAATGAAAAGCCAACTTCGAATTTAGTGAGAGAAAAAAGCTCAGAAGACATTTAGTGATTCAGCTGCACTGTTATTAATGTTATTATTTATAAAGCATGTTGAGTGGCTAAGACATTTTACCAAACACAGACAATAACTTGGTCTCTATTTTTACTTAACAATCACAAAGACATAAAACAAGCCTGCTAATGTCTGACAGAGTAAGATGTGTTCACGGTGTTTTAAAGAAATGCAGAAACCATGTTGCTGTTCTTACTGCTTCACGTTACTTATGTTGGCAAAGTAAATATGTTATCACATACGCCCTCCCAAAACCCTGGAGAAGTTAGAAAAAAGAGAGGGAGACTTGTCATTGGCAATATCATTATCCCATAAAAAAAAAAAAAAAAAAATTCTTATCAAAGTTAGAATGGCACCAAAAATGTCAAGAAATAGAAAATTAATTACTATTCTGGAAGGAATTACTAGAACTACTAGCAAGTGTATACTTTAGATCAAAACCCGAGTCCGGGCCAAGATATAAAAGAGGTAAAACTTCAAAGGTATGTTGAACTGATGTGCTCCCTTGGGTTGGATTCTTTCTCTAACTCACAAAGGTCAGGTGATGGCACTCGGCACTACTGACAAGGGGGGCCTGGGTGCTGTGTCTGATCCCTGCAAGGGGGGTGTTCTATACATTACTGCTTGCAATATAGGGAGATGGTTGGTTCATCTTGGCTCTTGCCCCTATCAAAGCTAAAGAAACATCCATCTCATAAACGAGGGTGTTTATAGGGAGCACTTTGGTTGAGTTTCAAATTGTCAAAAATTATAAAGCAGCCATTTTCTAAGTCATCGTACCACCACGCTAATCGCAGCGACTATTTTCTATTATGACATGTTCGTGGCACAATACGATGGTAGCACATGGACTTGTCAAAACAAATAAACCTTTTTTTTTTTTAATTTAATGAAATCTATTGCACAAAGAGCTAATTAAATTATGGGGTTGAGGTAAATGTCTACTACACCATCAGCATTTAATACCTGAAAAAAAACAGTGGAAACTTTCAGGAATTGACTGAAAACTTAACTGAGCACAAATGAAAGACTCTGTTACAGATGGAAGGACGTACCGGGGGCCAGTGCACCAGGATCTGAAACACAATTTACCGCTCAGATTGCAAATGACTGTGTGCAGAATTTCCGAAGAGATGGTAAGGCCATGCTGTGGCTAAGAGAGGGGACAAGGAGATCATTCTCAGGTTATCAGAGAGGATTTATGTATGGCCACTGAAATGCAGAAATTGGTTTAGCACCCAAATTGCTACTTTCTTGTTTTCAATCAGAGAAGAGATCATTGGCCCAAAACCAGAAAGGCAAGTAGACAATAACTGAATGGACAATTTTAAAAAAATAGAAAGAAGCCTCCTTTAAAGGGAAATGAATGGCTGATTGGTCATCAGCAAGATGGCTGATTAGAAGCCCCTAGCCCTCATCCCCCTACCAAAGAAAGCCAGAACACAAATAAAACAAGCACATTTTAGTGAAAATAACTGAGGGAGAAACCCGAGTACATCAGAGAAGTAACAGAAACCCTCGTGAGCCCAGACACCCAGGATAGCCACGTAGAGAGCAGAAGGAAAAGCCAGGCCTCCACCACCCCATCGCCAACCAGGATCAGCTGGGAAAAAGAAGGAGCTTCTCCCTACGGCCAGGAGGCAAACAAGAGGATTTCAGCAATCCCCATCCACACCTTGGACACCTACAAAACACCGCACCACTCGGGTCCCCTGCAGTCCCCACCAGCACCAAGTCTAGCTGAGGGAGCTGCCCAGAGACCACGCAGCTGTGCTTTCCCCAGAGAAGGAGCCAACACTGTCCCCACTCCCGGTGCAGCCACGTTGCGGTACCATCCTGGAACTAAATGATGGCTGCAGCATGCCTTGCTTCAGCAGCAAGTAAGCATGGCTCCGCTTCATCCCTGAGGCTAAGTCACTGATGAACCAGCCCAGCCTGACGGCCCGACATCCCTAAGCTAAGCTGCTAGCAACTGTTATCTCTCTCCCCAGGAGGCCAAGCAGAGGTGGGTCCCTTCCACCTACCCCTCCTGCACCCTCTCCAGCCTGCGTTGAAGGAGTGCCCTACCTCCTGGGAGAAATAATACCTTGACCACTCTGAGGAGTTACGCCTCCTCTGTGCCTAAATTGAAGTAGAGGCCTGCATCCTGCGAAAATGTCTGGGCCACACAGAACAGTCACATATTCTGCACTTGAGCTGAAGCAGCACATCAACCCCTGGGGAAACAGTGCCCGGGCCAAGCTCAGCAGCACTGCAGCTGTGCATCCCAGGACTGAGCTAATGTACTATCCTGCATCTCAGGGAAACACAGCAGGGGCTGAGCTGAGACACCCTGCCCCACCGGACAAACGATTCTAATACCCTACTTTCCTGGAGCTGCACTAGCCCTCTAGAGTCTGAGCTTTTGAGACACCCCTCTTTCCAGGGAGTGGAGTCATCACTATGCCATTTTCTGATCCCTCTGTGCCCAAATTACAGCTGTGTTCTGGAGTATTTGCTGCCACTGAACCTGTCCTCACAGAGTCCCAGATATTGCCCCCCACCCCCACCCTAGAGTCTAGAGTCACTACTACATGGTGCCTCAAACCCTGGGACCCAAGATGCCACTGAGCCCTATTGGTTCACATTCCGAAACTGCAGCCATACCTGCTCTTCTGGCCCAAACCTCCAGAGCATTCCTTCTTCCCCAGAGTCAGGCCACGGTTGTGCCCTGCCCCCCAAGGGCAAAATCACAGGTACTACTCAGTCCCCAGACTTACACTACTAAGAGGTACCTCAGAGTCACAGATCCTGGCTCTGTGAGCAACCTACATTTAATCCTGCTAGAGAGAGCAAACCTGTACCCCCAAGATTCCAGTGTCACAATAAGTTTGTGAGACCCCAAAGCTGGAAATCTGGCCCCAGAGCCAAACTCTTGCACCTGGAACACAGCACTCCTTCAGCTGTTTATAGGCAGTCTCAGACCTGAAACCAAAAGGGAATCTTCTCAGCTAAGTCTCCCCATTATGGGGAAAACAAGAATAGGAAGACCCCAAAAGCCTTGACACAGAGGTCATTAACAACCTATGCTGCCACTGCCATTAATGTCTACAACCTAGATCACTGAGGTGCCCACAGTTTTTACTGATATTGAACACAGCTGAAGAAGCTGCAATGGAGACTATGCCACGACACCTATCTGGAAACTGTTACTATACCCTTCTCAATCAGCACACTAAAACCCAACTGCAAGTGAAAAGCCTTTCTCTATGAAAGCCACTGTAGAAAGTTTGGAAGAAGCAATTGTTCCATCAGATGCACAGACATCAATACAGGAACATAAGGAGCATGAAAAAGCAAGAAAAGATGATGCCACCAAGAGAACATAACTTGTAGTAACAGACCCCAGTGAAAAGAAAATTAATGAAGTGCCAGAAAACGAATTCAAAATAATGCTCTTAAGGAAACTCAACAAGACACTACACGTACAGGAAAATAATTCAGTGAAGTGAGAAAAATAATTCATGAATAAGTAGAAAATTAAACAAAGAGATAGAAATCATGAAAAAGAACAGAACAGAAATACTGCAGCTGAAGAATGCAATGAATTAAATTTTAAAATGCAACAAGAGCTTACACAGTAGATTTAATCAAGAAGAAAAAAATGATCTCTGAACTTGAATATAGGTTACTTGAAATTACCTAGTCAGAGAAAAATAAAATAATGAAAAAGAGTGAATAAAGTCCGTAAGACTTACAGGGGACACCATTAAGCAAACAAATACACATATAATGAGATTTCCAAAAGCAGAAGAGAATGAAAAAGGCATCAAAAAACCTATTTAATGAAATAATAGCTGAACATCTGGACATCCAGGTCCAGGAATCTCAAAGATTCACAAATAAATTCAAACCAAAAAAGATCCTCCCTGAGGCACACTACAGTCAAACTGTCAAAATTGAAAGACAAAGAGAGTTTTCCAAAAGCAGCAAGAGAAAAGTATCTAGTCACGTGTAGGGAATCTGCATTAGACTAACAGCAGATTTCTCCACAAAAACCTTACACATCAAGAGAAAATGTGATGATATAGTCAAAGTGATGAAAGAAAAAATTGTCAGTCAAAAATATTATACTCAGCAAAGCTATTTTTCAGAAAAGAAGAATAAATAAAGTCTTTCTTTGACAAGCAAAAACTGAGGGAATTCAATACCACTAAACCAGCCTCACAAGAATTCTCAAAGGAGTCCTATATCTTAAAGCTAAAAAACAATAATCACTATCCTGAAAACATGCAAAAGTATAAAACTCACTTGTAGAGGACATATGCAAAAGAGAAAGAGAAAATAAACTTTATCAGTACAGAAAACCACCAAACCCCAATGATAAACAATAAGAAAGGAAGAAAGGAACAAAATAGCCAGAAAACAGTTAACTAAATGACAAGAATAAGTCCTGACCTAACAAAAGTAACATTAAGTGGAAACAAATTCTCCATGTAAAAAATATACATGGCTGAATAAATGAAACAACATGACCCAACTATATGCTGCCTGTAAGAAACTCCCTTCATCTGTAAATACACACACAGACTGAAAGTAAAAAGATAGAAAAAGATATTTTGCACAAACGGAAACCAAAAGCGAGCAGGAGTAGCCAGACTTATATCAGGTAAAACACACTTTAAGTCAAAAATTATGAAAAGAGACAAAGAAGGTTATAATACAATAATAAAGGTATCAATTCAGAAAGATGATGTAACAATTGTACATATGCATGTGCCCAGCATGGGAGCACTCAGATATGTAAAGCAAATATCATTTGATCTATAATATAATAGATCAAATCAATATAATAATAGTTGGAAACTTCAAAATTCCATTTTCACCATTGGACAGATCATCTAGACAGAAAATCAATAAAATAAATATCAGATTTAAAGTGACCTCTAGACCAAATGGACCTAACAGACATTTACAAAACATTGTATCCAACTGCGCAAACCACATATTCTTTTTATTAGCGCATGAAACATTCTGCAGGATGGACCATATGTTAGGCCATAAAACTATTCTTGACCAATTTAAAAGAATTGAAATCATATAAAGTGTCTTTTGTGACCACAATGGAATAAAACCAGAAATCAGTAACAAGAGAAACTTTCAATATTATACGTTCCTTAAAAGACCAGTGAATCAATGCAGAAATTAAAAACAAAATTTAAAAGATTTTTGGAACGAAAGAAAATAGAAACACAACAAACCTATGGAATACAGCAAAAGCAGTATGAAGAGAGGTTATAAACACCTACATCAAAGAAGTAGAAAGATTTCAAATACACAACCCATGATACATTGCAAGGAACCAGAAAAACAAAAACAAACCAACTCCCAAATGAGTAGAAGAAAATAAACAATAAAAATAAGAGAACTAAATTAAATCGAGACTTAAAAAATACCAAAGATCAACAAAAGGAAAAGTTGGTCTTTTGAAAAGACATTTTTAAGTCAACAAACCATTACCTAGACTGACCAAGACAAAAAGAAGACCCAAATAAATTAAATCAAAAAAGAAAAAGAAAACATTACCACTGATATCACAGAAATATGGAAGATTATTAATGAGTATTACAAACAACTATATGCCAAAAACTTAGAAAACAAAAAGGAAATGAATAAATTCCTGGACACAACCAACCTAACAAGACTGAACCCAAAAAACAGATAGAAAACCTGAACAGACAAATTACAAGTAACAAGACTGAATATTTAATAAAAAGTCTCCCATTAAAGAAAAGCCCAGGACCCAGTGCTTTCACTGCAAAATTCTACCAATCATTTAAAGAAGAACTAATACTAATTGTCAAACACTTCCAGAAAATTAAAGAGGAGGAAATTCTTCCAAATTCATTCTACAAGGCCAGAATTACTCTGATACCAAAACCAATGAGAAAGGAAAGGGAAGGCAAAGGGGAAGTAGGGCGGAAGGGAAGGGAAGGGAAGAAAGAAAAAGAAAACTATAGGCCAATACCTCTGATTAACATAGATACAAAAATTCTGAACAAAATACTAGTAAACTGAATCCAGCAGCATATTAAAAAGATCATTCACCATGATCAAGTGGGATTTATCCCAGGGGATACAAGCATGGCTCAAAATACAAAAATCAATAAGCATGATATATCATATTGACAGAATGAATGAAAAAATCATATAATCACCTCATAGAAAGAAAAAGCATTTGATAACATTAAACATCTCTTCACAATAAAAAAGAAACTCTCAACAAGTCAGGTACAGAAGGAACATATGTCAACAGCATAAAGGCTATATATGACATACCCACAGCCAACAGCAATCTGAATGGGAAAAGTTGAAAGCTTTTCCTCTAAGAGCTGGAACAAAAGAAGGATGCGCATTTTCACCACTTTTATTCAACATAGTACTGGAAGTTCTAGCCAGAGCAATTAGGCAAGAAAAAGAAATAAAGATCATCTAAACTAGAAAGAAGAAAGTCAAATTATCCCTGTTTGCTAATGACATGATCTTATATATTGAAAACCCTAAAACTTCCACCAAAACCTTTTATAACTGATAAATAATTTAGTAAGGTTGTAGGATACAAAATTAAAGTGCAAAAAAAAATTAGTAGTGTTTCTGTCCACCAACAACAAAATAGCAGAAAAATCAGTAAAGAAAGCAATTCCACTTACAATAGCTATTAAAAAATAAAATACTTAGGAATAAATTTAACCAATGAGGTGAACAATTTCTGCAAGAAAAACTATAAAGCACTGATGACATAAACTGAAGAACACACACACACACACACACACACAAAAGGGAAAGATATGCAATGTCCATGAACTGGAAGAATTAATATTGTGAAAATGGCTGTACTACCAAAAGCAATCTACAGATTCAATGCAATTTCTATTAAAATACTGACGACATTCTTCACGGACATAAAAAAAAAAAAAATCCTAAAATTCATTTGGAACCACAAAAGACCTCCAATAGCCCAAGCAATTTTGAGCAAAAGCTGGAGTCATGATATAACCAGACTTCAAAATAAATATATTACAAAGCTATAGTAACCAAAATGACATGGTACTAGGAAAAAAAAAACTAAAAATGTAGAAACAGACACATAGATCAATGGACCAGAATAGAGAAATCAGAAATAAATCCACATGTTTACGGTCAACTTGTTTTCAACAAAGACATTAAGAACATTAACTGGAGAAGAAATAGCCACTTAAATAAATCGTACTGAGAAAACTAAATATCCATATGTAGAAAAATAAAAATAAGGAGAGATCCTTAACTCTCACTACATACAAAAATCAACTCAAAATGGTTTAATGACTTAAATGAAACACCCAAAATGATAAAACTACTAAAAGAAAACATAGGGGGTACATTTCAAGACCTTGGTCTGGAGAAAATTCTGTGGAAAAGACCTCAAAACACAGGCAAAAACAAAAGCAAAAATAGACGAATGGGATTATAGCAGACTAAAAACTTTTGTACAGCAAATGAAACAATCAGCAGAGTGAAGAGACAACTTGCAGAATGGGAGAAAATATTTGCAAACTATTCACCCGGCAAGGGATTAATATCCAGAATATACAAGGAACTCAACAGCAAAAATAATAATAATAATAATCCAATTTTTAAAATGGGCAAACAAACTGAATAGACCACTCTCAAAAAAGACATACAAATGTCCAGTGAGTATATGAAAAAATGCTCAACAGCGTTAATCATCAGGGAAAATCAAAACAAAACCAAAACCAAAGTGAAATATAATTTCACCCCAGTTAGAATGACTATTGTCAAATATATATATACACATATATATACACACACAAATATTGGCAAGGATGTAGAGAAAGGAGAGCTCTTATACACTGTTGGTGGGAATGTAAACTAGCTCAACCATTATGAAAAAAAATATGGAGTTTCCTCAAAACAACTAAAATTAGAACCACTATATTATCTAGCAATCCTGCTACCTGGTATATATCCAAAGGAAATGAAATCGGTCTGTCGAGGAGATTATCTGCACTCCCATGTTTATTGCAACACTATTCACAATAGACAAAGTATGGAATAAACAGAACTGTTCCTTAAGAAAAGAATGGATAAAGGAAATATGGTATATATACACAATGGAATACTATTCAGCCATTAAAAATAAAGAAATTCTGCCATTTTTGGCAACATAAATGAGCTTGAAGGACATTGTGTTAAGTGAAATAAGCCAAGCACAGAAAGATAGACACTGCATGGTCTCACTCATACGGGGAAGCTAAAAACGTTGATCTCATAGAAACAGAGAGTATTACAGTGGTTAATAGAAGCAGGGCAGGGGACGGGGGGATAGCCGGAGGTTGGTTAATGGATACAAAATTACAGCCAGATAGGAGGAATAAGTTCCAGGGTTCTACAGCACTATAGGGTGACTAACAACGATTTATGTTGTAATTTAACAACAATTTATGGTATATTTTTTAATTAGAAGAGCGGATTTTGAATGTTCCAAACACAAAGACTTATTAAATCTCTGAGGCAATGGATATGCTAATTACTCTGATTTGATCACTGCACATGTATTGAAATATCATACTGTACCCTATAAATATGTACAGCTACTATACATCAATTAAAAATAATAAAAGCAAAAAGGAAATGGATTAAAATGTGTAGGGAGACATTTAGCACGGGTCCAGGGAAGTGGGCCCTGCCACACTATGCTGCTGAATCAGCCTTTCTGGGTGGGTGGTTATTTGACAAGCGGTAGCAATTATCTTTAAAAAGAGCGACAGTTTCCTATCTAGGGGATGTCCCAAAGAATCGAATAAGAGTACATAGATGGGTGAGCAAAATATAATTCTCAGATATTTGTTTATATTAATTTTAAATATATATATAAAATAATCGATAAGCCCATCAAAACAGAATTGGTGAAGCAAATAGTACATCCACAAAATGGATTGCTTTGCAACCATTAAAATAGGGCTTATGAGCACAAAAGCTATTCATGTAGCAAATTAAATAAACCATTTATAAAACAGTATGCAAAATATAATCTCATTTGGGGCAACGTAGTATATTATATCCAATTATAGATTATATCATATATAATGTATTATTTGGAAGCATATATTATTTGGAGGAGTAGTTATCTCTTCACTATGGGGTTTCAGACTAGTTTTTTTGTTTGTTTTTTATTTTGTTTTGTTTTGACTTACTTGTCTTTTCTAATTTTTTAGAAAATAAACATATTTAACATTAAAGGAAAACAATTTGAAATAAAAAAATAAAGTGACATTAGAAGAAAACGTTGACACTAGTGCAAACTAAAAAAGAAAGAGGAGGAGAAAGGAAGGAGGAAGGGGAGGAGAAAAGACATAGAAAAAAGAAAAGCTCCACAAATACGTAGCAGAGAAAGGGAGACAGCAAGGCAGCTATTGGTGCCACTGCCAGGCTTTCTTCCCTCAACCTTCGATCAACCAGGTTCATTTGTTTTTAAGCACTGCTCACAGCCTCCCTCTGTTTCTGAACATAATTTTTAAAAATAAAATCCTGCATAACAGGGTGGTGAGGACAGCAAACGCTGCTTGACTTTGGGAGCCACAGTCCAAGGGTCTAATAGTTCATTATTAGCTGGAGACGCAACACACATCATGTGCTACCCATTGAATTTTTTCCTACCAATTTATTTTAAAAAATAGTAACACTATTATCTAAACGAGATAACACTAAATCTAAAATGAGGCCAGACTTCCTGGACAATAGTAATTCATTAGACAGGCTGGCATTCACCACCATGACATGTCTTTAAAATAAACATAGGTGTGAGACACACCAACAGCCACACAGATCTAGAATCAGACTGCTGCTGGCTAGAGGAGGGTGATATTGGGTAGGACCAGAGGCTCTGTTCACCGGGTAACCCCAGATGGCATCCCCAGCGCTTGGAAATGGTGAGGGACTAGGAGCTGGCAGCCCCTCCCCAGTAAACAAGAAGCCCCTCTGCATAGAGTCTCAATGCAGCACCCAAGGGAACACAGAGGCTCCCAGCCTGCGTGCTGGGGACAGCAGCTGCGCTCCGGGAAGCGCCTGTACACTCTTCGATGGTGATGGGTCTCAATAGCATTTCCCCGTGTGAAGGTTTCTTTGGTTTACATCATTTGGAGAGTGAAGGCAAGTCTATTGAACGCGGGATAGATATAATATCACTTTCCACATGCCAGGTTACTGGAAATTCCCACTTTTTTTGTTTGTTTGTTTTTCAATTGCTTGCAGGGTTTGGGTGTTGCTGCCAACACAAACCTGTAAAAGAACTGTTTTTCAAAAGGAAAAGAGTTTGAATGAATGCCCCAGGGACACAGGTTTGCTTCCCAGGTCAACCCCCTGTCATGAGAAGCCAGCTGCGGGTTCTTGCCTCTAACCTCTGCACAGGATGAGGCCCCTCTGTAACCCTTGTAACCCCATGTCACAGAGCCCTTTCATGCATTAGCAAGAGCACTCACAGCTAACGTGGTTCTAAATCATTTCAATGCGGGAAAAAAAATCAAGCAACTTCGGACAATATGTGAAAAGCATGCATAGTTTTAATACAAAGAACAAAGGGGCTATAACAATCACTTGATCCAAACTTTGCTTTTTGGTTATGTTAGGTTGTGTTTAGTTGAATGCCTCCCAAGGACACACTTAGAAGAATCGCACACATCATCTGATAGCATTTAGTCAACATCACTGTACAAGGAGCAGTGTTTACGTCTCTCCAAGTGAAGGATTCCGACGTGAGCACATTCACAGGGGAGAGGTGAACATGAAGAAACGCTAAACAGGACGTGCAACATCAATGTGTATTTCCTGTGTATGGGACACCATGCATCACGCCTCACCACCGAGCCTCGTGTGCTGTGTGGTCCATAATTATCAATGTGTATTTCCTGTGTATAGGACACCAGGCGTCATGTCTCACCACCGAGCCTCGTGTGCTGTGTGGTCCATAAGTCCCTGGGACACCCACAAGAGCCTGCTGAGTTCATCCTGGAATTCCAGGGGAACTTATGTGTTTGCAGTTTAAAATAGAAAGAGCAGTGAACTTGGAGGAAGAGAACTTGGGGCCTCGCTAGCGCAGCTCCAGCCCATCATAAGGGCTGTGTCCGCAAAGCACAACTTTCTGTGCCTCCGTTTTTCCAAACTATAAAGCAAAGTTAAAAAGTATCCCGCAGACGTACCCCCAGGGGTCCTGTGACAATGAGGGTAAGAGCACAGAGCAGAGTGGAGAATGCCTTCAAATGTCCATGCTGTTGTTCCAATTTCGGCATATCCAGAGTAAGGCACATAGTCCGTGACATTAGAAGATGGGAAATTCGAGATATGTTGATTGGCAAAATCTGCCTTAATTAATTTGCATTTGCTGGAAGCCTCATCTGCCCTTGAGGAAGGTGCCGTGACAGTACATGGATCATTAAGCCAAGGTAGCGTGTTCTCCCTCCATGGGGCTGGAACTTTTGGTGTGAGGAGTAAGAGAGATCGAGCTTTCTTCCTTCACTTGACTTTCTTTCTTTTCTCCTCCACTTTCGAGCAGTGAAAGGTGACACTTACGGAATAGATGAGGAGAGCTTGCAGGCAGCAGAGAGCTTCTTCAAATGAGCCAGTGAAGGGCCAGGAGCAGTGAAGAAGAGCTGCCTAGGTTGGAGCTGGATCAGAGGGATGGAGACATGGGTTATAAAATATAAAAGAACATCAGTGAAGGTCACACACGCATCAGATCAGCTTCACAGGGTGGAAGTCAAAGTTCCAGCCAGCAAAAACAATTGTGTGGCTGAGCTCCCCTGGTCATGTCCCCGGGGAGCCTTGAGCTGATGGTGGACCAGGATTCGGGATTCAGGATTCAGGCTCCCGACTTGAAAATAAGTAAATCAGTTGGATTCTAACTTTGCACCAGGGTCTATGTAGGGTCATGTAAGGCCCTAGGCACGATTTGTTTGCATAGAACACAGGCGGGAGTCGGGAATCGCTGGAGGGACTCACTAATCACACCTCTCCCGTCTCTAGAACACACTGCTGGACGGATGAGAGAACCACAAGTCACCTATGGATGTGAGTCGGACCTGAAGCTACACTGAGGTTCGGTTTGTGAGACCCACGCACTCACCCATCCAAACCCAAAGAATGGACTCGGAGGCACGAAGAACAGCAGAAGCGAGACTTTTAATGGCAGTCCTGCAAGATCGGGTGTCTGGTAGGCGGGCACACCCAGAGCAGTTCCAGCAGGTAGTTTATCTGCTATCAGGCAAATCCCTCCCCCAGTTCCCCACTGGTCAAATACTGTGGGGTTACAATGTTCCCAGACATCGCCCAAGTTCTATTATCCCCTTATAAGGATATACCCCATCCCCTTCCCCACTTAAGTTTCAATTTCCCAAAAACAAAACTTTCTTTCTTTTTATGGGCTGACCCCTCCTCTACATTCTGTTCACTTATCATAACCTTCTAGGTGCATGAGCCATGTGGTTTGTTACCTTCGCAGGCTGGCTACCAGTACTTAGATTTATCATGCCTTAAAAATGGACCATTTAAAATGTTTTCTTCCAAGTATGTCTGGGCACGCATGAAGAATGGGTGGGGAAAGACAGTCTCTAGCCAGTGAAACAATGTACCTAACATCATCACGCCCACTGGGCCCCAATGACTCATATCAGGGAAAAGGGGGGCCCTGGGCAGGAGCTGATCAACCTATTCTCACAGCAAACCATGGGGGACACTGCGGGGACACTGGGGTTCTTGTTGGGATGTGCCAGTGACAGAGTTGGGGGACAGACTCCCTCATCATAGGTCACAGTTGGTATGCAGCAAGGGATGCCTCTGGAGCAGCTGAGCCTTGGCGCCTTGGACACAGAGTCAGCACTGTGAGAGTGGACCCCCTGCCCACCATGTGTGCCCCATGGCCCTTGGCAGGCAAGAGCAGAAAAGAACAAGACTCTGTGACCTGGAGGGGCCCTGGGGATATGAGAGGCTCAGGGACAGTCAACGCCGAGACGAATGTTCCCATGGAATGCTGTAACTTGGGTTATCTTTTTAATCTCTTGGGATGAATACTACAATAATATTGGCAAGCATTTATTGGGTACATGCTGTGTGCTGGGAGCTGGATTATACACATATTGTTTTATTTAATGGTAACAACAGCCCTGGGTGGTAAGCAGAGTTATTTCCTCATCCTCTAGATGGGGAAGCAGAAGCTTCAGGAAGTTGGCAACTCCCCGGCGTCATGCAGGAAGTGAGCAGCCAAGCCGACATCAAGCCCGGACAGGCTGATTCCAGGGTCCATGCTCTTGGTTCTGATTATCAAGCAAGCTGTGCCCAGGACTGGCTTCTGGGGCATGTAACCAAGGACCTGTGCTTGGGTTCTAATGCTCTGTGAGTGCTGTCTTGAAATTCATAATGATTTTATCTTTTAATTTGTGTTTTATAAGTGAAATCCACTGGAATAGTGGAGCATGTGTCAAGGGCTTGGAGCTTTGATGGGGCTTACATGCAGTCCTACTGTAAAGGTAGCAATGGCCTTGGAGTCACCCATTCATGTGCGATGGGATCGCAACTACATGGGAGGGGAAATGCCAGGCTGAACCTTTTGCCCCACCAAGGCTCCACACACCAGCCCAGGACGGACAGCACTTGTGCCAGGTCATGGGGTGGCCCCCAGTGCCCGTGAAGGTCTGTGCCAGCCCCACACGCATGTCTGCACCTGAAGGAACCTGATGCTATAGAGTAACTAAAAATCACCATGATAGCAGAGAGAGAGACCCAGAAGGAAGGCAAAATCTTTCTGTGGCACCTGTCCCTCTAATGACATCTTTCATCTTGCTTCTTTAACAAAGGGCCTCCCTGCATTTTCATTTTACACTGGGCCCTAAAATTATGGGGCTGGCCCTGTGTGCACAAATTTCCATGGAAACACAAAAGACCCGGCAATTAAATCTGCATGAAAAATTTGGGAAGGGGTTTATAGGAAATTTGAACTGGATAGTGATACATTTGTTTGTGTAGGTATTCATAAATATCTTTTGAATTAACAAATAACTCATGCGCAAGCCTTTGCACAATGGATTGGAAGATAGGCACCTGAGGCAGAGGACACAAAAGAGGCAAAGATATAAAGATTCATGCATATGTTTATTTAATTAACGTATTTCCATTGAGTGTTTCCCTGATGCCAGGCACTGAGCTGGTCACTAAACCCCTCCAGGGAGTGGGAAAAGCTCTCCAGGGGAAGCCCATGATTGATTGTGACTGGAAGCTACGGTACTGGGGTTGAGAGAAATGACAGTATGAAGAGAGTTGAGTTTAGAGCGATCGGTTTGGGGTCATGTGAAGGGTGACTGCTTCAGGAAAACAGAAGCCAAGCTAGGTATTCTCGGTTTAATGCGGGAAATCATTGGAGGCTTCCACAGCCTCCTGGAAGGCTGGAGGGTGAAAGATGGAACCCAACTGCTCAAGCAGATAATTTTCAGGATACTCAATGCCACCAAAGCTTTCAGACATCTCAGCAGGAGCTCTCTCCCAAGCACAGCTGCAGGCGGCACCAGGTAGATGTTGCTCAAGAATGCACCTTCCACCTTTGTTTCTGCCAGCAAGTCTACCGGACAGTAACAGTTCTCCTTATCCTCCACCTTCCAAACCTCCCAGCAGTGCCTCTTAGCAGTCTTTAACCTAGAACCCTGCAGCAGAAGGAATGCTGGTCAGTGTAGCTGCGGGCTTCTCTTCTGCAGGGCACAGGAGACTCTGGAAGAGATTGAGGCACAGTTGACAACAGATACAGCCAATGCCAACCAGAAAAATATGTGAGTTTTAATACTGTCCGAAGAGTTAAATGGTAGTTCAGGATTTCATTTAGAAAGTTAGTTATAAGCTTTGTGGTGGGTAGATGGAGGTAAGAGAAGATGGATGCAGAAAATTCATTTGGGAGGATTTTAATTTTCTGAAGGCAACATGGAGCAGGATTAAGTTAACACAGTGGTGGAAGACTTCCTTGAGAAACATTTTAGAAGAATCAACAATAATTGATGACTAGTTGGCTTTTGGAGGGATATAAGAAGTGTGAATTTACATACTGTTGGTGTCCACGATATCACAAATGCCATCAAAGAAAAGTCATAGCAATATGGCGTTTTGAATTAAGTGCCACTAGGATCTTTTTCATACCTTTCAGCATTTGTCATCTAAAAATCAGGCTCCCATGTCCTCATGGCAGTCGTTGAGAGGAAAGCTAAAGAACATATGCCCTCTGGCAGCCCCATACGAATTAGTCCACTGGCCTCCACTGCATTTCACCTTAAAGCTGACTTTGCATTTTCATCCAGGTGTCTGCTCCTCCTTTGGTGATTCTCCTGCTCAGGAGATGCTCCTCCCATTATGCCTCCCAGAAATCTAGAAGCCAGCCTTTCCCTTCAGCCCAGTCCCCATCCTGTCTAAGCCATGACAAAATCTTGCCACTTTGCCTCCTAAATATGTATTGATATTGACCACGTTTTGCCTTCTTTCCACCACCTTTTCAGACCAAGTCACCATCTTCTTGCCCCCAAACTGAGAGACTTCCCCTTCCAATCCGCTCTCCACCCAAAAGCCATGACAGGCTTTGACAAACAGAGTTTAGATAATGTCATAACCTGCTTTGAAAAACCTTCAATGTGTTGTGTTTTCACTTAGCATCAGGAGTAGAAGTCCTGGCCCTAACATAACCCATACATCCTGCATTTCTGGCTGCTACACAGCACTCCAGTACAATTCTGAACCATTCTGATCCTACCTCACCATTCTTTACCTACACTTCTACTCTCATTTTCTCTACTCAGCCAAGTTTCTTCCTTTGAAATGCCCTTCCCCCACCATTCCCCTGGCAAACTTCTACTTTTCCTTCAGACCTCAGCTTCAACATTACCTTAGGTAACAAGTCCCTGACCCCCTTCCTCCAAATCTAAATCAGGACTCTCATTTTAAAAATGTTAATTTCTTGCTATATGTCTATTTGTGTTGGTATTCATTAAATATCTTTTGAATTAACACATAACTCATGAAGAGACCTTCTCATTTGTATTAACATCCAGCTCATATTCCTCATTTTTCTGCAAGGACAGCTTGCCAAACATCTTGCTGCAGTCCAGATACATCATCTCTCTCTTAATTTTTTCACTTTCTAAGTTTTTAAATCTTTCAAAGGAGGAAAGGCAGTTAGACTAACAATGCTTGTTTTAATAACTTTTATTTACTCAAAGTTCATTTTCAGAATACCAATTCTACATGAGCACTGGGCTAAGAGATGAAGACATGGTGGGGCACACTGGCATTGTTCTTGGTGAATTGCTTTCCCTTCCAGGTGCTCTCAGACCATTTCTTTAGTAATGTCTTCCAGAAGACTGCTCAAGCAAACCGGTATGCAGTGTGTGAATCTACCATCTTATTACTTTTAAAACAAGAGCAACATTTGTCTACTCTTTTGGCACTCCCTCAGTTTTCCCAATCCCTCAAAGGTCACTGACAGTGCTCTCATTTGCCCGTGGTTTCCATGTCTTCAGCTGGAGGTGATGCAGTACAGGACATTCAAATGAATTTCAAGCATCCTGGAGACTCTTGCAACTCCTTCCTCTACCTTTTCTTTCCCTCCCTCCTTTGTCACCTTGCTTCCCTCCATCCTTCATCAAAATGCCAGATGTAGTGTAAGGTATTAGGCACATAAGCATGGCCCTGTCCTCAAGAAGCATTTCCAACAAATCAACTCATGGTTATATAATCTAGAATGTATCTAAAGGTAATAAACAGCCTTGTCGATGCCAGATATCTTATCTTATAATCACTTATTTGCCTTGCAATTATGTTGCTAAGAAAATATTTCAGTGACATTGTAAGTTCATCACAACTGAAGAGTTCACTATTTTTTCTCCTCTGCAATCTTACATTTAACAGAAGCTTCTTCATCATTTCCTAAAGTAGTACTATTATAAAAGAAATAGTCTGGAAATCCCCAATGACAATTTTCTTCTAAGAAACCATTTTAAAATTGCATAACTGATTTACAGTGGCTGCTGAATTCTTTCTATTAATAGTGCAAATTTAAATTCTGGTTCTCCATCAGACATTGCAGAAAGGGGATTGTTATTTTGGTTAATCATAAACCCAGCAGGTGTCCAGCAAAGGGCCTGACTTCTGTGGGCTTCCCTGAGGTGCAAGGGCAGCTGAGTGGTAGACATCCTATGATGTCTGGTGCTGTGATAGGTGCATGCTGCAATCTGAATTCTGTCCACCCCTCCATGGAAACTGCCCTTCCACATCAGCAGAGACAGGCTCTTTCTAAACACAATGGCTCATCTAGATTCGTGTTTGCTTTGATTTAACTTCAGCTTTGAGTGAGGCCTCCCAGCTCCATATCTGAACCCATAACTAGCTACATTTCCTCTTCCCTTACTCCTATAGGAGCATCATCACCTACTGATACTTTGGCTTCTTTTTCATCTTTATTTTTTTCTTAGAGAGTTTACACATTTTCATGATTTAAGCATGAGTCTAATCACACATGAATCTTTATTTTCAATCTCACCTCCTCCATAAACCTTCTGGCCTATATTTCCAATTAATTTTAGCACGGCATGAATTACATATGAGGATAATGGCAATGATGAGGATGATGGCAATAATGATGGTGAAGATGGTGATGACAATGACGGTGATGGTGAAGATGGTAATGATGATAGTGATGAAAATGGGATGATGGTGATGATGGTGATGGTAATGATAATTGTGATCATGGCAATAATGGTAATAGAAGATGGTAATGATGATAGTGATGAAAATGGGATGATGGTGATGATGGTGATAGTGATGATGGTGATAATGGTGATGGTGATGATGATGATGATGATGGTGCAGACAGTGGTGATGGTAACAGTGATGATGATAGTGATGGTGGTGATGGTGATTACGATGATGATGATGGTGGTACAGATAGTGGTGATGGTAACAGTGACGATGATGTGGTGATGGTGATGATGATGGTGATTATTATTATGGTAATAATGGTGATAGTGATGATGGTGAAGATGGTGGTAATGATGATGCTGATGATTATGATGATAATGGTGGTGATGATGATGGTGATGGTGATAATGATGATGGTGATAGCGATGATGGTGATGGTGATGAGGGTGATAATGGTGATACTAATGATGGTGATGGTGATAATGGTGATGATGGTGATTATGACAATTATTATGATTATGGTAATAATGGTGATCATGATGATGATGGTGATGGTGATGATGGTGAAGATGGTGGTAATGGTAATGGCAAGGCTGATGATGGTGATAATAGTGATGATAGTGATGGTAATGATTATTATGGTAAGACAGTGATGAGGATGGTGATGGTGATGATGATAAAGGTGGTGGTAATGATGCTGCTGCTGATGATTATGATGGTAATAATGGTGATGATGATGTAGGTGATGGTGATAATGGTGATGAAAATGATAATGATGGTATCATCAGAACCTCAGCCTTGACCTCGGAAGAATCCCTATCTCAGGAAAATATGGTCATTCAGAAGACAGTTTAGAGAGATAGAGAAGGACAAACCTATTCAAAGTAACCTGCTAATCTCAGAAAAATAAAGATACCACTTTTGAGCCCCAAGTCTAATCAAAATACATGAACTTAGTACCTGTCACAGTGACTTAATGTTTTTAGAAAAGGAGACTGATTCCTCAGGCATTATAGAGATAAAACCTATGAAAAGAGAAGAAATCATAGAAATTCAGAACAGGACTAACCAAATAGGTCCAGAGCTCTCCATATGCAAGTCCTCATGTATATCAAAGAGGGAAGATTTTAGTGGAATTTAGTTAGCTTTATTTTGCTCACTAATTGCTTTAGGAGTTCATCTTTTATGTTATAAATTTACATAGATAGACACACATGAACTTTCCCCAGAAGCCTTCCCTGCACCCTAAGGTTTGGCTAAGTCTCCTCTGTTCTCCCAGGGTACTGTGCATGCTTCTACTGTTGCACTCAGCACATTATTTGTGGTAGATTTATTACAAAAATACCTTCAAATCCTTAGCCTTCCCTGTATTCACATTTTTTCCAATGCTACTTGCAGACCATCCAGTCAAGAGGTGGAATCTATTTCCCCGCTGGGCTGGCTTTGGGAATTACTTTGGCCAACAGAATGGGGTGTGTGGAACCAGAGGCTGGTCTCTGTCTTGCATATCTCCATTCTCAGTCTGGCCTCTCTGCCTTCGTCACCAGGGTCCTGCTGAAGAGTGAGACCCAAAAAGCAACAGTTGCCCCAGCTGACCCCCAGGCACATGAGAATGCTCAGCCATGATCAGAAACGCCCCCTCGCTGATCTGCAGCTGACTGCAGATGCATGAGTGATCCCTGGACCTGGTCAGCCTAGGTCAGCAAAACCACTCATCTCATTGGTGGTGATGGCAATGATGGTGACAATGATGATATGCAAACCTCCATGGTCATTGTTGTGTGGATATTTGTTTTCTAGGTCATGAAATAAAGCAGTGGCAGGCAAAACAGTCTCTGCCTTTAGGGCATTTATATTCTGGTGTGGGAGACAAATAATAAGCTATGTCTATGTGTGTGTGTATATATGAATATATACATGTATATACCTGTATGTATATTCATGTATACATATATACACGTATATACATATATACACATATATACATATATGTATACATACATATACATACACATACAAATACATACATACATGCATACACATATACATGCATATACATATGTACACATATACATATATACATGTATACATGAATATATACATGTATACATGAATATATACATGTATACATGAATATATACGTGGTAAGTATGTATATATGTATATGTATACTTATATACATGTATATACATATATACACATATCTACATATATGTATACATACATATACATGCATATACATATACATACATATACATACACATACACATACACACATACATATACATACATACATACACATATACATACATATACATATATACATATGTACACATATACATGTATACATATGTACACATATACATGTATACATGAATATATACATGGTGGTAAGTACTAGAAAGAAAAACAGCGGGCAAGTGGATAGAGCATGATGAGGGAGCATTCCAGCTTCCACAAGCAGCCAGGGCAGCTGTCCCTGCCCTCTGGGAAGGGGCATGGGGGCTGAGACCTGTGAGACCCAGATGAAGGGAGGCAACAAGCCAAGCAAAGGCCTAAGGCAAGAGTATTCCAGGAAGCACAGGTGCTTCGTTGAGGACAGTGTTTCATTGGCCACATGTGGCCTACTTCCCAGGACAGAGATAACATTTGGTATTTGTCGATCAAAATATGGAAAAACACAGGGTGTCTATTATTGTGCTTCTGAAAGATTTCCAAATGGTGGCCAAAATTAGAAGATAGGCGTCTTTCCCAAAACCAGAAATATTTCTAGCTTTAGTTAAATTCACTGTATTTATAGGTGGGCTAACTGTCAAGCTTTCATCTAGAAAAATACTTACATTTGAAAATCTAGGAATACCTTAGAAGTCTAATCCACCTACACTTGACTCATCAAGAGTTGTTTTCCAGAACCTTTCTATTTTTCTTATTATTTCAAAAGGTGAAGAAAATCCACAGTCAGGGAGTCATTCACAAGGGACGAATGAGCCTCCAGTCAGTGCCACACAAGGGCCGGGCCCTGGCTGCTGCGTCCTGCCTTCCACCCTCCCCATGGGCTCTGGATCTGCATCTGAAGGGTGGCATCCTTCCTGCCTGGCATCAGCTGAGCCTGCACTGCCCAAGGTCCCCAGCGGTTGGTTGAAGCTGACTGGTCAGGGCCGGGCCGGCGGGGCATGAGTGGCTCTTGTGGCCCACCGTTGGCCTGCAGAAGGTAAGCAGGGACGGCCACATCCCCTCTTAGGAGCCCAGCCTGGGATGGGGGAAACTCTGCCTGTGGGCTCCCAGCCGGAGCTGAGGGTCGGGTAGATTCAGGCGCTGATGCAGCCGCTGGAGGCCACACGCAGGCAGACAGCTGAGAAGATGAATTCCATCCAGACAGGGGACGGCGGGACAGAACCCGGGGGTAGACTCAGGGCTGGGGCCGTGGACGGCCAGGACCACGCCAGGCTCCTGGGAACACTGGGTCCCTGCGGGGGCCTCACTGCACATCCTCTCCCCAGAATACCTGAGCCCTCGTTTTAGTCTGAGAATCAAATGTCATTTGTATCAGGCCAGCCTGAGGAAGCTTTGCTCCTTACGGCAGTCCCAGGGGCACAAAGCCCCTCAACCATGACAATGTGGGCGTGACAACCTGGGCGGCCCTGCTTGGCCACCAGTTTCTCTCTGAACAATCAGCTCTTGGCTTCCCAACTTTCAAACCAGCCATTGGCTCACATATTCTCCACAAAACACTCCACCGGTAAAGATGACGGGAGGCAGCCCAGCCCCACGCGCCCCACCTGTGAGGAGTCACGGCCTGGACCCCTTCTGTTCCCTGCCCTAACTGCGTCCCTTGCAGGCACCGGGGTGCTGGCCTCTGCCTAGTTCTTTACCACACTGCAACCTCCCCAGGCGACAGAAAGCCCTGAGGTTCACACCTGCCCGGTCCAGCTTTGGTGGGACCGGTGCTCAGGAGTCAGCCCCAGGCAAGACAGGGAGGAGGCATGCCTTGCCTCAGTTTCCCCTGCATCATCCATGAGGCCTATGTCTGAGTGGCCAGGCCCTCCTCCTGCACCTGCTCCTCCCCAGCCTCCTCCCAGGGTGGGGGTCCCTGCTCTAGGCTAAGCTGCGTCTCCTTGTCACCCGCCGCATGAGACCCTCACCCCCAGCGTGACTGGCGTGGAGACAGGGTCTTTTAGGAGGTCGCGAAGGTTATGTGAGGTCACTAGGTGGAGACCTGATAGGACATGATGGGTGTCCTTTTCAGAAGACGAGATTCAGACACAGAGGCTAGCAGAGGGATGACTATGTGAGGACACGGGGAGGAGACACTTCCTGCAGCCAACAGAGAGGCCCAGAGAAGCCAGCCTGCAGCCTTGCCATCCAGCCCCCAGGACCTGTGGAAAGAGACCCGGCTGTGAAGCTGCCCAGGCCTGGCGTCTTGTGTGGCAGCCTGAGCAGGCAAATGCACTTCTGTCCCGCTGAGGAAGAAGGAAACTGTATTTCCCAAAACGGAGCGTCTGTGTCCTCTGCCTCACACCTCCAGCTGGCCCAGTGAGAGCCGTCCCCAGATGCCCCAGCCGCCCCCTCAGCTGCCGCCCCCCTCGCGCTCCTGGTCCCTGAGCCCGGCTGTCCTCCTCTTGCCCCCTCAGCCACCTGGGCAGCCACTCCCTGTGCTGCTCTGGCCTCTTCCCCTCATTCTCTGAATCCAGGATGAAGGGGTGCTCCCACCGCTCCTCCAGCTCACTCCAAGCCCCGCTCCACCCTCAAGGCACCCACCCTCCAGCCTGGAGACACCTTCTGAGCACTCAGAGTTTCCATCCCCAGCCCCTAGCTGCCTTCGCGAATGCACACCCATGTGAGTAGCTGTGGATGATGCTTCCCTGAGCCCCCAAGAACTCCAGGTCCTACCCCCAGATCACGCGATCCTCTCCCATCCTCCCCAGTGAGGTGATGGCACCACTTCACACACCTCGAGGCCCAGACTCCCAGGCCTGAGGCTGTCCCAGGTCTCAGGCTGCTCAGCCAGCCAGGCCCAGGAGGCCGGAGGCATCCACTCAGAACCCTTCTCTCCTCCAGCCACGCGGGTCCTGTAAGCCCTACAGCCCCTGCCCGCCTGTTCCAGCCTCCCCCAGGGCCTGTGAACAATGGCTTTCAGCTTTTGTGTCCACACCAAAGTACATTCCACACAGGCAGGGGGATCCATTCTGCCAACGGCCAACAGCCAAGAGCCACTTTATGTTTGTCTTTGACAAACACAGATCAGATTATGTCACCTACTGGGCAACACGCCTTAGCAAGGGCTGCACGGCCGGGAGAATGCAGCCACGCACCCTGCTCTCTGGCCTGCCCTCCCTCCTGCTCCTGTGCGGAGCTCCTGTGTGGAAGATCTCCCTTCCTTGGGTGCACACAGCGATCTCCCTCCAGTCCTCGTCCTCTCCTGTGCCCTGAGTCCTGCTGACTCCTCAGCCTGCGGGCAGAGGCCCTGGGATGAGAGCAAGTTCTCTGCCTCCAGACCCCCTGCCAGGCTCTGCCTGTCGCACTTGTCTCTTTCTCAAATGTCTGCATGTATCTGCTTGTCTGATTACTGCCTGCATCCCTAGGAGAACGCAAAACCCCATGAGAGATGGGGCCTCCACTTCTGAGCTGCCGAATCCCCAGTGCCAGGAAGTGAGCCCGAAATGTGGCAGGGATTCGGTCAAGATCCACGGGCAAAGCAGCATATACCATCGTCACTGTGGGCCTGTGTCAAACCCTGCCAAGCAGCGTGAGGCCCCAGGGGCCAAGCATGTCATCTTCATCTTGGTAACCCCTTCCGCATGCAGCGGGCACTTAATTTATGCCGGCTGAAAATAACGAAGTGAATGAATTTGCATTCGGGGTTGCTTCACATTCATGTGTGACGTCCATCTACCATCTAGTGGTAGAAGAGGGCAACTTCAGGCAAATGAGCTTTTGAGAAGAAATGAGAGAAGCCCTTCAAAAATGGGTAAAGGAAGATCTGTCGTCGAGAGATGGGTCCTTTGACTGTGGGTTTACAATCACTTCCATCCCTGCTTCCTAGAGAAGCGCTGAGAATTCCCCTGGGAACTGATTCTGGCACATTCTGCGGGAGGTGAAAGTACGAAGGCAAAGGCGGGGAAGCCCCAAGGCAAAATCAGTACTTGTGCTTCTCCTGACCTGCACACCAAGGAAGGACAGGCCCTTACGTTCCCCGGGCACTACATGGGGCAAGCCCGGGGCAAATGTCGGAACACAGGAAGGCCGTCTTTCCTGCTTCTTGGTAAACAGAGAGAACGTGGGGAAGGTTAAGCTACATTGAGAAGAGTGAAGAATGCAAAACCGAGGGGGACAAGGTGGTGAGAACGCAATAGAAAGAAAAGGTGCTTAACACAGAAAACCTGAAAGGCAAATGTAATTTTGATGATGTAACAATATCAGAAACACAGAGTAAAACTGAAGAGGCTCACTAAGGACCTGTGAACGCAGGGCACCTCCGGACCTCAGCTCCGTCTGCCTGATGGGGAATGTTAGACTACCTGGTCCCTAAAGAGTATTTGAACTTTCAAGTGTTGTAACTCTCTGATTTTAAAATTAATGTAAGGCAAATCCCTGACAAAAACCTGTGTATTTGTCACGAGACATTTCTTTGAATAACTGCCTGTCTCGGCGGGGGCTCTTCTCACTCTGAAGGGGGACACTCCTGGATCCAGGGTCGCAGGTTGAATTCACACCTGAGCCTGTGCCACGGTGTAGGACGCCCAGCAGCAGCTTTTGGAGAGCAGAGAGCCAGGGGAACGGCCATTTCAGAGTGGGCCCAGGACAGCTGGGGCCCACGGCCTTCCCAGCACAAGGTGGGCCAGGCCCCACAGGTGGCCCCAGAATTGCAAAGCCAATGGCAGCTTCCTAAGTGGTCACCGAAAAGCACTTTCAGTGTGGAGCCCCCGGCCTGTGTGGAGGCGGCAATCCCAGCCACCCACCTGACCTCAGGCTACCAAGACGATGGTGGCTGGAGCCGGCTATTTGGGAAAGTAGCGGGACCCGTGGGGACGTGGGCTGCCCGCCACCAGGCGTCAGGCCCACTCTCTGGCTGGCACCGCGTCCTGCTCACCTGTGTTGTGGTGGGCTCACAGAGCAGGCCACTTGACAGGGGGCATCCGGAGCCGCCTGGTGCCAGCACAGCCTCAGGGAGCAGCCCCTAAGCTGCCCCGTGACAGCCAATCGCCCACTTTCCCCCTGTGGGAAGTCTGTGTCGTGGTCAGAGCCTCTCACCCTCCCACGGCCCCCACGCGGTGGCCTTTGCTCTGCTCAGCACCTCCCAGGGCAGCGGGCAGCTGCGCCCAGAAAACCGTCACCACCTGATTCCGCAGAGAATGCCCCATCCTCTCCAGAATTCTGTCCAACTCGCACTGAACTCAACAAAGAGGAAAAGCCTTTTTCTTTTTCCAAGTCCACCTCCATTTCAGAACGGACAGGGCAGCTTAGGACACTTACAAGCCCGAGAAAAGAGCCAGATAAGGTAACGTGTGAAATGCTGAGAAATCAGCTCAGTTTCCCTTTACCAGCCCAGTAAAGGACCCATCCCCGCAGGCACTTCATCCCAGCAGGGCTGGAGGCCTGAAACTACAGGTCTAAACATCGCGGGGTGTTCACCAGTTTCTATTAATTCCTGTCCTTAGAGAATATGATCACTCTTCTTTAATAGCTGTCAAATAATAATAAACAGTTCTCATTAAGAGTGCCATCAGTGGCTGGGTGCGGTGGCTCATGCCTGTAATCCCAGCACTTTGGGAGGCCGAGGTGGGCGGATCATGAAGTCAGAAGTTCAAGACCAGCCTGACCAACATGGTGAAATCCCATCTGTACTGAAAAAAAAATTAGCCAGACGTGGTCGTGCGCGCTTGTAATCCCAGCTACTCAGAAGGCTGAGGCAGGAGAATTGCTTGAACCTGGAAGGCAGAGGTTGCAGTGAGCTGAGATAGTGCCACTGCACTCCAGCCTGGGTGACAGAGTGAGACTATCTCAAAAAAAAAAAAAAAAGTGTCATCAGCTTGCTTTTTTTTAAGTCTACCTGAAACCTACACTTCTGTGGATAGAAGAAATCCAACTGTTTACCTAGTTAAAAAAACTTATTGAACAAGGGAAAATGACTTACATCTTGTGTGTCATAGGTAATAGAAATTTCCAGATTCATAAATGCAATATAGTTTAAGGAAAACAAAAAATGTTGGTGTCTAGAGACCATGTTTATTTAAAGACAACCTTATGGGACTTGAAAAAAACACTGTCACTCAAATTTCTTGGAAGTAATTCCAACTTACATTTATATATTGCATTAAAGTTGACAAAATGCAGCCCATATCATTTGCCACAGTAACACCAATACCGGGAGATGGCCATTCCCACTGTACAGCTGTGGAAACTGAGGCACGCACTGATCATGTGTTCATTTAAGAAACATACACACGGAAAGCCATGGGCCTGGCTTTAGCGCAGCCACAGAAATGCAGTGCAGTGCGTCTGCCCTCAAACACTGCCAAGCTCAGCTCAGTGGGAGGAGGCAGAGAGGGTCTATTTAGTTTCAGATGTTGTGATTGGTGCAAAAGCACACCAGGATATCCAGAGAGCTGGGGGAGTACAGAGCAGAGGCAGGAACCCAGCCTCCCCTGGCGCGGGAGAGGCAGGAAGAGAAGTCAGAGTGGCCAAGGCTCCCGGGCAGCTCCCCTCAACTGGAGCCTCTGAGAAGGCAGGAAAACCGGCGCACAAGAGCGCAGCACCGTTCACACACCTCGTTTGGCATCGAGTGTCTGTGGATGACTTGTGGGCGTCAAATCGTGAAATGATTTGCATGGCACAGGGAAGCATCTGGGATGTTTCTGGAGGTAACAGAAAATTACTGAAAGGTTTCAACCAAGGTGGTAGAATGATCTGTGTTCCAGGAAGTACCTGTGGCAGCAGCACAGAGTGAGCTGGGGTGAGTTGGCAGGTGTGTAATTCCAGGAAGAAAGACCCAGGTGGTCTAGGCGGTCCTTCCTCAGGGTCAACACAGAGGGCAACAAGGCCAAAGCAGTGGACGGAAGGAAACGTAGCATTCACAGAGAGATACATAACTAGATCTACAGATGATACCTCAATTGCTCCAAGATGCACACTGAGTTACTTACAGTCGAAATGACACAATGTCTGAGAATCCTTTGAAATATTCCACGACAAACAACAACAAAGGGTAGAAATAAAAGTTGGCAAAATATTGCAACTGCTCCATCTGGAGAGTGAAAAATATATAGAAATGTGTGTGTATGTAATGTGTACTTTTTTCCTTTTACTCTACATTTTATCCTAGCTTTATTTAAGGAAAAATAATTATACTCAATGACTATGAGGATCTTGATAACTTTGAGGAGAGACATTTCAGTGAAGTAGGCATTGGTGATATAAGCTAGAACAAGGAGGGTAAAGTGATCACGGATGATGTTTTAGGAAGGAGGAACGGTAAGGACACAACAGGTGTAGAGGGTTCTGGGGTCCCAGGAAGGTGTTTCCTTGGTGGTGTTTTTGGGAAGGGGGTGTCTTGAGCATGTCCACATGAGTAAGGGAAAGAAGTAACAGAGAAGGAGATAGAAACGGGAAGAAAAAGGCTACTGGACATACCCATTTGGCATGCAACACACCTGAACTCACACCCAGGTCTGCAGAGATCCCAGCGTTCTTACCCCCATGCACGTTACAGCTGGACTTACAGAAGGTCACCCAGAAGAAGCCTTGATCCCTCTGAGGCAGAAGCTCAGAAATCCATAACATCTTGTTTTGATCCACTGAGGACCTCCAATCGTCTCGCTGACGGGATCCACACCCCAGGTTGCTGCAGTGATCCATGCGGGTAATGGGTGTCTCAGTGTTTTGGAAAGTAGTAACACGTGCTATAGTTTCGGTATGTGTCCCATCCAAACCTCATGTCCAAATTTCATCCCCAATGTTGGAGGTGGGCCTAAGGGAAGGTGTCTGGGTTATGGAGGCAGATCCTTCATGAATAGATTAATTCCTTCCTGGGGGTGGGGGTTGAGGGATTTCTTGCTTTACTAACTCCCAGGAGGCCTGTTGTTTAAGAGCCTGGTACCTCACCCCCTTGCTTCCTCTCTGCTGTGTGATCTCTGCACACACCAGCTCCCCTCCACCTTCCACCATGAGTGGAAGCAGCCTGAAGCCTCACCAGAATCCCAGCAGATGTTAGTGCTGTGCTTCCTACACAGCCTGCAGAACCGTGAGCCAAATAAACCTCTTTTCTGAATAATTACTCAGGCTCAGATATTCCCTTATAGTGATGCTCGACAGGGACATGAAACAGGGATGATCCTTCTTACTAACTGCATGCATCCCTCCAGTCAGTATAACAAAGCAGAAGAGTGCAGACTGGTAGGTCTGCACGCACAGCAGACATGGACTCCACTGGTGTTTCCACAGGTTACTGGCTGTGTCTCTTTGGGTACGTTACCCTTCTCTGTCAGTTTTCATCTATAAGATTGAGTTAATAGTGCCTACGTTGAAGGGCACTGTGAGACTTGAATAAGATAAATTAGATGAAAACATCTGAGTTCCTGGCACACAGGTAGCCCTTTTAAGTATTAACTTCTTGTAAATTTCTCTCTCAAGACTTAAAGCTGTATCGCCTACACATAGGCCTGTACAAAATGTCTATCTGATCCATGCTGTTCCCGTCACAGACTTCCTCTTAGCCTTTCTCTTAACTAATCCATCTCACATTTTCTACATCTGATGTTGAAGTTTCCCCTCAGCCACTGTGTTGTCCACCTCTGGCTTTTGTCTAGTTCCCTGAATTTTAATAGCAGATGCACACATCAACTCAGAAACAGGCACACGGTACCTTTATGGCGCTGGTGGGCCACTGTGCCATTTTCCCCACAGTCTCCTGCCTGCTGATCCACAGGCTACCAATTTTGCCGCCTGAAGCCTCGCTTTGAATTAATGTCAAGGAATAGTTGACAACGATCTCAGTCTCTCCTCTGTCAGATCTGACAAAGTATGTTCTAATTGTACTATGGGTTATTTCCAAAAATACACTCCCTTAGCTTTTCCTCACTGAAATTCACGTGCCACTTGTCTCTCCCATCTTAAGATCTTCTTACAGATTTTCCAAGTCAACTAAGGTTTACTATCAGAGGCAAGTTTTGTTTTAATGCCACCTAATTACCCCATCACATCCTTCCAAAAGTTTCACGAGGGTGTCACCTGATTAGATCCTAGATTAGATCTGATTAGATCCTAGACCTCACTCCCCAATGCAAGAGGCTCCATTCTTCCTCCACAGACATTGTGAACTTGTATGTATTCCCTCTGAATTACAACTCATCTTCTTTTTGTTTTTTGTTTTGTTTTTGTTTTTGTTTTGAGACAGTCTCGTTCTGTCATCAGGCTGGAGTGCAGTGGTGTGATCTCAACTCACTGCAACCTCTGGCTCCCTGGTTCAAGCGATTATCCTGCCTCAGCCTCCCGAGTAGAGCTGGGACTGCAGGTGTGCGCCACCATGCCCAGCTAATTTTTGTATTTTTAGTAGAGACAAGGTTTCACCATGTTGGCCAGGATGATCTCCATCTCCTGACCTCGTGATCCGCCCACTTCGGCCTCCCAAAGTGCTGGGATTACAGGTGTGAGCTACTGTGCCTGGCCTAGAACTCATCGTTTTTAGACCCATGTTCCTCCTCCACTGTGACAGCCCAAAAAGCAGGTTCCGTTTTGTTCATCGTTCTATGCCTGCACCTATTTCAGTGCTTACTATATGGCACAGAATTTGTTAAGCAAATTCATACAGTTGAAAACTTTCTGTATGATTTCTACAATTTTAAAGAAGCCTAAGATCTTCTGATTAAGTGAAACTTGCATGTTTATCTGGTTCCAATTTACTTCTCCGAGTAAGGACTCTGATACTGTATTCCTTAAAAATGAATGTTGAGTTTCTGCTAGGACGCAGGGTCAGGGCGAGTCATCTGCTGCACAGCCTGCCCCACGGGTGGCGTTTTATGTCGAGGCAGTGTCAGCCTATTCCTTCCACCACACATCGACAGTTCTATAATCAAAATACCCATACTAGACCTCAAATATTTCACAGCGGTTCACCTAATTTTGTGAAGTCTTCTTAAACCCTCCCTTTAGACCCGGTAACCCTGTCCTGGGAACATTCGGTCCATCAATGCCACTCTTATGAATGGAAGAGCAGGACATAAAGAGATTGATGTACGGAGTCAAGTGGGTCTCATGCTTGTGACCTGAATACTGTTCTTCCATGGACAAATCTGGGCACATAAAAAGGCAAGATGGAGTCCCCTTGTCCTCCTGCCCTTTAAAACTTGAAACTGTTGGCAATGAAGTTAAGAATTTACTCTTGGCAGATGAAATAACCCACCCAAGGACTTGGAATGGGAATCTCCACATCTTCGTCAGTTGAAAAATGAAAACAGGAGAGAGCATTTGCTACGGTTTGAATGTCTGTGTTCCCACCGAATTTCTTACGTTGAAACCTGATACCCAATGGGTTGGCATAAACAGGTGGGGTCTTCGGGAGGTGATCAGGGTCATGAGGGCAGAGTTCTCAGGAGTAGGATCAGGGCCTTCATCAAAGAGGCCCGAGGGGGCTTGTTCGCCTTTCTCCACATGAGGACACAGCAAGAAGGTTCCATCTATGAAGCGAAAAGCTCTGCCCAGACACGGAACCTGCTGCCACCACATTGATCATGAATGTCCCAGCCTCCAGAACTGTGAGCAAAAAATATGCCCAGTCTTAGGTATTTTGTGATAGCAGCCTGAAAGGACTGAGACAGCATTCTCGTTGCAATTGTTTCGCTACATTTTTCCCACCCATAAGGAAATCAGAGGGATGTCTGACCGCCAACCTGCACCAGATCCCTAAGGAAGTTCCCCTTCCTCAAAGCCATCATAAGCCCCCGTGCCTCGGCGGACAGTGAGGAAATCACACATCCCAAGAACTTGTCACACTGGTAAAGACCAGGGCACCTCACGTTCTCTTTCTGTAATTTTACAATAGTATCCTTTTAAAAGGTTAAGATTGAGAACATTAGTAACACACATTAGAAACGCACCACCGTTTTCAAATAGCTAAGGAAGGGAAAGTAAAGGTGCTGGGATGAATGTATTAAGGTTTTAGATTGTTGGGGGCGGGGGGGTGTCACGATCCCCAGCTTCTGCGCCTAGCATGACATGGACGAATTGCAGACACGGAGACCGCGCGCCACTGCCTTCCCCCATTTCCCACCCAGCGAGACGTCCAGAGCAGCCCGTGTAGACGTTGCGCCCTCACTGCTGGGTGAACAGGAGGCGGATAAAGGATGTAAAACTGCCTTCCGTGGGGAAGCAGCTTGGTTACTTGTGGAACCAAAGGGTCTGGGATGCGGCTATAGCAACACCAGTAAGCTCCTGTGCTACCGGGGAGAACTGACCATGTCAGGCGACACAGGGAGATGTAGGCCAGGGTTTTGTTTTGTCCTAGCACAAGTGTTCTTAGCCCTTCGCTTCAGTATCAGCTACCTATTAAGGACTTTGGTGTTGCCACTTCGTTTCGGATGCACGCCCTTCTCAGAAGAACCAGCCATCCAAGAGGAAGGAGGTTCTGAACAGTGAGGCATAACCCTCGGCTGAGTTAGACAAGCTCTGCACTTGACGCAAAGGCCTTTCGGATCATCAAAGGCCTTCCGAAGCAGCATTTTCACCGCAGAGTGGTGCAGAGGGCTAGAGGCTCGGGTGGGGGGAGGGACGCCCACTGCTGTTCAAAGTTCCATTTCCTGCCCAGCCCATCTGGGAAGCCACATTCAGGAACTTATCTAGTCCGTTCTTTCTTCAGCCAGTAGAGACACGGTTATATCTTTTAATTTAAAAACACATTTTACCTTTTTAAATTAGCATCTTTATTGCATCTGATGGTCCTGTCTCATTTTCACTGTCTCATCAGTAAACCATTGCAAATCACAGTGCCAGCCCCTCTGTGTCCCCACGTTTGACACAGTAATTTCCTCCAGGTGTGGCTGAGTCAGAATTCCTTCTGCGTCCATCCCTATACATCCTGTATGGGTGACAGTGCAAGGGTAAGAAGTGAGTGTATTCAGTGGGGAAATAAGGGGTGCTGCGAAAAAAACTGAGAAAAACACAGCATCTTCCATTACAAACAGTGAATGTCCCGGAGTCCACAAAAGAGTTGAAAAGAAAAAAAAAACTCGGGCCATCTGGGCATCTTTTCAGATGAACGATCTTGTGAATCATCCTAAAATTCTTCTATAAATAAAGAGCATTAACACTTTGGTTTATGTTCAGCCAACAAAAATAAATAACCACAGATCAAAGCGGGCTGTCAAACGATGTAAGCCACCCTCTGAAATTGGGGAAAAATGTCTTACAAATCTCAGAACTCCAAGATGTTTTTATTTATTTCAAATTCCAATAGAATGAATATGTTTTATCTAAATATTTTTATCACACAACTAAAACATTGAATTACTTTTTCAGAAATAGAGTTAAATACATCAATCTAGTTACAAATTCTAATATAAAGAGTACAAAATATAATGTTATAAATTGTATTTTAAAAAAGGAAATACAAATTCTATGGCCTTTTGCATTTTACTGCCTCAAAGTAGAATTAGCAAAGCTGATGAAGAATGAACATTTTCCCTTGGGCGGGTGGCCCCTGGGTCACTTCCCACAGGCATGTTACCGGGCCCCAGAGCGTGCTCCCACCAACCACCAACCACGGCAAACACAGGCGTCCTCCTCACTTGAAGTCCTGGCCTGTGGTGGTTTCATCTTTTTTTGCTCAGTGAACAAAACGTTCTGAAATTAGAACTCACCCAAGTTAAAAGCAGTAAAACAACATATGCTACTTAAGACGTTTTGAAGTGGAAAGTAAAGCTATATGAATGCCGTCCTTCCTTCCTTCCCTTTTCTACAGCTTGGAAACCTCTGAGAATGTGCTAGGGGTGGCAGAGGAGGGTTTGTCTAGTTTGAAGGAAGGAATGTTGGCAGACAGTCTCCAGCCACGAAAGCCCAGGAGGTGCCCTCTTCCACACAGCGGACTAAGCACTGCACCCACCTTCTTTGATCCAGAAGGCATCACTACTGACCCCGTAAGCCACACCCTGTCTCTCTGTCCAAAGAACAGAGGCCGACCAGAGAGGCCGCCGTGGAGAGGCGCCATGGAGATGAAGCTCGCCCTTCCCGCGCTCAACCCTGCGCCCTGAAGGCGTGTGAAATGATGAAACCCACGTGTCCCGGAGCCCCTGCAGAGGTGTTCTCGTGCCCTCAGCGACCTGTGCACAGTGGCCAGATCAGGGGCGGTGGCCTGTCATACTGGGCGCTTTCTCTGACGAAGTAACTGTATACAACTCCCAACTGCTACTTCCTGAAGCACCTGCTTTTCAGGAAACCAGTGTCATTCTTGGCTTAAAAAATAAATAAGTAAATATTGGGGAACCTCTTATAACATTTAATACTTTTCACAGCCTCAAAGGCAAAATTCACCGGGCTTTGAAGCCAAGTCTGTATGGTGCTGAGAACGGAATCTGTCCGTCTAAGATGACAATAAGACCTTCCGGGACCAGGCAGAAAGGTAGGCAGGTACAGTGGGCTGATTTCCCAGAGAAGATCCTCAACAGCTGACTTTTGAGAGAATTTAAATATTCATTCTTCAGATTAAGGAATACAAGTGAACAACCTGAAAGATTTTTAGAAGCTCATTAGCTGTGTGTTATTTGAATGCAAAAATGAGGAAGAGCTGTGAGCAGGAAACAGGAAGAGTGTGGGAAGGCAGGCCAGGGTGGAGCCAGGCCCCAGCACGGGCAGAGGGGGAAGCAGCGAGCGAGCGGAAAGCAGGGGAGAGACACGGAGAAGCTGCAGTGTAGGCAACCAAACCCTTTATTGTCTAAGTTACATTAGACGCAACACTGTAAAAAATCCTGTTAAGAAACAAGGAAACAGCAGATCGGGAGAGGTAGTAGAAAGTCTGTAACAGTCAGAAGACAACGTACAGAAGTGTATCATGCAGAAATTACCATTCGGAAAAAAAAGGGAATCAAACAGTGGCTAAATAAATAAGAAAACACAAATCATATTAAATACTATGACCGAACTGACATCAACAAATTAACAAACCAATACAATACTGATGATTGGTGAAGGAAGGGACCACACACCTCGGCCTGCCCACAGCTGGCCTCAGGGGATGGCATTCTTGGGCGTGTCCCCCCAGTCTGTTTAGCTGGGTGAAAACCTTCCTCCTGCGCTCTGCACTCTGCACCCTGCGCGGCCCCGCAAGCTGACTGTCCTCCACGCCCGCTCTCCTGCAAGCCAGGAAGGATCCAGCACGCGGCCGGCGGGGCCCCAGCACCAGCCCACCCCCTACCAGACTCTCCAGGATGGAGACTCGCCAGCAAGACACTTCCAGCTCCAAAGGCCAACTGCACTTTTCCATGCCGCTTCTGAAACAGTAAAAATGTAGACTACACTTTTGTGTCACTTTGGGTATAGAATTTCTTTTTAATAACTAAAACACAGAGAAACAGGACTGGGTCACTAGTCCCTGACATTCCTAACAGTCACCGTTCACTTTCGGCCAAGAAAACAAAAGCCAGAAAATGCAGAATGATCACTGTGGGGAAACTACTGAAATGATTAAACATAAATCAACACAAGAGTCTTCTGATTTCTTAGGTGGACAGAGGAATGTGTCTCTGCAACTCTGCTCAAAATAACTTTACAGAACAGCCAATTACAGTTGCTTAACTGTATCTGCATGGACATTCCTAATTACACCAACAGGACAGATCATTTTCGTACATATCTGGTGTAAGAGTATCAGAAAAAAATAAGTAAAAAAAAAAAAAAAAAAAATATATATATATATATATATATAAGCTAGCCAGTTACATTGCATTGTTTGAAAGTGTTGCAAAGTAACCTGAACCGTCAAGTAATTTAAACTCAGTAACAAGTAGAATCCAGAACCAAACATTAACTAATAACAATAACAACAATAATAATAATATTATAATAATAATAATATTCAACAAATCATTAGAACAGGAAACCCACACTTTAGGGGGTGTGTGTGTGTGTGTGTGTGTTTAAACAAGACTTTGTATCAGAAGCCCACTGTCTACAAAAACTGCACTAATCCATTACTGTATTAAGTAAACTGTTGCTCTCACCAGTATTAAAGGTTAGGATAATTTCTGTACATGTAAAATTATTGCTTTTTTGAAAAATATATTTAGCATGCTCGTTTTAATCCATTTCCTGCCTTTACAAAATTTCACAATTAAAAAAAAACCTAGTAAAGCTTTTGCAAAAAATTTCACAGAACATTTTCATTCAAGGCAGCAGTAACTTTTGATAATGCATAAAATCATATGTGCAAAAATCTGAAACTCTCAGAAATATTACCATCACACATAGTGTC
Organism: Papio anubis; assembly: GCF_008728515.1. Taxonomy (NCBI): domain Eukaryota; kingdom Metazoa; phylum Chordata; class Mammalia; order Primates; family Cercopithecidae; genus Papio; species Papio anubis. The sequence continues at coordinate 68,477,108 of NC_044994.1, forward strand.
ACGGCAATGGGAAAAGAAAATATTTATATCTGTGGAATACAATTTCAATTGCGTACACTGCATGGTTTAAGATCCTTTGTTATGGGCCTTAACCCCCACCACAAAAACTCGCATTTGCATTACTGAGGAAGAGGTATATAGAGCCGTCCCCACCCAAGGGGCTGGTGATCCCCACCCTTTATGAACGAAGTTACTCATCCTGTGGAGGTCACCAGGCCCAGGGAGAACACACACCCACTTGCTGGGGTGGCTCAGGGAAGGGGCGGGGAGGCAAAGAGTGGGGACAGAAGGTGCCAGAGCTCAGCACCCTAGTTATCTAGGGCCCCTGAACCTGCTCAGGGATTCTTCTGCCATTACTAAAACAGGTCCGAATCGGGAGGACTCAGTGGCTAAATAATTTGTTAAGACGTATAGTCTTCCTTTGTAAGCAGTTTGCAGAATGTAGCCCTGTTACAAAAAGGTCCTGAGAATAAACAAGAAGCCTGCTTTTCTTAGTGTTCCACTAGCTCTCTTCCGAGGCAGAATCTACGCATTCCCACAGACGTGTCGCCTTTGCCGGATTCGCTCAGTTCGAATGGTGGAAGGAATGGAACAGGCACACGGCCCCGAGGGAGAGTGCGACGGAACCAGCATGAGGGTCCCATCATCATGCCCCTCCACCAAGCCTGCTTCCCACAGCACCTGAACGTCACCTCCTTCCCCTCTCTTATTTACTATTTTAAATACCCACTAAGACAAGGAGAGGCAGTAGTATTAATACTCGATCAACCTCAAATCCACCACGGTTTGTGCTGACATCATCTCCACAGTCCCTCTTAGCATGGGAGGCCCCTGTGACAGTGCTCAGCCTCGCCACTCTGTCCAACACACGTAACAAGTATCTTTTTTTCCAGTGTCTCAAACTTGTCTTGAATAAGATAGATGCCTTGTGCCCCTACTGTGCCTGCCAGTACTACTGTTTATTGTAAGAAAATATGGGACTATGGGCGATGAGCACGTAAATGTGTATATAGTATCTACATGTATTTCTAGAGTATAGCATCTTCATTTATTTCTGAACGTTTAACAAGGGGAGGCATCTGCCTTCAGGTTCCACTCCAGCGCAGCGGCTCGGGATGTGAGGTGTCTGCTCAGGAGTTCTCCGGCTGTTCTTCCGTGGAGTGGCCAGGTCACAGGTGGGAGGCTGCTGGGACATCGTGAGGGTACTGCTAATGGCCGTTACGGGGACCTGGGGTGCGTCGGAAACACGCCTTTAGGTTCCCTTTCTGAGAGGCACTGTCTGGACGGTACCTGTGTTAGAATGGTCTCTCCCCTGGGTGAGAAAAAGGAAAGAACAGGAGAAAAGCTCATTTCTGCCTTTTGGTTTCTAAACGCATTTTTCCTATTAATTTTCTAATCAACATCCAAGAACACAAACAATGACCTTCACAGAGCAAGCCAACCAAGTCGGCAAAGACCTGACTTGGGCTGTAACTCATACTATAAAATAAGCATGAAGTAAGTTTAAATGTGCCTTGCTGCCTTAAAGAGAGGCGGCTTGAAAAAGAATCATTTCCAGTGTGATTTAGAAAGGATCATTAGACTTCTCTAATGGTTTCACATGTAAGAATGGCAGATGATAATGTCTGAACCAGCTCTGGAGAGAAGGTTACAAGTTGGCAAGATGAGGAGGCAGCCAGATTGTAAAATTGTATAGTACAAAGCGGATTTACAAGTGAACGGTAGTTCCAAAACAAGGCTGAATTTGGGGCCATACAAACAAAAAGAAAAGCACGGCTCTCACATACGTCTGTCAGAACTTCAGCGCGTTTTCACCCATTTCCATAAACAATTACCCCACCGGAAAAAGGGAAGGGGTATTTTACAGTGAACTGCGAGAGAAAACCAAGCATAAATGGGGGTCCACAGCTTTCAGAGAATGCTCTCCAATGACATGTGAAGCATCCCTGTTTGAACAATAGCGTTTACAATCTGAGGACAAAAACAGTATGGCCAGATTTATCTTACTTAACTGCATTAACCTTCAGCTAAAATCTTGAAGTGAAACTGACCACCAGAAATTAACATGCATACATAAACCAGGGGACTCATGTAAAATTCTAACTGTTTCCAGCTAGACCTATAGGAACCCCAGAAATAATGGCGGAGTGGGGGAAGGTCTGGTTGACATAATGAATTAAAGGCTTTTCTTAATAGTTCCAGAAAACTCCTACTTACAGCTGGCTCTGTGTTCATGACATCTACCAGTTGACATGCAGTGGAAGTCAGACAGATACTCCACAAAATTTTATGAGGGCTTAGGGGGTGGGTGCAGTGGTGGAGACAGCAGTTTATTTGAAATGTTGGAAACAGTAACAGAATGAGAGATGTGATAAAACTTCCCTAAGTAGATGGTGGATTTCCTGCAGTAAACGGAGAAAGATTGTTTTACATTTTTGTACAGCGACATCAGGCTGTGAAGAGATCTCTGAGGTTCTGACGGGAAGTTTTCATCATCAGCGGGGCTCACCAAGAACCAATTCCAAATACATTCGGGAAGGAAAATGGTCTTGTGTTTACCGGAAGAAAACTGGGAGTTACAGTCAGCTGTTGGGTGTTGGCCTTGACCGTCTCTGCACAGTGAAAAGAGACGTCAGGGACCGTAAGAAGTGGTCAGGGGGTGCCTACGAACACGGGGGCTTTGTGTGCCTAGATTTCACATGGACGGCACCCCCGGGGCACATCCACCTGGGTAACTCTTCCTTTGGACCAGAAGTCACAGACTTGCATTGGGTTAGGCCTCAACGGACTGTTCCAGAGGCGACAGGAAGACGGCCCTCTGTCCATGACGGGCTAATGTTTCACATTACAGGGCTCAGACGGCTTTAAAAATATTTATTTTGGAGGCACTGCAAAGTCCGGATAAACCAAACAACTAGGTGGTTAAACTGTGTTCACAAATCCAGATGCAGAGACGCCTACTGTCTCTTCATAATTGAAGGGATGTGTTCCAATACCTCATTTTTTAAGAGAGTTGTTTTAAGTTATTGATTCACCAGAGGCCACCATGTCATCATTCAATAAAGCAGCCCCAGAGCATTTTTAAGAAATGAATAAAACATGGAAGAAAGGAGGCACAGAAATATTCAAATTAAGTGGACACACTGTCATCTTTTGAGCACATCCACATCGCCTTGTCCTCCGGAAAGGGAAAGAGCAGTCAAAACATGGGACGCCTGCTTTTAGAAGATTGCGCTTTTCTTTTTTGCAGCTGCGAATTGTGGGCTTTTCAGTAATGCTGAAAGAAATACTATCTTTCTGGAAGGTATTTCCGTGTTGTAGGGATGGATATTGACTACTGGAACTTTATGAGGTCTACTCTCTCTTTCTTTTAGTAAGGCAAGGGAAATGTGTATGTAGTGGTGGGTGTGGATCGATGGCCTGTACACAAAACACCCGCCATGCCCCAGGACACACGGGGCACCTCTCAGCCTTCAGAGGGAGGTCAGCCTACAAACAGGGCTTGCGGTCAGCCACGCAGGCAATGCTAAGTGCCTGAGGACCAATTATGCATGATGCTTTATTGACTAAAACCTTACCCAACAAGCCATAAACAAGGGCTATGCGACTGGGGTGATTTTGGGTAAGTCACCAGGTCTAATTCATGATTTTTGGTAGCATATTATATTTAGAGAAAATGGAAAATGTGTTTTTAAGATGCTTGTTTGGTTTAATAAACAAGAAAAGCTTAAGCAAATGAGCTGAATTTCAAACTCTGATCTGTGATGCTGAGACTCTAAAAGTGATACTGAAAATAGATTATGCATATATTCAAATGTACCAACCTACGTGATTCCTCCATCATTTGCATTATAATAGCCACAGCTAAAAATGAGACAAATTAGGTCGCCATTTATTTTTTCATTTCCTGTTATTTTGATTAATGGAATTATTTATCCAGCTTAACTATTTTTAAATAACATTTAGAATAATAAGAAATAAACTATTAATCATAGTCTTTAAATTCTGGCAAGGAATCCAAACAAATCAAAACACCAGATTTCATATTTGAGCAGTCATTCTGGTCTTTTAATAAATCCCAAAACCACGAGGTTGGGGGGAATAATTTTTCTTGGTTTCAAAAATCCTTTTAATTTCTAATGTTTAACAACAATGTAACAAAAAAAATCAATTTATCTGCAACACCAGAGAAACTTCCTAGTTTTTCCTCTAACATCCACAGGACAAAACACCCAGATTTCAACATATTGTTTTCAAAAAGTGTTTCTAATGATGAATACTGATGATTACTAGAAATTAAACATTTATTCAGTTGTGCTAAACGGATGACCAAGCATCTGTTAAACGACAACATGCATGAGCTCTTCCCCTCATTTAGAATTTGATTTGGAGGATCGGCAGTCCTTGGCATTAGAACCATCTTAATCCAAAACACAGTAAAAGCACCAAGGACAAGCACCAGGGCCGCCGCTGGGCTGGAACAATCACCCACAGGGGCGGATGCCCTCACAGTTGGGCTCCTGAGGCCCAGGGCCCAGACCCTCTCACCATCTTCCTTCCAGCTTGTCTACGATCGAGGCCAAACAGTGAGATGCCTACAGGGGCGTGCTGTGAGCATCCACAGCCTACAGGGAGCCCTGTTATATTTATCCTCCATCTCTGCCTTCCAAGGCTCCAGGCATCCTTTCCACCCTCACCGCCTACCAAAGGAAGGTGTTCAGAAAGAAGTGGCTGCTTGACTACCTGGTTTTCATGACGTCCTCTGCGGTCTTAAAGTAAGTGTTTGTAACACGGAAGAGGTTTAAACAGTGCATGTGCTGAAAAAGACTGCTACTAGTGTCACCACGAAAGGAAACTACTTTATTTCTCCTCAAGCTTCAGGTGTGTGCTGATGAATTAAACTGACTTTAATTTAATTATTTATTCTTGATTCTGACCTACGGTGAAATAAATCAATTTCAGCAGATTTACCTGGCCCTCGTGCCTGTTGAATTGTTTCGCTGAGATAGACGGTGTATCATGATTTCTCAGAATTTTCCAGTATCGAATATTCAAATATTAATATGACAAAGTAAGGGCAATTGTTCTACAAAAACCAGCAATGTCTGTCTACCAACCGGAGGGCTTTTGAACAGAATGTAGCAAACGAGGTAACTAGGCCTATCCTGACAATACTTTTCTCAAACTCACAGTTTTCCTGCATCCTCTCTTTAATGAATAATTAACGACAAGTCTCTTAAACCAAACAAAACAAAGAGAAGCACGCTGGCAGGTTCCAACAAAGCCACAAGACACCAAGTAAAGAAAACATGCCGTCAAACTGAGTTCATAAGCAAAATCTACTAACCGGCTTATCAATCACAGTCATCTGTCCACACAGGCGTTATGTGTGTAGACGTGTTCACATGTGAGCTCACCACAGAAATGCTCTCCAAGTATGTGAGTTTCCTCCAGTTATTAAGGAAAATTGCTTATTTTTAGAATAAATGACGAGATCACATTGAATGTGTGCTTCATGGTGTATGTTCTAACTTGATTTCCACAGCAAGTATACAAAATAAGCACCATTATCATTATTCTATAGATAAGGAAACTTAGGTTACATTATATCTCTATGGTGGAGGATCAACGTTAAAGCCTCTACTCAATAACCCAAGAGATTAGTAATTTATATTATCTGGGTCTCTAAAAGTAGCACTGGCTGACCTTGAATGAATTTAAATGTTGATAGCTATTAGATATATTTAATCTCTGCCAGGATCTCTCCTCTCCACTTTAAACCCGTATCTTCGCCTGCCTATTGGACACTCCTACCTGGGTTTCCACGAAGCTCTCACTTACCCTGAATTCTACCTGGAAATGTTTTATCCTGCTCCTCCTTCCAGCCTCAGGGGAATGGATCATGCCTGGGCCAGCTGCCTGAAGCCAGACCTGGGGTCAACATGATTCCCTCCTGTTCCTCATTTCCCACACCCAATCCCTCTGTGTTACCTGTCAAATCTACCCGCTCTCTCCAGCCCCATGCCAGCTCAGGCCACCTTGTCTCTCGCTGGGATCAAGCGAAGCGCCTCCAAAGGGCTGCTCCTGCCACCGGGAACCACAAAGCCCATTCTCTGTGGCGTGTGACCTGCTCACTCTTCTCACGCTACAACTCTGACGGTGTCCGTCCTGCCCCTGGGCTCTCTATCCCCCATGGGAAGAAATTCATGAGTCTCAGCAAGGAGACCTGGTGCTCCCTAGACCCTAGTCCCGAGCCTCTGCCCACCCACTCCGGCTCTCCCTCCCTGAGCTGACCCCCACCCAGCTCCTCCAGTGGAACGTGTTCCTCCACTCTGGGCCTTCCACGTGCTGAGCTCTTCAGGAACATCCATCCCTCTGCCCCTCCATAGTCTTCCAAGTGCCTCCAGCCTCAATGACAGGACCCTTCCCATGTCACAGCGCTACCCTGCTCTGCCCTATTTCCTGTCTAAGCCACCCATGGACCTTTGGAACCAGAGAAGCAGGAAAAATGGTTTTCTTGTCTCCCCAGTACCCTGTACAGGCCTGGCACACAATGGGTGGTCAACAAATATTGTTAATGAGTGAATAAATTATTATAAAATGGAATTTCCAAATGCTGTTTCAATTAAATAATTTAGCATCTATTATGTATATCTATAAAAGTCCATTGACTTTAAGTGTCACATCAAATAATTTCTGCATGAATACACAGTGTTGCATGATCCAAAAAAAACACAGCCATGATCCCTAGCATCTAAAGCCCACAGGAAAAGAATCTGATTTAAATATTAATGAATGTTGGTAAAGCACTCTCAATATGAAAAAGAATATGATTGGTAAGTATGAATCACATTCCAGACATACATAACTACAGAATATTTTTCTATAAATTTATACGGTATTCTAAATTTAACATAGCTACTGTGATTTCTGTAAACAACGAGAACTACAGGATAAGAACAAGGAACCCTAGGATTTAAACCTCTACCTATTACTGATGTGTTTTGCAATTATCCTACGCAACAAATCTGTATGGGAATGCTTAAAGATATAATTCCAAAGTACGTTAAGGAAAATGCAATTTCCTTAGAGAACGAGAGTATTCAGTGGTAAATCACCAAAAGCTACTTTAAATGTAATGAAAGACAAAAAGTACTATCAGAGGCCATGATCTCTTACACGGAATTTAACAAACCAGCTGCCACACCAGGAGACGCGTACAAATCTAGCTCAGTTTTAATGCCAAGGCCTGAACTGCCACTGTCCTACGAATGCAAGGGAAGCTGGTCCACTGAGATCTTCACACCAACAGTGAATACATAAGCTAAGTCTGAAGGACACATTAACTCAGACCACGATATTGAGTTACTGTAAACTCGAAACTAAGAGGTTAGCTGGTGTGAAGTGTAAAGTAACAACATTTTAGTCTAGAGAGACAACGACAATGATGTAACTACATCTTTTCTATATCAGAAGCAGGAATGAGTAACAATTATTATAAACTCCCAGCATAACCAATAAGTAACACAGAAATTATTGAAAATACAGTCTACAACACTTGCTTTTTGATCTCCTACTTCTCCCTAGGACAAGAGCTTTTCAAAGGGGCTCAGGCAGAATTAATAGACAGCAAATAAAACTGCCATGCATTCCTGAAGAATCTCACCAACTTGTTCATAGATCTGCCTGGCCTGGCTTCCCGCCCCTGTCAAACATTCCTACCCAAAAGCCAGGTCTTTGGTGGGTTTAACGGGTCACCTGTGCAAGCAGGAACACTTAGGACTCGCTCCAGTTGTAACATCAACTTGTAATTCTCAATTACGGCATGACCTTGCTGTTACTACATCCCACAAACACATGACGGTGACTGTTTGTGGCAAGAGGGTTTTATTTCTGTTAAAAAGGACAACGCTTCCTAACTGCAGTGGAGGTCATGCATTTGGAAATCTTTTAATTCCGTTTTCAGAAAGATGTTTTATTTATTTCATAAGTTGTCATAGTAGTGGGTAACTGTGGGTTTGATTAAGAAAGGCAGAAGCTAATTATTTAAAACCTGTAATAAATGGCAAGGCTTTTTGTCAACAATACGTGAAGCAAAGGCCTTTAACAACACATAGAAATTCTACCAAGGCAATAAAGAAAGGAAACGAAATCCCTAATCAGGTAATGTCAATTCGACATCCAGCCCAGCTCAATCACTCATTAGCAGCGGGCCCTTGGTGAAGCCATTTCATGCCTCTCACACCTTTTTCCTCCAGAAATAAACTAGAATGATTCTCGAGTTTCCTTTGAGATCTCGCTAGATCATACTGAGTCTTGAGATCCCTCGGAGGTCTTAATCGCCCTCATCCTCACCAGCAACCAGGAATCCCACAGACAATTAGATTTGTCAGGGCAGGGGACACAAACTGGATTCGACCACCCAGACAAGGCTTGACTGTCATGGCAAAGAAATTCTTTCCTCAATGACAAAGGGGAGCGTTTGTCTTTGGAGAAAGCCAGAATGTCATTTAGAGAATGCTTGTGCAACACGGGTGTGACGTCCTCCGAAGGCAAAATGGGAGAGCAATGAAGATACACACTCACACCCTGAAAGAACGCAAGAGACCCGCTACGGGCTGTGGGCGCCGCACTACTTTAGAGCAGGACTCAGAACCGCGTGCTGACGCAAGGGTCCTGCACACTCCGTGTATACTGAGTGGTGTATGTACACAAGTCACACCGGGATGGAACGGTGCATCACGGGCACAGGCACACAAGTTGTGTTTGTAATGCAGAGAAACAAAGCATAAAGCCACAAGACACCACGCTGGACGTGAAACTTTTCTTACAGAATAACACAAAAATAATGTTCCTCAAGGAGGTTAACCATCATTTGTTCTCAAGCAAACTCATATCCAAAACCATCTCGGAAAAGAAGTGAGTTTCTAGTGTTTGCAGTCACCGCCAGTCTGTCCTGACTTCCTCCTCCCCAACGTAACCAACAACCAGCGGTGCGCACCTAGACCCTGCACCACCCGGCTGGGAGGGCTTCTGTGCGGGGACTGCCCACAGACGGCCCCAAAGGGTCACGTTCCAAGAAAGTGTATAGGATTATTTACACATCTAGTGAAAAAAAACAAAAAGGAGGTCATGCTTCAGCGATGAGCATCATGGTGCACCTTTCCCAGCTACTGCATCAAAACCCAGACATCCAATTCATCATGAGACCTACTTGTTTGGGGGCGTCTGCGGAGGTGGTGTGAACTTCAGAACCCCGGGGTCCATCGGACTCAAACACCACTGTGGGAACAAGGGGTTTGTTAACAGATGAGCGTGTGAGCTTCAGGATGTGCACATTAAATGAGTCCATTACAGATTAAGTACTTTCACAAAAAAAGACACCAGCGCCTAGCCTGTGGCTGGAAAATACCAATTTACCGTAACACTTACAGTAAGAGACTGTGATAATGGCTGCCTGGGGCCACTGCCCTTTTTAATTCAGACCTCGCTGCTGAAAAAAGCAATCACTGACAACATTAATTATCGGTGTGTGTGTAAGGGACCCTCTTCTTGCATTACTTACCATTTGGCCTGTGTCATCTTGCATCAGACCAGCTTCTGTGTGCATCCTTCACAGTCCTGATAGAGAACCCCGTCTCCCCATCTCTCTAATGCCCCTGCACTGTCCTGACAGTTTCCAGCCTGATCGGGCGCAAGCTCTCTACATAAAGGCTGAGGGATTTTGCAGTACATCCTGCCAGGTAAAAAGGGGCCCAGGTGTATCCCACAGAGTCCAGTCAGTGCCAGCGAGGACACAAAACCATGCCTACACGGTGCTAAAAGGGTACTTTGATTAAATGAGTGCTGGTGGCAATGCCATTCATTAGCATATTCATTTCTGAGGAGTCAGTTACTCTCTAATTAAAATGGAACATTTGCAAACAGGTTTGTCTCAAATTAAACCACATGGCACATGGATACCAAAAAAATCCATTTCAGGTGTGGAGTGGGGGCGGCCGGTATACGATCCCGGAGGCAGATGGCAGGGCCCCCCCCACCTGGTAGGGGCTGAAATCTCAGTATCTCCCTGGCTGCGGATGGTCAAGCCACTGACAGAAGAGACCCCTCTTCCTCTGCTTCCCTTGGGGACAGCTGGGCGGGAGGGCGGTACCTGAGTGTGCCCGCATGTGGGCCCTGAGGTGGCCGGGCTGGTGGAAGCTCTTCCCGCACTCGATGCAGACGAACTCTCCTGGCCGGGCCTGCGTCCGGAGCGTCCCTGCGGTGGCGAGGTGATGGTAGTGGCAGTGGCGGTGGCAGGGCCGTGGCGGGGTTGGCGTGGAGGTGAGGAGGCAGGAGAGCGAGAGGGAAGCGAGAGGAAAACATCATTAGTCTGTCTAATGTGTCATCATGTGAGGCTCCCTTCAGGCCCTGGTGACAACTGTCAGCCTTCATCTCGGCTCTGCTGACAGGCCAGGCACTCTCAGGACTGCAAGGATGCATAAATTACAGCGAATTAAAAACCGCTCCCCGGGACGGGAGGCGCCCGCCAGGCTGCACGTCCGGCTGTGCGGCTCCGAGCATCTGCAGGCTGGGCCCAGCCATCACCCAGCTCTGTCAAGCGGCTCATCCGGCAAATCAGAGTGACACCAGCGTGACAGAGACAAGGCTCATGGAAAATAGGAAGTGAGCGGGACCAGAGCCCGCCGTGACCCGGCTGCGATCCTGGGAGACCCACACAGAGTGAGTGCAGCCACGGGGCGGCCCCACCTCTGGCCCTCTCTCCTGCCTACCTGGGTGGCTCTGAGGCCGCGGCCCCCAGCAGAAGGGAGGAGACACCTGCAAGCAAGCACCAGGCAGCAGCCCCCAAGGTGCGTGCACTTGCTGGCCATCGGCAAGGTCGGAAGTCCCCAAGTCCCACCTTCTCCCCAAAGATCTTGCCACATCCCTGTACTCAAAGGCAAGGCTTTGTGTTTCCTTCTGATCCAAAAAGCCACACGGCTTTTATTAGAAAGGGATGCAGAGTGTGTGTCTGCACACCTTTTCTCTCTGAAGAAAAGGCTTGTTTTCCACATGCTGGTAGCTCCAAAGACATTTCTCTGGCTGGGAGAGTCACTGTCACGTGCAATAGTAACTCAACTCAGTAGGAAAAAAAAACAAATAATAACTAGAAAAAGTCACACCTGTTGCAAAAATTTTTTTAAAAAGCTGCTTTACGCAGCTGAGTTTTTATGTATCTAAAGGCTGGCGCCTGAGTGTGAACAGCAAGTGAAGAGAATGACAAAAGGCGGCCGGCCGTGGTGGCTCAAGCCTGTAATCCCAGCACTTTGGTCCGAGAGGGGCGGATCACGAGGTCAGGAGATCGACACCATCCTGGCTAACACGGTGAAACCCCGTCTCTACTAAAAAAAATACAAAAAACTAGCTGCGCGTGGTGGTGGGCACCTGTAGTCCCAGCTACTCGGGAGGCTGAGGCAGGAGAATGGCGTAAACCCAGGAGGCGGAGCTTGCAGTGAGCTGAGATCTGGCCACTGCACTCCAGCCTGGGCAACAGAGTGAGACTCCGTCTCCAAAAAAAAAAAAAGAGAATGACAAAAGGCACCTTAGTCACACTGGTTGAAAACAAATCTTCAATACTGTTTCTCTCACCCTAATTCAGAGTAGCTCAATAGGTAAAAACATAAAATCATGTTTACACTATAGATCAAGTTTATGGAAATAATAAAGAAATGCACGAACTGTGAGGCACATCTTGTCAAATTTCTTAAATGACAGATCATTAACATGAATCAGAGAAATTTAACACCTTAGCCATTGACTACTCAACATTCCCATTGCCTTACATACACAAAAGCAATAAGAAGAAACATTTCAACCAACACTCAAGTTAACAGGCGCCAGCTGCGGTGGCTCACGCCTGTAATCCCAGCACTTTGAGAGGCCAAAGCAGCAGGATCACTGCAGCCCAGGAGTTCAAGACCAGCCCGGGCAACAGAGTGACAGGCCTCATCTCTACTAAAAATGTAAAAGCTATCCAGGCGAGTGGTGCATGCCTGTTTCTAGCTACTCAGGAGGCTGAGGTGGGAGGATCACTGGAGCTCAGGAGGTCAAGGCTGCAGTGAGTTGAGATCACACCACTGCACTCCAGCTTAGGTGACAGAGTGAGACTCTGTCTTCAGAGAAAGAAAAAGGAAAAAGGAAAAAAAGAAGAGGGGAGGGGAAGGGAGGGGAAGGGAGGGGAGGGGGGGGGAAGGGAGGGGAGGGGAGGGGAAAGGGAGGGAGGGAAAGAAGGGCAGAAAGAAAAGAAGGAAGAAAAGAAAGGAAGGAAAGAAAAGAGATTTTTTAAGCTATTTTGTTCCCCCATTCATTTGCACTAGAAACACCAGCCAGTGGAGCTCCTATGAAACAAATTTCTGAATACTTTGGTTGTCTGGATTTTCCCAGGTACCATCTAGACTGCATCTGCAGGTGGAATCTGACCACACCTACACAGAATACTGACTAATGATGACGACGTGCAATGTCATCTAACATTCAGAACTTTCAAAAATGAAGTCATTCTCATTCTTTTTTCAAGTAATTGTGGTAGCTATTTCCTATCCAAATGAGCAACAGAGAAAACACGGACAGCCCTCCCGCTCACCTGTGCTTATTTCCTTCAATTAAGGGTGCATGAGCACGCGTGCACACGCACTCACGCAGGCGCACACTCACAAGTGCACGCGCACATATGGTTTTCCCACACATTTCACCATATCACTTTCTCTTTACTTTTTAAAGACAGGGCACTTGCCCTTATGGCCAACAATATTATGCCCAAGCTACCCCAACATTCCCAGTTAATCACAAAGGTGACAAACTCCATTTGAACAAAGACCACCTGGTGAGCACGCAGCTCAAATGTTCTCACCTAGAAATTCAGGTTGTGTTTGGAAAGTGGACTTAACAGTGAAAGAAAAAGGCCTGGCGAACTTCAGAGGGGGTCACCCAGTCCTGCAACGTTGTGTGTCATTATGGGGTGTTGTGCTATCCATAGAGAAAGAGGAGATGAAAAAGACTCTACAGAGAGAGATCAGACTGCAAGGAAGCATAAAGCTTTCATCACCATAATATGAAGGCCTCCTTGGTATAAATGACTTTTTTTAAGTCCTAATAAGAAATACCATCTATTTTATCTGGAATTATCTCATTTTATTAGCTTCAAATTTTATTCTAAGATTCATCGTATCAGATCATCTAGGCTGGCCAAAAGGTCTGAAAACACAGATCATGTATTATTTTATTACTGTTGTAGCAATAAGTCATTTATGTTCTATTCCTGTATGTTTACAGACTTGGCAGTCACACTGTACAATGATCACAGAAAATGCAGTGAGTTTTTCTTCTTAAATGGTCAGGGAATCCCTAAGGGAGGTAGCGATAGTTCTTTCCTTATTGTTTGGGTAGAGTTTTTAGACTCCCTATCTACAGAAACATCACCCGAACACATGCGGGGGGCGGGGAAGTCTCTGAGACTCCCGTTTCCTAACTTCTGAATAAAACCTGTCTCAGAGGCATCCTGCAACAGCAACATTCTCTGTATAAATGGAACATGTCCACTGCAAAATCACAGAATCACACTTCTAGCACCCACAACTACTGCATGTACACGAGACGACTTCCTGTTCTCTGAGACCGTTCTCCTCTGCATATTTCTACCTCCCCAAACTACAAAATGATGCTACATCTACAGATGTAATCAATGACCACGCACAGGGAAGTTGTGACCTTTACATCTGCAGACAACAGCCACCTAGCAGACACGTAACAAACGCATGGGGTGAGGAGACCAGAACGTACAGACACACTTGTATAATAAGACACGTCAAAAAGACCAATTTGACCAAGGGAGGAATGAAACAAGATTCTAGACTCATGACTCAAAAATCAACTACAGGTACACCACAAAAAATAAACAGCTGAACAGAAACAAGTGGAAGAAAAAAGTCCTAAGAAAGTGTACTTACTCCAGTATTCAGTAACACTCAAAAAAGGAAATCTAGGCTGCACAGATGTCCTGGGTTGCACTAACAGAAATCGAGTCTCTGTAACAGGAAACACGAGTGTTCTGTTCACCTTTCCAATAGTCTGACCACGCCAAAGTTGCTGGGTTTCCTTCTGGCTGCAACACTTTAAGGGCGTCAAAAACAAACATTCAAGTATGGAGAAAGGAAATGTGGAAGGTCCCGGAGACCAGACAGAGGATGGACGTGAAGGCCCTAGAGACCAGGTAGAGAGTGGACAGGGACGGCCCTGGAGACCAGGTAGAGCATGGACGTGAAGGCCCCAGAGACCAGGTAGAAGGATGGACACAGAAGGCCCCAGAGACCAGGAAGAGAGTGGACGTGAAGGTCCCGGAGACCAGGTAGAGAATGGACACAGAAGGTCCCGGAGACCAGACAGAGGATGGATGGGAAGGCCTCGGAGAGCACGTAGAGGATGGACATAGAAGGTCCCGGAGACCAGAAAGAGAACAGACAAAGAAGGTCCGGGAGACCAGGTAAAGGATGGATGTGAAGTTCCTGGAGACCAGCTAGAGAGTGGACAGGGACGGCCATGGAGACTAGGTAGAGAGTGGACGTGAAGGCCTTGGAGACCAGGTAGAGAAGTGGGGAAGGTCCCGGAGACCAGGCAGAGGATGGATGGGAAGGCCTCGGAGAGCAGGTAGAGGATGGACACAAGAAGGTCCTGGAGACCAGAGAGAGAATAGACAAAGAAGGTCCCAGAGACCAGGCAGAGGACAGACAAAGGTGGTCCTGGAGACCAGGCAGAGGATGGACGTGAAGTTCCTGGAGACCAGCTAGAGAGTGGACAGAGACGGCCATGGAGACCAGGTAGAGGATGGACGTGAAGGCCCCACAGACCAGGTAGAAGGATAGACACAGAAGGCCCCAGAGAGCCGGTAGAGAATGGATGGGGAAGGTCCCAGAAACCAGGCAGAGGATAGATGGGAAGGTCCCGGAAAGCAGGTGGAGGATGGACAGGGAAAGCCCTGGATACCAGGTAGAGGATGGATGCAGAAGGTCCTGGAGACCAGGTAGAAGATGGACACAGAAGGTCGTGGGGACGAGGTAGAGGATAAACACAGAAGGGGGAGACCAGGCAGAGGATGGATGTAAAGCAGGGATGCTAGGTCCAGGAAAGACAAGAGACAAGTGTCTGAAGGTTTAAAGGACCATCACATAGAAGAGCTCTCAGCTTGTTCTGATGGCTTCAACACAGAGACCTGCAGGCAAGGGAAGTTCACCAAAGCTAGGAGCCCAGGAGGTGCCGAGCCCCTCACCGGAGGCGTCCCATCTGGAGATGCTCAGCACTTCTCAGGTGCGCTGACCGAGTATCTAGACAGGCTGACCTCAGGTACTCTATACCTGGGAAGCCAGGATCCTAATAATGCACCTACTAACAGGTGTATTTTAAGACCAAAAAGGTGAAAGCACTTCCCTTAAGAAATCCAATTTAGAGTAGATTTAGAAACCATAAATTTGCTGACTCACGCTATGTCTCGATGTGTACATTATAAGAATAAATAACCCAAGATGAGCCCACGTGCTTTATGACTAGTATTTTTCACATATGAAAGATAAATATTTAACCTCTCTCTTTCCAAAAAAAAAAAAAAGGCCTTAGAACCATTTATTTTTAAAGACGTCTGTAAGAAAAGGGAAAATACTTCAGCCTATTTTGGACTTCAAATTCTATCATCCGAAATTTCAAATCCTTACCTTAAAACTCACTTCCACTTTCTCAGAAACAGCAACTATGCCACCCACAGGGCAGCTCAGAGGCCTTTTAAAAACTGGGGATGCCACTTTCCAGGTGTAACCTGGCAGGTTTAGAACTAAGGGTGTGTGCAGGCTGTGAGCGCGTGACTAAATTACGAGTCAGGTGGACTCAGCGGGTGTCAAACCCCCCGTGCTCTGCTGGGAGGCAGCCACGAGGGGAAGGACAGAGTGGGCAAGGTGCAGTCAGGGACACCCAGCATCCAAGACAGCGGAACCCTCACCACTCAGCCTTCTCTGCTTTGGGTTCCAAGAAAACCCACATCTCCAGAAGTGAGCTGGCATCACGTCAAAGGGCCACCAACAAACTTGTTTTTCACTTTGCAGCAAATAATCTACATGACTGAGAAACCCTGCTGAGGCTGAGGGAACTCACTCACTTTAACTGAACATGGGAAAAGTCAAACCATCAATCCACATGGCACTGCGCCGCACTTCCCACCCATGATGGCCTCCTCAGGTTACACCATCCACCCAGAGCACATGGGCGGGGAGAAGAGATGAGGATCTACGACCCCGCCTCAGGGACCCCCACTCCCGGGTCACACCTCAGCCCAACACATCTCACGAGACCCTCGGGTGTCCGGGTCTCGGCCTCATTCTAAGAAGTTCACAAGCGCTCAGCGGGCTAATGTAACAAGGTCGGCTGGAGTAAGGCCTTCGCCGGCAAATCTGTTAAGAAGGCAGCAGACCTGCGACGTCTCCTACTGGGAAACACCTGGGGTGAGCATCCCTCATGCCAAGACATCCCTCATGCCAAGACGGCCCCGGCAGGTCACGATCTAGGCTGGCTCTGAAACCTCAGCCTAAGCCAGTAGCTCAGCAGGTGACCCCAGCACCCACTGGGACATTGTCCCACGGTGGATTTGGGGAGGCTCACTGCTGACATCTCAACTCCCAGACCCGGAACCACGCCCCTGACAGTCCTGCCAGCGGCCTGAGTTTGCAGCCCTGGCTCAGAGGCCATTTCTAATGGGAACCACTTTAAGAAACCACAGGCTTACGATGGTTTTTTTTAAATTTATTTATATATATTTTTTGAGATGGAGTCTCACTCTGTCACCCAGGCTAGAGTGCAGTGGCATGATCTCCACTCACTGCAACCTCCGCTTCCTGGGTTCAAGCGATTCTCCTGCCTCTGCCTCCCAAGTAGCTGGGATTACAGGTGTCTGTCACCACGCCCAGCTAATTTTTGTGTTTTTAGTTAGAGATAACGTCTCTCACTGTGTTGGCCAGGCTGGTCTTGAACTCCTGACCTCATGATCTGCCTACCTTGGCCTCCCACAGTACAGGGATTACAGGCATGAGCCACCGCACCCAGTCACAATGAACAATTCTAACAAAGCATGGTTAGGATTTCCCAGGTAATGAACTGAGACTGTGTTTTGTTTTGGTTTTTAACAGAATTTGGGTTTCTTCGTGTTCTGGACGTTAAGTGAGAGTGACCTTCAATTTATGTTCCAGAACAGGGTGCCGCATGCAGGGCAGGGCGCGCACCGGGGAGGCAGGAGGAAAGCAATTCCTTCTCAGTGTTACTGTGACACGACAATACGAAGGCAGAGGGAGAAGCGAAGACAACCTTTCCAAGTATTTTTTTCAGGAATTTTTGCACAAATCCCATTCTCCAGACTTTACATGGTACATCCATCCTCTGCAAGGCTTTGCTTACTAATACTAGAGGACTAAATAGGTGTTTTTTAAATGATAGATATATAAAAATAAAACTTAATCACACTAAATAAATATTCCTGTCTTTGGAGAGACAGGACGATGAACATCTACGGGTTCTGTTTAAAATGACAAACACGTGAAGTGCAATCACGTCTGCCTGCTGCTGCGGAATGCCGTGTGGAGGAAACGTCCTCTCAGCAGGAAGGAAGCCGTGCGGGGCTTGCGACTCCTCCCAGGGCCAGCATGCAGAGGACCACCAAGCCCAGGCAGGCGTTCCCCGGCAGGGCAGAGGTGGAGCCTGGGAGGGCTGTTCCCATCTGCTGTGCTCCTGGGCCAGGGCCAGGGCCAGGGTGTGGCTCTCAGCTCAGCAGTGGGAGGGGGCAGGCTGGCTCTGTCCTCAGAGGCCGTGGGCAGGCAGGTGGGCAGCAGCCCTGGCCTTCCAGGGGTGGCTCTGGAGGTCACATGGGGCCCGGGGAAGAGGGGGCCCGCACATCTTACCTCTGTGCTCCAGCCCAGGGCCGCTGACACCCCAGCCCTGGTAAAGGGTCGCAAAGTCCTTTGGAATGTACGTCTTAAAGATGTTGAGGATGTCCAGGCGCTTCTCATGCCCCTCGGCCACCGGCTCCTGTTTGATGGAGTGTAGGATGGGGGGCGCCCCAGCCACGCCGGGCTGGGCCTGCAAGGCCGCGTCGCCCCTGGACCCTGCAGCACAGCTGGCCAGAGTCCTCAGCTCCTGGGCCGCCTTCGAAGGGGGCTCGCGGGGAGGTAGAGGAGGAGCGCCCCCTTCGCCCTTTGCAGGAGGTGGACCCTGAGGCTGAGGGCTGAATTTGGCTTTCAGGGAGTCCGGGGCACTGTGCTTACTTGTGGGGGCAAAGCCAGCCCCCGCTGGGGAGACCCCAAACTTCTCCACGGGCTTGCTGTTAGCCGAGGGCTGCGCGCCAGCCCGGGTGATGACGGTGGGCGTGGGGGTGGCGCTCCTGCTGAAGCCCCCGCCACCCGGGGCAGGCACCGGTTTGGAGCTAGCCTCCTGCCTGGGCTTGGCCGGGGGCCCCTGTGCGGCCGCGCCATGCGGCTCCTGGCCGTGACAGGGTTTGGTCTGTCGATACCCGTCGGGGCCAGGCGCCCACAGAGCACAGGGCCCTCCGGGATGGCTCTCCTTATTCTTAGGCATGCTAGCGGCTTTTGTGACCCCTCCCAGGGGAGAAGAGCCACTTTTGGGCCCTGGCACCCCCCCTGGCACCTGAGTGCGGGTGAACCGAGCAAGGAGCAAAGGCTGGCATTCTTTGCCACCGAGGGCAGGCGGGGGGCCCGTGCGTCCGCTCCGGGAAAGGAAAACCAAATTGCTTCTGATGCTTTTGTAACCGTTGGGCTGAATCCACGGGGGAGCCACGGAGTTGCAGCTGACGCGGTGCCAGATGCGTTTGTGCATCCACAGGACCTCGGGGTAGTAGGTCTTGTGGCTGCAGTAAGGACACGGGTGAACGACTAAAGCCGCCTGCAGGGAGGAGGCTGTCTCCTTATTGCTGGGGTCATCCCGCGTCGACCTCGCACTTAAATCCAGCGGCACGAGGTCTGAGGCCAGCGCCCGCTTCCCTCCCCCAGAGTGCTCCCTGTTGTGCAAATCGGACAGCTTTTCTGCAGGGTGACCCGTCTGGCCCTCCGCTCCCGTACTGGAAGGGAACTCCACGCCATCACCAGGAACGGGCACCTCCTGCTTGGGGTGAAATGCTGGCATTTTTAAGTCCGTAGAAAATCTGTGCTGCTCTTGCCTTCTAGAAGTCTCTCTGCTACTGTTTTCAAGTATGGACACAGAAGCTGCGATCCCCGCCTTGGACTCGCCGGTGTCTCTTTCCGAGCCGTTATCTCCCAGCTTGTGACTCTGGTCTCCATTGGAGAGCTCGGTCGAAGTCACCTCTTCGGAAAAGCAGCAGTGGCGCGGCTGTCCCCCTAGAGGAGGCAAAATATGAAATGGGAAGTTACCATTTCTCATCAGAACACAGCACGACACAGGGCATGTACAGCTACAGCACATTCCAAGCGCATCTGTCTTCAGCAGGACAAACCACCCTTGAGTCTGGGGGTGGGTCTCATAAAATCCATGAGGAGCCACCCAGACAAGAACAAAAGGAGGCTGAGTCAGGCAGGGTTTCTTTCCTCAATTTAAATGACCCGAAAGATCACAGGGAAAAAAATACAATAGCAGTGGTGTATCTAGTTACACGTAACTATGCTGTCCCTGGTTAACAGAGGATGACTGGCATATTAAAACTCAGGAAAAAAATTAATTGTTCACAGCAGTATAAGGTTTGTATGACTTTCAAGGAACAAGGAACTCTCCATTTAGGGCTCTTGTGGAATCTTCACAATCATTCATTGCAGGGTAAGAAAACCAGAGAAGTTAGGTGGAGCCCACAGTCACAGAAGCTGGCTAGGGTAACAGCTTACTCCGTCCAAAGAACCCCAGTGTCTGCCTCCGAAACCACCAGGCTACCGACCACCTTCCGCCTCAGCCGTAGGGCTCCCTCCCTACGCATCTCTCCTGTGAGGTCCAGTTCTCAAGCCCAAAACCGTGATGCCCCAAGGTCCCCCAGAGGCGCATGAGCAAAGGGTGGCCATGCTCTCCACCTCCATGCCGCCACCTGTGGGCTGCCCAGGAGAAATGAGCCTGGGGTTCCGCCCCCAAGCTCTGCACCCCTGATGGTCCAGCCTTGGCCTTGACGGAGTGTGTGTCTGAGCCACGGTCTGGGATGAACTCTGCGGTGGGAAGGGATGGTGCGGTCAGAACCCTCCCACTTTACCTAAGGAACGCGTGTGACAGGGAGAAACACAGCCGAGGTGTGGGCTGGGCTCGGAGGTTTTAAGGCTTTTCCAAAGTCAGAAGAGACTGTAAGTACTGCAAGTGGACACAACATGGGGTAACAAAAATTGGGTTTTATGTTTTGCATTTATGGCCTTGGGTTTATTTAAATCTAGACATCAAAACTGGGCAGGAGTACAAATGTTTCTGGATATCTTAAAACTCTCTGAACTACAAAACACAAGATTCTTTACCACCCAGCCGCCATCTGCAGTCTCTTACAGCCCTGTCTCAGTGGGTGTCCACTTACGATGACAAGGCCCCACGTTCTTGGTTTTCAAATAAGATTTTAAGAGATTTTTAACATTCAGTAGAATGGAGGGATCTGCTAACTCAGAATGTTCCTTTAAAATGTTCTAAGTATATATTTGGAGATAACTCTTAGGAATCCCATCAAACTGGTAACAAACCTATTCCAAGGGGTTCTTCTCCTCAAGGAGAGACAGCGTCTGTCACTGAAGGCACTTGCCCAGATCTGAGGGACACAGTAACAAAGGCTGGTTTTCAATTAGTGGGCAGTTAATGCGCAATTCATACGCAATGTTAAAGGATATGTCCATGTACAAAAATGTCAGCAGTAAGGGCTGATCAGCAGAACTGACGAGGAGATGAGACAAGGAAGAAAAATCTGTCCAACTCCTACCGGCTCCTAAAGGCTAATATTTAAATAAAGTCAGGGTAGACACAGTTGCTTATGCCTGCAATCCCAGCACTATGGGGGACCGAGGTGGGTGGGTCACCTGAGGTCAGGAGTTCAAGACCAGCCCGGCCAACTTGGTGAAACCCCATCTCTGCAAAAAATGCAAAAATTAGCCAGGTGTGGTGGCGTGTGCCTGAAGTCCCAGCTACTCCTGGAGGCTGAGGCAGGAGAATCGCTTGAACCCAGGAGGCAGAAGTTGCAGTGAGTTGACATCATGCCACTGTACTCTAGCCTGGGCAACAGAGCAAGACTTTGTCTTAAAAAATAATAGTAATAATGATGACAAAATAAATTTTAAAATAAAAAATAAATCAATGAAGTCAGGTATATGAGTCTGTCATATGCAGACACTGGTATGAGAAAGGAGACTGGGCAGCGCTAGGATGCACCATGGATAAAAACGTGGACTTTACTCGGAATTAAGTACATGAAAGAGGAAATGTTAGCCTTTGTTTAAGTCAGACTGGTGCTCAGTACATTCAATTCATTTCTAAATACTCAAAAACAGCAACATCTGGCAGGGACAGATCTAGTTTTCCCTGCAGTAAAGGAATCAAGATTTCTGAACACACACGTTCAAGACTACTAGTGGAGTTTGTAAGTTGAAACAATGCGGCTGTGTAATCTGCCCCTGGACCTCTGTGGGGTTTTCAAAGCACGACTGTCAAGGCTTCCAAAATGTTCCCCAAAACAATCATAAAACATCACCCAGGACTTCCAGTACTTCTGACCAAGACACTGAGTAATAAACTAAAAGTGAATAATCTGGCCAGGCACATTGGCTCAGGCCCATAATCCCAGCACTTCAGGAAGCTGAGACGGGCAGATCACTTGAGGCCAGGAGTTCGAGACCAGCCTGGCCAACACGGCAAAACCCCGTCTCTACTAAAAACACAAAACTTAGCCAAGCAAGATGGCATGTGCCTGTAATCCCAGCTACTCGGGAGGCTGAAGCAGGAGACTCGCTTGAACCCGGGAGGGAGAGGCTGCAGTGAGCCGAGATCACGCCACCACACTCCAGCCTGGGCAACACAGCAAGACTCTGTCTCAAAAAAAAAAAAAAAAAAAAGTGAATGGCCTAGCCGAAGTGATCGAAGTCACCGGTCGGGAGTGAATGGCAAAATGCCTCAGGAACACACAGACCCTGCACAGAGTCCCAAGCCACCCCAGGAGGGCGGGAGAGAAGCATGACCACGAGTGGAGGGGCAGGGGTGAGAAACTGAAGCTATTGGCAGAAGCAGCTGATGAGCAGACAGACTGAACAGCTTTCCAAGGACCTCTTTCCTTTCCAAGGAAGAAAATATGTGGCTAACTGGAGAGGTGCAAGATCCTCAGCAACAAGGAACCAAGCACCTTCTCAGCCAGGGAGCCAGGACCCTCTTCCCCAGACTCTCTTCTAGCCGAGGTTTCTTCAGTTACAGGATCAGGGCCACTGAAACAGCAGAGCCTCTAGCCAGCTCCTGATCGGGCCTCAGGCCTTGGTGTGCAGAGAGGTGCAGGCCGAAGTGCTCCCCCCATTGGTCATCAGAGCCACAGAACAGACAGCTTCGCCCCTCGTCCCTGGCTCCTGGACCCAGTACCGTTGACAAGGACCCTCCAGGGGCCTCCAATCACGGGAATAAACTACTGCCAATCCAGTGGGCCTGGCAAAGTGCTGCCACGTAACACAGCCAAGGTCTCCTTACTGCCACCAAGGTTTCGTTGCAGCCAGGTCAAAGCAAAACTAAGACAAGGGGCCTCCCAGGCGGCCCAAGGGGACCACGACACCCATCTGCTGTTCCCAGGTTCCTGAGTGCCATTCTGACTTCATCTATTCCTTTTCTACACTCCCCATTCTCGTGTGGAGCACAGCAGCATTCCATCCTCACAGACGAGGTGAACCTCCCAGAGAAATACCCGCCAGCACTGGCCAACGGGCCCCCTCAGGGCACCCCACAGGTGGCAACAGGCACAGACACACTTGTGTCCCCCTCCACGGCCCCACGGCCCCACGCCCCCACCACGGCCCGCGCCCCTTCCTCCACGGCCCCCACGCCCCCACCACGGCCCGCGCTCCTTCCTCCACGGCCCCGACGCCCCCACCATGGCCCACACTACTTCTTCCCTGGCCCTCCGCATCCCCTCCACGGCCCCCACCCCTCCCCGTCCACGGTTCTCACGCCCCCTCCACGGCTCCGACGTCCCCACCACAGCCCGCACACCTTTCTCCATGGCCCCCACACTCCCCCCTCCACAGCTCCTACACCTTCCTCCACCGCTCCCACGCATCCCCCGCCTCCACAATTGGGACTCAGCATTGGTGGCTTCTGATGTTTCAGTGGCCCTGACCCTGAAACGGAAGAACTCAGCTAGAAAAGGGTCTGGGGAAGGGGACTCTGGCTGCCTGGCTGAGGAAATGCCTGGTTCCATGGCTGCCACGCCACGAAGGGAGAAGGTCTGCAGGAAAAAGCACTTCTGCTCCTCAGTCCTTGCCAGTCTGACAGCCCCTTGGTGGCAGTGCTCACGGGGCACTTTATTAGAATTAAACAAAGGAAAGAGAACGGTGCTGATTTGAGAACGGCGTGGCCTTGCACAGATGGCTGCCTCTAACCCTAACCGCAGTGCCGAGGGTACACACCAGAAAGGGTGTGTACTGGCTCAGAAAGGCCTGGCAGCGGCCCTGTGCAGAAGGAGCAAGATCTCTAACACACACCTCATGCTCTCTGGGTGCACGGAAGCATGCGCCAGGAGGAGCCAGCCGGGTCCAAGCAGCCAGCCGGGTCCGAGCAGCCCTGGGGAAGGCGCATGTGGTTCACGACTGAGTGTGCATGCACATGCCACGGACGGCAACACTGGCGGCTCTGCCCTTGGCCCAAACACATCGGGGGCTCCCGGGTTCCTTTCTAAGCAGGACCTTCCTGATGTGTCTTGGAAACACAAATACGGAGCAGGTCTTGGGTGACTCCACTGCATCCCAAGCTGGCCCTGGCCTGGCTGGTTCCGCACACCGTGGAAAAGAGTTGCACACGGGGCCCAGGGAGTGGCGGACTGGCACTGTCTGAAGTCCCTGAGGCAACATCTTCAACACACACAACTGCCCTCAAAAGCATAGACATGCCGTGAGGGCACTTTGTATAAAAAGTTACTCCCCTTTCGCTTAATTGTTATTATTATTATTGTAGTAAAAAATACATAACAAAAAGAAGTCTGCAGCCACGCAGCCACACAGCCACACAGCCACACAGCCACGCAGCCACGCAGCCACGCTGAGGTTCTCCCCTTCCGCGCTTGTGGCTGCTCTGGGGCTGCCTGCTCATCTTGTTTTCGGTTTTCCATGGGTTTTTAAGGCACTTCGTTCTTAGTGCACATTTGTGCCTCTTTTCTTCTTTGCAAAATAAACAGGACCCCAGGAGCACGCTGCTGGCTATCACTCCAGGAGGTGCAATGGGCAGCAAGCCTGGGTCTGCGCCTGGCTCTGGTGATGCTGAAGAACCAGGCCCTGCGCCTAGGGTACTGCTGCACCCCACCCCCGGGAGCTGTACCCCCACGGGAGCAGTCGCCTCTCTCTCCTTCCCAGGCTGTCCACCTGCAGGAGGCAGCGCCGGCCCCGGCGCCAGGACCCTCATGCCGCCTGTGCACTGACAGCACATCCTCCAGCCTGTTTCCTGAGCTGCTACTCCTACAAAGCAGCCCTTCCAAAAACCAGCTTCCTCCTGAAACGCACCCCGCTCCCTCGGCAAGACACTTTTCTTGCCTAACTTCTTAAGTGTTTAAAATGAAGATGTTTCCCATTTCTGCCCCCTCTATATTGGGCTTCATAAAAACCATTATTTATTTCCATCCATAACAGATACAATTTAGTTAACTCCGTGAACAGAAAGGGGTGTCTGTTCTCTCTGGGTTTCTAAGTGAAGGTTAGAGGCCCTGCCCGGGGACTGGGAGCTGTGGTGCTTTGCTGGGCTGGGCTTTGTTGCACACACAGGGTGACTGCAGGCAGGCTCCCCACTCCACACAGTTGTTGGACCCGTCTGCAGTCAAGTTCATGGCACAGCCTGAGCTCAACACCGGGGGCTCCCCTGCATATTAACAGGGAGTGAGAAGGGAATGAACAGGTAATTGCAAGCATCACATTCATCAGTGACATCTGTGATTCAACTTTAGGCTGACAAGGAAGAGGGGACGGGAGGTGAGGGAGGAGGGGAGGAAATGGCACTACTTTTATAAAGGTTAAGAAAAGGTAAAATTCCATAATATTAAGATTATACAGGGAAGAAAGCTTGATGCTTTTTTAGAAGACGAATTTAGTTCAGCGACCATAATTCTAAGGAGCCTTGGGAATAAAACTTCTCACCTCCCAACCTACAAACGGCATCAGAACTACCAGAAAGGGGCCGTTTAATGAACAACTGCATGTACAGAGACGTGTATGAGGACTTTTATCTGGTTCTAAATTTTTCAACCTTATCACAATGATTTCCTTTCTAACGGATAAGAGAGCTTGACTTCTGAAGATTTTCCAGTTCTATGACTGACAATTTTACTCACACATGTCATTTTCATTATGCAGCCACACATCTTAAATATCTTATTCTACAATTTCAGCAACCAGTTTCAGCTAACAATTATGTTACCACATCCTTCCCACAGGAAAAAACCTGCCGAAGGCATGAGGAACCCGTAACAACCCAGAATCTCACTGGACTGATCTCTTGGCACGGGCTGATCGGACACCCGCTGCCCTGAGACCGGAACCCATCGCCGGAGCCCCGGCCACGTGGCAGGACCGTGCCCCGCCCCTCTGAAGCCTCCGTCATCCACGAGGACTTGGTTCCTAGGACACGACCACCACGGGATGAGCCCGCAGCCCCTCTCATTTCAGCCACATCAGCTCAGGTCAGACACATGCACAGCATGCACACTTCTTCCAGGCACCCCACCACGATAACAGAACAGGAAGAATCTTTGTAGAGACGTGGCACATCCATGCACCACACCTAGGCCGGTTTAGTAACCTACGGGATGATTCTTAGATGCCTCACACATACTTTGCTTTCCCAATACATTGTACGTTGGCAGGACCGAAGGCACTGAACAGAAAGGGAGGCAGCCTGCAGGTACACCAGCACAGGTCCACACACGCTCTGCCGCTGACCTGCTGCAGAAGCAAATGAGATCAATTCTGTGTGCTGTGGAAGGTTTATAAAATACAAATCGTTTCAATCTATTATATCCCAGACTTGGCAAGAAAAAAGAAAAAAAAAAAAAAAACAGTCACTCAAAAGCGCATCAACTATACAACGTGATTTTCTTTTTTCAGAGGATTACTAAGCTGGTAATGTAGGAGGCTGAAGCACGCATGGACCTGGTCTCTCCCTGACAGTCTTGGGGACAGGAAGGAGAACATGGCTGGGTACAGTGCACAGAGGTCAGCTGGGAGCAGGCCCAATGCCTCTGCCCAGGAATGGCCATTCCTGAATCTGATACGGACAGGAGACAGGGAAATACTGGGTAGAAGAGAGTAGTTCCCTGGCAAAGGCCCCACCCTGAAGCTTGGAAACCTGTGGCCCGAAATGGGAACAGGCATTCCTGTTTTCGAACTCAAATGTTGCCTTTTGGCCCACCATGCCTCCCTATCCTGCACCCCCAGAAACCCCAAACCCCAGACTCCAAGAGCAGAAGAGCAAAAGACCAGAAGACTAGCAGAGTGGCAGAACGGCACGGCAGAGAAGAGAAGGAGCATCTGAACATCAAGAGGAGTTTGGCTGGGGACAGAGAGGAGGTCAGCCGTGGGACAGCTGAATTCTAGGGGAAGATCATCGTCCCACTCCATCCCCTTTCCAGCTCCCCATCCATCCCCCTGAGAACCACCTCCACCACTCAATGAAATCCCTGCACTCACCATCCTTCAAAGCCCGTATGACCCAGTTCTTCCTGGACACCAGACGAGGACCCACGTACCAAGAGGGCAGGGTGTAAAAGGCTGTCACCCTGATTCTCCACTGAGCTGGTTGAACACTTAGCCATCTGCAGATAGCAACTGCTAAAACAGCATTAATTGTCTAGACACTACCATGGGGCCGGTGCCCAAAAGCACTCACCCAGCTCCTGCACCTGCCCATTTGCTTGCTCCCCCTCCTATAAGGGGGTTTGACTGCAAATGAGCAAATGGCAAGTCCCGCGAGGGGTCAGGGAACTCACCTGTTTCAGATCCACAAGGAGGGAGGTCTCAGAGGTTGCTGTAGTGCCCGCCCTCCCATAAGCCGCCATCATGTGCATTGACAACCCAGATGGGGAAAGGGAACTGGACAAGCTTATTGGACCAGGGCTGACACTCAGAGATGAGGGAGACCAAAGCAGCACTGAGACTCAAAAGTTCTCGATGAGATGCAACAAAGGCTTGAAACTAACAAGATGAAATCCCATAAGGAAAGATAAAGTGCAAGAAGAAAAAGTTCTGGCCACGGAAAAGACCCTAAGCTTCCAGGAGACCACAGGCTCAGTGTGAGTTACTCGGCTCAGGGTTGAGATCAAACAGAAGCATCCTCAGCAACAGCCGGGGATGGAAGGTCCAGGACAGGGCTGGCCAAGGGTCCTCTCTCCACACTAGGCAGCAGGAGCCCAGCCTGGGCTCTGAACCGTACATGGAAGAGCATCAAGTGAACAAGAGAGAGCGCATCCAGAACAGGCCCACGGGAGGCTTCTGGGAACCAAGTAATACGAGAACGACTGCAAGAATGTGGACTGTTCCACCCAAAACAGGGG
The DNA here is from genome assembly GCF_008728515.1 of Papio anubis. NCBI lineage: Eukaryota > Metazoa > Chordata > Mammalia > Primates > Cercopithecidae > Papio > Papio anubis. The sequence goes on from NC_044994.1 coordinate 68,504,874, forward strand.
GCTGGTGGGTTGGGCTGCCGCAAACCCCGATGTCACTCGGTGAGCACTGAATGGACACAGGAAAATCAGTTCACCCAGGACAGCCTTGCAGGTGGCATCTGAGAATCATCTGTCAAGGTCACGAGCTACAGCTGACAAGAACTAATCAAGGCCAGAACTTGGCCTAAGGTCCAGGCTTCTGAGGGAGTGGCCTGCACATTCTCAAAAAAAAAAAAAAAGTCTCTGGGTGATTCTAATTGCAGCCAAGATTGAGGAGGGCTGGGCAAGATAGGACAAATAAACAGAAATCAATGAGAATGAGATTTCAGGGGAGGCCAAGGGAGAAGTGTTCATCTGAGATAAAGAGTGCATCCCTCACCACCAAGAGGGGCAGGCAGAAAGCAGAAAGCAGGAGGCAGCTCTCAGGAATTCCGCAGGGACAGACCCTCCATCCGCACACACACGGAAGCATGATCTCCCCCTGTCAGTTCTAAGGTTCTAAGTTTTGTGTATGGAAACGACCCAAAAACTGCTAACCAGACAGGAGTAATTCATTTCTTATGTACTCTTCAATGTCATTTTTATTTTCTATTCAATTCCTTGTGACTTAGTTGATTTTTGCAGAGGTGTTTCTAAGCAGTACAAAGTAGAAACACACTTCTTTTCTAAAAAAATGTTTTGTCATTTCTTAATCTCTACCTTTAAAAATAGCAAGCAGTGATTTCACTCTGAGGAGCACTTACACAGCCATCACTGGCAGCCATCACTGCCAGCACCCCTGGGACCTGAGGGGGAGATGGGTGACTCCGGAGAAAAGGCCGTTTCGTACGAGTCTCGCTGCTAGTCCGGCTCGGTCCCATGACCTCACCTGTGGTCATCAGCGATCGCAGGCAGCATGCTGTTTTATTACATGAGGCAGTGTGCCTCCCTGCTCACGCTTATTACAGCAATAATTTCAGAGCTTCTCACTCTTGGTTAAAACAAAACACAAAGCAAAACAGAAACACAAATGCAATACCAAGCATGAAACCATGAACACCTTTGAGTACCTGGGCTCTTCCTCCTACACAAAACGTCCTGCCGGGTCCCTCAGAATGAATCTGTGGTCACGACCCAGACCCCTGCTGCCTGTGCACTGAGTGTGCGCTGAGGTTTTTTAATACAACCGGCCTCTTTCTGTTGTCTCCCCAGTTTCTCACCCCAGGTAGCTGGGTACTGAACACAAACTGGTCATTCTGATACGAGAACAAGCAAATCTACCAGAAAATTATGAGCCATGAATGTCTGTAATGAAATCCACAAGGAACCATGACTGCAGTTTCTCGGTCCCCATGGCACACCTGTGTCGGGGTTTATGCCAGTGGCTTTAATGATACAGCCCAATGCACACACCTGTTGCAGGGTGGAGCAGGTCACCCAGGGAGGCCAGCCCCAAGCTGGGGAGCAGCACTGACGTGCCCAGGATGCATCCCAGCTCACCAACAACCAGGGGACCTCAGGGAAGAACCAGACAGGCCTTGGGACGAGCCTGGCTGCCAGTGCCACCCCACAAGTCTCCAAGTCTCCAAGGAAACAAGGGACACAGAGCAACCTGGGTCCTGCACACAGTAGGCCCATGTGGACGTCAGTCATCACCCTTTGGAGAGGAGAAGCTGGGTTTGCAAACACAGCCTGAGCACTGCATTCCCCAGCCAGAAGCACCGAGCGGGGGTGTGATAAAAACATGACACTTCCCAGGTTCACTGGGTGCCTGGAACCATGCCAGGAACTTCACATCCATGACCTGCCCCTCGGAACAGGTCTAGGGACGGAAGGTAACTGTCCCATTTTGTAGATAAGAAACCTGAGGCACAAAGCAGCTTATCTAAGGCCACCAGGCTGAGAGCTGATGCCAGCTTCAAATGCGTCAATCTCAGCCCACATCCCACAGCATTGGGCACAGCGACACTGGCAGGAGGTCCCAGATCCCAGGAGGGCCGTCAGGGAAGGAAACCAGGCACAGCAGGTACGGGGTGGGGGACACCAGGGGAACCCAGGAGGGATGGAGATTGTACACAGAAACCATTAAGGGGGCTGCGATATTTTGAAAAGAAAAGAGAAAATGGTATGAAGAGTGTGCACTTTAGGAAACAGGCTGTGGAGTGAACGAGTGTGAGCGGGAGGGGACTGACAGAGGAGGGTACCACCGTAAGGATGAGCCAAACCCTAACCTTAAACCTAGCACTAACCTTAACCCTAACCCTAAACCTAGCACTAACCCTAAACCTAACCCGAAACCTAGCACTAACCCTAGCCATAGCCGTAGCAATACACCTAACACTAACCTAACAACATGAACACCTAATCCCAATCCTAACCCCCTCAACCCTATCCGTGAGCCAAACATAACCCTAAACCTAACTGCTAACCATAACCACTAACCCTAGCCTTAACTATTAACCCTAATCCAACTCTAACCCTAACCCTAATCCAACCCTCACTCTAACCCCTACCCAACTCTCACCCTAACCCTAATCCAACTCTCACCCTAACCCTAATCCAACTTTCACCCTAATCCCTACCCAACTCTCACCCTAACCCTAATCCAACTCTCACCCTAACCCTAATCCAACTCTCACCCTAATCCTAACCCAACTCTCATCCTAATCCCTACCCAACTCTCACCCTAACCCTAACCCAACTCTCACCCTAACTCTAACCCAACTCTCACCCTAACCCCTACCCAACTCTCACCCTAACCCTAACCCAACTCTCACCCTAACCCTAACCCACCTCTAACCCGAACTGCTCCCTCTTTTGCCGCGGACTTGCCCGCAGCCCGGTCCTTCTGCGAACCTGCACAGCTATTCTTGCCAGGACCCCATCCCGGACACGTGACTAGGCAGGGGTCCCCAGACATGACATACTCTCCTCCTAGTGGCCTGGCCAATCGCACCAGCCCTACAGAACCTGTATTAAAACACCAAATGAGAAACAGGAACTTCCACAGGTGCCCAGGCGGCCAGGTGGAAAACCGCAGACACCGAGCTCTCAGTCAGTCTGTGGCCCCAGCCTCACCTGTGTGCTTGTTATCTCATCCGCATCCCGAAGGCCAGAGACCCCATCAGACCGAGACAGGCAGAGCCAGCAGGAGGAGGCCAGGCAGGGAGGCCCACAGCAGAGAGGCCACAAGAACGGGGAAACACGAAACACAGAGGGAGAGGGATGGCGAGGCAAACACCACCACGGTCCTCTCTGCCGCGGCTCACAATGCCGCCCCTGGCTTCCGGGGAGCACCCAGCTGAAGAAGAGCCCCATTTCCACCACCAGCGATGACAGTCGAACCAGAGAGCCAGCGCAGACTCAGCCGCTGGACCAAAGAAACACAGCACAGCCAAGGGACAGGCCTTACATCCAGGGCTCGGGGTGGCCTTTTCCTCACTGTCCCCATGAAAATGAGACGACTTCACAGAAAAGGAAAGAAGCATCTTTTGACATACGGGAAAAAGACTCTAGGTTCTAAATAGATGTAAGATCACAGGGAGTGTCACTAATAACACGTTATAGTTTTATAATCTTCTGGTCAGCCACAGGCTCTGGGGTTGGCAAACAGGGCTCTTCACCCAGAAGGTGATATTCACAGGGCTCAAAATATGTCCCAGGCAGCACAAGTCACTAGGAAGTAGCACAGCTTGGGAAGCCCTTTGCATGTTCAAGAGCAGAGACCAGGAAAGGAGGCCAGCTGGGAAGACAGGTGGGAAGGCTGGTGGCCAGGTGGGGGAAAAGCGGGTGGGAAAGCAGGTGGCCAGGTGGGGGAAAGGCAAGTGGGAAGGCAGATGGCCAGGCAGAAGGCAGGTGGGAAGCCAGATGGTCAGCTGGGAAGGCAGGTGGACAGGGGGAGGGAAGGCAGGTGGGAACGCAGGTGGCCAGGAGGGAAGGCAGGTGGAGGGAAGGCAGGTGGCCAGGAGGGAAGGCAGGTGGGGGGGAAGGCAGATGGGAAGGCAAGTGGCCAGGCAGGAAGGCGGGTAGGGGGAGGGTAAGTGGGAAGGCAGGTTGGGGGGAGGCAGGTTGGGGGAGGGCAGGTGGGAAGGCAGGTAGCCAGGTGGAGGGAGGGCAGGTAGCCAGGTGGGGGGAGGGCAGGTAGCCAGGTGGGGGGAGGGCAGGTGGGAAGGCAGGTGGGAACGAGGCAGGTGCGGGGAAGGCAGGTGGCCAGGTGGAAGGAGAGCTGGTGGGAAGGCAGGTCAGAACACAGCCTCCAGGAGAGTGTGCTGTCCACACACGGGAACTCACCCATTGCCCAATCACCACACATGCCCTTTCTGACTGAACCATGGTTGACTGGGGGAACTGGATGATATCCCAGGTATGCACTTTTCAAACTCAGTCCCGATTCCAACTCCTTCTGCTCTAACTCAACACCCGAGTGAGCATTTGGTCATCTCAGGCCAGGCAGGAATACTGGAAACTTGATAGAGCAAAGTCACAGAGCAAGCCTGCATGCCATGTTTTCAGGTTGTAAGGGAATGAATGTTAAACCATAAGAAAGGCGATTTTGGCCCTAACCCAGCAGAGCGGGTTTCCCACACAGGCACTCCTGCCGCCGCAGGGCCTCTGCACTCGCTGTTTCCCCTGCAATTCACAAGGCTGCACCTCCTCCTAAACGAGCATTTCCCCAGACACCAAGAATGCAAACCTTGTTTCACAGCTTCATCACCACTATCTAGTGCGTCTGGCTCCTGGTAGAGCGACCATCAGCAAACATGTATTTATGGGATGAATGAGGCGAGTAGAAGACGTCATTTAATATCCAAGACTCACAGGCAATGAGACAGGAAAGTGCTCTAAAAAGCATGAAGAGCAAGATGAACGTGTTAATTCGGCAGGTATCTCTTAAGGGCCTGCAGGTAAGAACAGTAACATTAAGTACAGGCAGCCTCAGGGGCAGGTATGGAGTCCTGGCAGCACAGAGCACAGTTCTTAACCCAGTTACCAACCTCGAATGGGTGCTGAGGTGGACATCCAGTAACTGGACTCAGTGACGATGGACAGGCTGGAGGCCATGCATTCTAGATGAGGGAGTCTCTCTCCAAAACAAGATGTACCAGCACGTGCCGAGGAAATCAAGCTCAAAATGACGGTAAGATAAAGCACTTCCCAAATGACGGCTCCACCCTGGTCACACTGCAGCCGGCCCTGAGGATGGGCTAGCAGCCCTGCAGGAACCAAGTATTTCAGGGGCAGGAAGCTGCTCCTTGTCCAGCTCCCCCCACTGCGAGCTTCACCATGCGGAAGTGTGCAAAGCTGCAGGTGAAACAGGAAGCTCTGCCTTCTCCCCAGCGTCCATGCTCTTGACCCAGAAGGTGATCCATGTACAACCTGAAGTATGAGATTTCATTAGCAGCCCACTCTCTTAATTAAAACCCAGATGGAATATTTGCAGTGATGGCCTCGAATGGTAGACAGTGCTCAGGGTTGACAGCAAATGGGATACTCAGGTCACTGGTTCTCCCATCCCCAGCAGCTATGATTAGGAGATGGCCATACTCCTTCACTTTCCTCTTCTTAGACGTTCCCTCTTATTTAAAAAGAAAAATCTATGAAACTAGCCCCATACAAGTGTATGGGGGTGGGTAACAAATAGATATTTGTGATACAAAAGCGAACTGCCTCTATCCAAATGACACTGGTGATTTCAACCACATATGGCGGGCAGGGTCACCCTCCTCCCAGGGTGAACAATCACGGCGCCAGAAGCCTGACGCTGTCTCAGAACTCAGGGCCGCTGCATTCAGAATCATTTCAAGATCTCAGCATGTACTTTTAATATTTGTGAATCTGTAGTAACTTTTATAACAGACATTACTAGTCACCAAAAACCTGGATTTGACAGCAAGAACACCACAGTCATCAACAGTGTTTCTCAGAAGAAGATCCATCCTCTATCACTTTTAACCTGTCCTGAAAGGGGGAAACTTGATGAAATCAGGCATCCAGATTTCAGCACAATTTGAATTTCTAAGACAATCAAAATGCCAGAGACTCAGAAAGAGAAAACTACATAGACATCTGGGGGAAAAAAACAGCCCCTGGAAAGATACTCAAGCTGAAAGGATCTTGGCAGCAGGCAGAGTGGTTCTCCAAGCCGTGGAGAAGAGAGGCCATTCCACCGAGAGTGAAGGCCGCAGCACGCTGTCAGATGATGTTTTTGGACGTGATGTAGAAAATACTCGAGGAAAAGTTGTAGCTGTAATATCCAGGGGGGGGCTTTTCCAATAAAAACAAGACGTAAGCTGCCTGTGCAAGTGCAGCCAAAGAAATGCTTAAAACCACTGCCACGGGCTGGTGTGATCTGGAAGTTCTCCTCCTCAAACATACAGAAATAACCAAGACAGACTCAGTGCTTCAGACGGACACAAGGGGCACAGAAAAGCCAGGGGACACACAATTGCTTTCAGAGGCTACGCAGTTCAGAAGCAGGTGCAGAGCCAATCAGGAAGCCACAAGCCCCTCCAGAGGCACCGAGTCGGGGAGACCCACGCCCCAAACACCAAGGCCATGGAGCGGGAAAGCGACAACGTGGGTCTCGCCCTCATCCTCATCAAAGGGCAGCCCTGGGCTTTCATACAGAATAACAAACGCTGCTGCCAATCGTCCAGTTCAGTCCTATGGCCAGAAAAGTTTCTTCTAAAGAAATGTTTTAAAGCTTTCTCATTCTTATCAAGACACACACAATGTAAACTACAAAAAAAAAAAAGCCTGAATGACAAGAAAATGCCAGGACTAGAGCAACGTGGAAATGAATGATATTATAAAATTGTTATAAATCATACCCCAAGATGTTTATTCTACTTTTTCTGGATGACTGAGTATACATGTTTTCATTTTAAATGATAATCTATTAACATAAACAACCTGCAGAAGTATGTTATCTGTGTTAATAGAAAATTATGTAAATATCTTAGTATTCTGGACACCATATTTTATTTTTGAGACAAGGTCTTGCTTTGTCACCCGGGCTGGAGTGCACTGGTGCAATCACAGCTCACTGCAGCCTCAACCTCCCAGGTTCAAGCCCTCCTCCCACCTCAGCCTCCTGAGTAGCTGGCTCTACAGGTGTGTGCTACCACGCTTGGCTACTTTTTTTTTATTTTTTGTAGAGATGGGTCTCACTTTCTTGCCCAGGCTGTTCTCAAATTTCTGGGCTCAAGTGATCCTCCCTGGCCTCTCCAAGTGCTGGAATTACAGGCATGAGCCACTGTGCCCTCAGCCTTGGAAACTGTATTTTGATGTCCGAACAAAAACAGTCCCAAATTAAATACAGAATTTCTGACTAGACAGATTATTCATGTTACTTTTTAAATCGGTGAGTACAAAATCAACAATTTAAAGGTTAATCAAATACCTCCAGCTTCCATGACAGCTTTCAGTTAAACAGCAGTTCATCCAGCATAAAACATAATCACGTTCTAGAAACCTAGAATTCACTAACTGCTTCCTACTGACTCGACCACAAAGAAAATGTGTCCCCCAGGTTTGGTTTTTCTGTTGTGAATCAAATGCTGAAGTGAATCGAATTCAAGCTGGCTCTCATGGCTACTCTACGCTTTACACACCCTCCTTCATCCCCAAATCCTACAGCAAACCAAAACACATCCGCTGGGGAAAATGCAATCAATACAAATATTCCTTTATTATTTTTAAAAACATGGCAAACCATACTTTAATTAGATAGCAATGAAGATTTCCATTTACAAATTTATCCAAGTTGGCAAAAAATAATTAGCTAGCACAAATCCTTTCTTGCATGACGCGGCGGTCGGAACCAGACGCCAGCTAGCACGCAGGCCGCACGTGAAGTCTTATCAAGAACGGTGGCGGGGACTGTCGGGAAGAAGGTGCTGACTCCGCTTGTAGATGTCAGAACGAAAATAAGGAAGCATAGAGTAAGGAGGACAGCAGGAAAGCCTGGCCCATAACACAAGTTTTGCATTTGCCTTCTGAAGCATCGGGGGCCTGGAATCTTCCAACAGGAGTCACAAAGAATACGATTAAACCACTTGTGTGTTTTCTCCTACACAGAGTGTTTTAAGAGACATAGGAGGGAGGAAGTCTCAGGAAGAGAAGTAACACTGTACACGTCTCCAACTTAAAGCCAACTAATATACACACAAACTAACCAGCATCTGCATGGCTTTCTACAACTTTTTCTGCTGCAATGCATAAATGTCCAAAAACACAAAATCCAGATTCCGTGTCTTTTACAAAGAAACTGTAATGATTCTTTAAAAAAAAAAAAAAAAATCAAGATCACTTATTAGTAGAGTCTTCAGATTTAAAATCAGGCAAGTGTCTGACTTGCGGAACAAAGGCCATTTCATAATACAAGCAGTCTCTGTCCTCCGTGACAGAGGAAGGCGGATTTCCCCGAGGCACCCTGGCAGCCCACGCAATGCATGGAAGCTACCACTAGATGGCACCTGCGCCCAAGCTATAGCCTGACTCCCTCCCGGCACTGGTGCTACTCGTGTGGTCCCCGTAGGTTAGAACCAGCATGGACGAGCCATCCACTTTTCAACATAGGTATTTATCTGCAAAAGACTTAACACTAAAAGATTGCCTTAAAAGGTCATCAGGACAAATGCATGTCTTTTGAAGCACAGCGCTGTCAGTATAGCAATGCACCCTTTTGATCTGCATCTTATATTTTAGTTTGCACCTTCATCAATATTTTCAGAGGCTAAAAATGCAGAGAGCTTTAAATTAATAATATACTTGTATTTTGGCAAAGATGGAATTAAGCAAAATATGTCCGTGAGCATTTGATTTGGGGAATTATACATATAGCCAGCATAACTTCAAAAATGCCCAACCTTGCAAAAACGTATTCAATGTAATGAGTTAGCAATTGACTTAAAATAGGTTACTCATTTAGTAACTGACTTGAAAATGCTCGCCATGCTGGCTTCAAGGTAGCTCATCTCAGCGAAAGCCTCGGTGTGTTCTAAGGGCAGGAGAGGGGGTTCAGGAAAACAGCACCTGAGTTGTCTTCTATCACTTCTAGACTCAAGATCCAGAGGTCTGAGTTCTAGCCCCAGGGCCCCCCGATACTGTATAACTCAAGAAATCCTCTCATCCCTTGAACGTAGCTCTGGGAGACATTGTCCATTCAATACCAGTCCCAGGCTGTCACCACCTGCAGCAGGAGACCCAGCCGCCAGCCCTCACCACGCTTCTGCCTGGAACCAGCAATAATCACTTGAGATTGTGAGGGACACAGGGACGAAATGGAAACTGCCAAGATACCTGGTTCCTTGGCCTAGTTTGGCCTCCCAATGGGGTGGTTTCAAGGGTAAGGATGTGCCTCTCCCATCGTGGCATGAGCAGATCATCACCGCAGGGCAATCAGCCCTGCACAAGGGCAGCAGCCCTTCTGAAAGTGGTCCCTCCTTCACACGCCCCACTTCAGCAAACTGAGGCAGAAGGGTGTGGAAGGGCCGGAAATTCAGAGCGAGCAACTGGGAGGGGAGACAGAGGGACAATTTCCCAAGAGGCTGACTTGGGGCAGAAGCCAGCGAGGGAAAAGGGCAACGGCCAGGTCTGAGCCTAGGCCAGAGATGAACACGGAAGCAGGTGAGGCTCACGGTGTTCACGACACAACTTCATTTTCTAACTTCTTTCACAGAGGTTTATGTTACAATTCTTGTCATTCTTTGGGTATTGTGATGTGTGTCTTCTGGTAAGATGGACTAAATAATTCTAGGAACAACTGTTTCTGGGCACTTGCTAGGATTTGCTACCTAAATGCCCACAAAGTTAAAACGTCATTATTTTAGGACAGTAAATAAATAAATAAACATCCCAACTTGCCCCCTCAGACATTCTTACTCTTATGGTGCTGGTGAATTCATAACCTGGCTGGTACTGACCCCGTACTTGGCTGAATGTGGATTATAAAGCTATGAGCAGAGAGCGGTGACCGAGTGGAATCGAACCACATAGGCACGGCCTGTCTGGTTAGGAAGCTTGTCCACCCAGAAAGCTGGGCAGAGCTAAAGCATGTTATGGTGACACATATATAAACAAATGTGAGACATGTAGGTTTTCTACATCTCCCACATGCAGAGTTCAAACTATTGTGTAATAGAAACACTGAGTCTCAGAAGTTCCACTCCACCACGGATACCTAAGGAAAAGATCTGACATTTTACTTAAAAGTTTCAGCAACTCTCCCCAAATCACATCACTATATTGTTCCTGAAATATCTCGGGCAGGCTTTCTTAGTCACACTGTAAGGTGTAACAAGAGGGTTGTAATTATAGCATCCATTAAAATGATGCAAACAAAAAACATATATTTCTCCTTCAGACTTCATTCCTTTATTTTCTTCTTCTCTATTTTTAGAAAGAGAAAATAATTGTATTTCCTGTACATCTTAACCCATTTATGCCTAGTGTTCCACTATTTGAACGCTAAGCCCATGGGAGTTATTTACATCCTACTGCTCAAGGTCATCACCAAGGTCTGATTTTTCACCAAAAAAAAAAAAGAAATTTGCAACCTCCAGTATAAATGGGTTATGTTTTGCTCTTATAGTTCACCTTCAATTTATCTGGGTTTTTTGTAAGAAAAAAAAAAAGAATTTCAAGCCCCAATTGAATAATGCCTGAGAAAAATCTGCAGCAAGCCAGGCCCTGATTACTGCATTTATCTTCCCAACCACTCAGCCGTATTTCCATTTTGAGAAGGAGCTACCGAATAATATCTCTGCAACTGTTTCCCCAGAGCTCGCTGGCCAAGCTGGAGCCCTAGATCTAGGAATTCAGAATTTTGAAAGCTAAGTAAGCTGTTTTCCATCAAGTACTACATCAAATAGCTGGTCACAAGAGGCCACGCCTAAGCCTGTCCCTCTCCGCCCACAGGCTTCTCCGAGGTCATCTCCGAAATGCCCTGCATCTGCTGGCAGAGCCCGCCTGGGCCGCGATGTGGCCCCTGGACAGAAGGACGGCAGTCCTGGGGCAAGGTGAGCCCAGAGCACAACGGGCCTCGCAGCCGCTCCCTCCCGGGGCCCTCGGAGCCAACCACGCACCTGCGCTGCATCTCCCCACTACTGTTTTATAGGCTCTCAAGTGGGATACAGAAAACCAGCATTGTTTGAGTGCCAGCTCTGCACAGGCAATTTCTAGAGAATGACTGCACATGTATGTGCGTGCCTGTGTGTGTACACGTGTGTGCGTGAATGTGACCAGCCATCTTTGCATCCCCCAGGGAGGGGAGGGCTTCTCTGAAAAGAAATTGTGTATGCACAAGCCTCAGCCCCATGCCTTCTATTTGCTGAAGACATCACCTCGGTCAACACTAATGAATTTATTCACTCTGTGAATACAAATCCCGCCAGTGGTCGCAATGCCTCTCGCTGAGTTCAGCAGCGAACGAGGCACACACTGGGCTGTCCCACAGCTGCCTCCAGAGGAGAAGCCGAGAGTAAACCTGAAGAAAGGGTGTCCTGCCCTCCCGTAACCTCCTGGAGCCACCACCCGGAGAACAGGAAGGGTCCCCCAGGCCCCTTCAGCTTTACCGTCCTAAGACGCCCAGGTCAGAGGACATTTCCTTGTCATCCAAGCTATAGGCATCCCACAGCTGAGAACCCAGACCTGTGTGACCTGTGCCCCCCTCTGCCACCCACGTGACAGGACAGACCGTGGACCAAGTGGCCCCACAGGGACCCAGGCTGTCCGAGGCCCCTGCTGGCGGACAGAGGAACCCATTGCTTCTCCAAGAACACAACTGACACTCGGGCACTCACGGACAGTCGTGATTGCAAAACGGGAAGTGATCTGAATAGTCGCAGTGGATCTGAACGTCTAAATTCCGCTACTTAAACGAACTTCTTCAGATCAGCAGAGACTTGACAGGTTTGACTCTCACGTGCTTTCTCCTCTCTGAACTAAAAGCGAGCTCCATGGGGCCACTGTGCTTCTGTCACCTTGAACTGATGCCCTCCGTGTTCCGACGCTGGCAGCTGCCGTGTGCGCTGTGCAGGACCACAAGCGATTCACTGGCTGTGCCGCAGAGTCGAAGCCACAGGGCTGAGAGCCGGAAGTCACCTGCAAAGGGAGACTGCTCACCTGCGCACCTTCCCAGCTGCTGCGGAACCACGTGCCTGCCACCAGGCCAAAATCACCAAAGGCGCTGGGCACTACGGTCGTTTCCAGTATTATCAATGGCTACGACTATTTCTCTATAATTATCCATGTTTATCTGCCCTGCGTTTACTATACACAGGAATAAAACACAACTGCTTAAGTTGTTCAGATCCATCTGGAAGTCCATTCAACAGCACTATATTGGTGCACCCGTAAGACACTTCCCTTGCCCAGGGCTGCCTGCACCTGTCTGCCTGACCTGGTTCATCGCTTCTCACACACATGCAGTCAGATGAACAGCCACACACACAGGCAGGCTGCCACACACACCAACACGGGTACACACACAAAACACAAGCATGTGGTCATGCATCCGTGGACATACAAACAACTGTACACACAGCCACACCTGGGGGGCACACACGGCACAAGCACGTGTGCAGTCACACACGCATTCGCACAACTTCCCACAAGAGGATCACAGCATGGTCTCGGCTGGGAGGGACTGCAGGGGTCAGCGCCTGTACAATGAGACACAGAGCACCCGGCCCTGACCCTCACATACCTCCTACAACCAAACACAAGGTCTAGAGTTTCACACTCATGAATCCACCATTCTTTAAAGCGAGAACATGGGCGCATGTTTGGAGATAATTTTTAAAGCTGAAAGCATCCCATCTATATCCTTCATAACCTGGGTAAGAAATCACACACATACCACAAGCTAAACACATTATAAGGGCCTCACCTTCTCCTATTGACAGATTTTCATCAATTTCATGATCCATATGAGGCACTCACATCAAAACTAAAAGATGCAACTGCCAGTAATGAAATGCTTATTATTTTTAAAATCTGGCGAAACATACATAACCCTTGCAATAGTCCCAACGTCTTCAAAAGGCACAGGTCCAAAGACTAAGCATTCTACGGACAACGAGCACGGACTGCCACTCCCTGTGGCCCCCACGTGGGTACCAGGGCAGGCAGCGGACAGGCTGGCAACCTAGGGCTCCTGTCCACTGGGCAGGGCTGGGGCAAAACTGGCCTCCCCACTCCACCCTGCGGCTCTCCAACACTGCGCTGGGGACTTAGCAGTCTCCAGTGACAAATGTTGCTGAAAAGTCACCAACCCCAAGCCCTGGGCAAAGGGAAGACCCTCTGAAGCAGGTGGTCCCCCATGGTATCGCCCTCTTCCATGAACCCCAGAGCCAGGGGGGTCCCCAAGGACCTCACATGCAGCTCCACACATGCACCAATGAGGGCCTGGGAGAGGTGACACGATCCCACTCACCCCCCTCCAGCATCTCGTGCATGTGGACAGTGTGTATGTGTGAGTGCATAAACTCGTGTGGAGTGTGTCAGTGCATATGCTCATATGTGAGTGTGTCAGTGCATATACTCATGTGGACTGTGTGAGTGCATATATTCGTGTGAGTGTGTATGTCAGTGCATACACTCACATGGACTGTGTATGTGTCACTGGATATACTCATGTGGACCGTGTATATGTGTAAGCACATATACTCTGTGTAAGTATGTATGTGTGAGTGCATATACTCATGTGTAAGTGTGTATGTGTCAGTGCATATACTCATGTGAACTGTGAGTGCATATACTCATGTGGACCGTGTGTATGAGTGCATATACTATGTGTGTGTGTGTGTGTCAGTGCATATACTATGTGTGAGTATGTATAAGTGCATATACTCATGTGCGGACCGTGTGCATGTGTAAGCGCACATACTATGTGTGAGTGTGCATGTGTGAGTGCATATATGTGTGCATGTGTGTGAACGGCAGTTTTAGAATATGTGTGTGTGGGGGGATGAGCATGAGTCTGCACGTGTGAGTTTGTGCATGTGTGTGAGGAAGAGTTTGCGTGTTTGTGTGTGTGTGAGCATGTATGTGCACGTGACTGCATAAACGTACCATGTGTGTGAACAGGAGTGTGTGAACGTGTGCATGTGTTCGTGAGTTTATGTAATGAGTAAGCATGTGTGCATGTTAGTGTATGTGCATATGAGTGCACCTGTGTGAGGATGTATGTGCATGTGTACATGGGTGAGCATCTGAGTTTGTGCCTGTGAGCATGAATGTGAGCATCAGCACATGCACGTGTCTGCATGTGATCAGCATGTGCGTTGAGCGTGTGCATGAGCATATGAGCATGTTTGAGCATGAGTGCGTGTGTGAGGCATGTGCATGTTAGCATGTCTGCACGAGTTTGCAGTGTATCACTGTGGAACTATGTGTGCATGTGTGAGCATCTGTCCATGTGTGGTGAGCGTGAGTGTGAGCATAAGTGTGTTTGGGGGGGCCATCCCTGTAGACAGGAGAGTCCTAAGCCATGGTCGACGGTCCCCTACCCTCCTTGGTCCCCTCGCCGCACACGCAGCACCCGAGGTATAAGCAGTACCCTGCCCTCTGCTCCAGGCAAAGAGCTCAGGCGCTGGGCCCATCGCAGGCACAAGCTAGGTAGATACTCACTTTCCTCAGCACCTGATGAACCAGTTTCCTGAGGCCAAGATAACGACACACCGTCGAGGTCATCGGGGACATGGTTTCCAGGGAACAGGGTCTGCACTGGCATCACAAACCCAAGTGCCCCCCAAACTGTACAGCCTCTCATCAGACAGACTGTGTCCCATAGATTTGTGCACAGGGCAAAACAAGGCAGCACTTTTTTTTCTTTTTTGAGACAGGGTCTGACTCTTGCCCAGGCTTGAGTGCAGTGGTGCGATCATAGCTCACTGCGGCCTCGACCTCCTGGGCTCAAGTGATCCTTCCGCCTCAGCCTCCACCCCACACTGCCCACACCCACCACTGCTACCTGCATAGGACAGGACACTCAGGAAGGGCTTAGAGGGGCACAGACAGGGCGTGGGAGACGGGAGGAGGACTCTGCAGTGCACTCAGCAGGAAGCCGCTGAGCACAGGCAGCAGGCAGCAGGCCCCAGCCTGGGAGCAGGAGGCGCGGAGCTTACAGGGCCTCCTTCTCTGGCTCTTGCCTTCCCTTCTAACCCTTTCACTTTTGGGACACTCGGTTCTGTTGTGTTCTCATCATGGTTCTGCTCGCAGTTCACTTAAGCACCACAGTGAAGCATTCGTCCCTTCAGAGGCATTCACAGTCACCAGGCCTGCAGTACTTTTACAAAACACCCCGATGTGAGTTGGTGACTCTGCTGACACACGCGTGATGAATGTGTGTGTTGTCCGAGATACAGAGCCACACCGTCACACTCAGCCCGAGTGTAGAGACGGGGTTTCACCATGTTGGTCAGGCTGGTCACACTCAGCCTGATGACGGCTGCCCTTCCCCATACTTCAGTCGGGGTCAAACGCGACTCACCTTCCTTTGGAATCCCGTCGCCTCGTCCCAAGGGTGACAGGTCCATGCCAACCCCATCAGTCAGGGACTCACCTCGCATGGGTGGCTTCTGTACGGGCTGGTCAGATCCACCTCTGACACACTGAACAACTCAAAGTAGTCATGCCTGGCCCTCACACCAAACATCCACATGACAGGTGTGCTGAAGTGTCCTCGGCAGGCCCAGCTGCCATCAGACAATAGCACCCGCAGGTGAGGGGCCTCCTTCAGGGCAGCAGGCACACAGGACACCCTGCAGCCCCTTCTCCAGAGGGCACCACCCGGCCTGCAACTCGCCGGCGCCACCCGGAACCCAAACCTCTCTTTTACCCTGACTTCTTCACCACCACATGGCACCTGTGCTAGATTTCTACTCTGAAGCCTTATCCATCTATTTATCCAATCTTCCTCTTAAAAACAAAAACAAGGCTGGGCGCGGTGGCTCACGCCTGTACTCCCAGCACTTTGGGGGGCCGAGGCAGGTGGATCACAAGGTCAGGAGTTCAAGACCAGCCTGACCAACATGGTGAAGTCCCGTCTCTACTAAAAATACAAAATTTAGCTGAACGTGGTGGTGCACACCTGTAATCCCAGCTACTCAGGAGGCTGAGGCAGGAGAATCACTGGAACCCTGGAGGTGGAGGTTGCAGTGAGCTGGGATCGCACCACGGCACTCCAGCCTGGGTGACAGAGCAAGACTCCGTCTAAAAAGAAAAACAAAACAAACAAGAAACCATAAAGCCAGAGACAGCCATGCTCCGTGTCTCCCCTAAATCTCCCCTTTCCTGAGCCTTCCTGGCTCTGCTGGCCTGTCTGCATGTTATCATGGGTTCCAGGCTTTCGCCAACATGTTCCTGTAGACCTAAGAGATGTCAAAGTTCCCAACAGTCAATAAAAGTACCCTCTTTCTCACCATCACAGCAGGAAGTCCCCACAGAACCCACTGATGGCCCAGGAGGGCAGAGTCTTACCCTTCTCAGAGACAGACCCACACAAGCACCGCCTCGAGAGTAGAAGACAGCAGCCGAGTGGCCGCATCTGAGTGTCCTCTGCCAGGCCGGAGTCCCTGAGCTCTGGGCACACAGTGCTCCGGGCACACAGTGCATCTCCGTCTACCGTTGGGTGAGACCTCGCCCAGTCAGAATCCAGCTTCTCTCATGCACAGGCTGGGTGGACAGGTTAGAACGGCTCTGGATTCCTCCACTACAAAATGTGTTAATTCTACTTTGTGAGGTGGATTCAAGGACACCCAGGGCAGGCATGGTGGCTGACACCTGTCATCTCAACACTGGAAAGCCAAGGCGGGAGGATCACTTGAGTGCAGGAGTTCAAGACCAACCTGGGCAACAGAGTGAGACCCCCCATCTCCACAAAAATTAAAAAATTAGCCAGGCATGGTGGTATGCACCTGTTGTCCCAGCTACTCGAACAGCTGAGGTGAGAGGATCCCTTGAGTCCAGATCAAGGTTGCAGTGAGCCAAGACTGCGCCACTGCACTCCAGCCTGAGCGACAGAGACCCTGTCTCATAACAAAAAAGAAGGGGGGAGTGGAGAGGAGGAAACCCAATAGCGCAGGTTCAATGCCGGGGCAGGGGCTCGGGCAGCAGCACCCACGGTTAACGGGAGACGGGGTCATGTGATTGGAACCCCAGCCTTCCTGGCACAGACAACACTGCCCTCTGAACACAAGCTGTGCCAATCCACTCATCCACCACCCAGCATCATTCTAGCAGCGCTGCCATTTCCCCCTTAACTCTTTCATCCTTTCTGATGGTAAAACACCATCAGATACAGAAAATACCCAAAACGATGTGTAGTTTAATCAGTTATTCGAAGGTGAACACTCTTGTTGCTACACCCCGCCAAGAAACAGTCATTGCCAGCCACCTCCATGGGGCCCACGGGCTCAGAGCCCCTCCCCAGTTTTCCACAGCATTCACTTCTCTGCATTACTCTGTGTAGTTCAAACACGCAGCCCTCTGAGCTGCAACCCCGGGTCCTTCCCTGATGTGTCTGAGGGTCCCCGGCCCACGGGCTGGCCCACTGCCTGCTTCCCACCACCTAGATGATGCCAACTGCACCCTCTTGGTGCAGCCCGCGCTGCCTCTGTCCTCTGTATTTTTGGCACGCTAGCCATGCACCGTTTTAAAAGGACCAGAAGGCTTTTTCCCGCATGGTTCACGGGATGACAAGGGAGGCAACAGTCTCTGTGAGGAGCGGCCCAGAGCCTTGGAGGGACAGAACTGGCAGGACCAGGACAGTAGACCGCGCATGAACATTCTTAATCGCACGTCACTGTGACCTCCCCGCTGTTATCGGAGGCTGAGTTCCTAGCGACAGAACGACTGTTTCCAAGGTGGGTGAACAGACCCTCATCCAAGAGCTGCTGCAGGCTGGTGTGGACAACAAGCTCCGCGGAGGCTGCGGCGTGCGTCTCTCCTGACAGCCACACACTGGAGACCCTCCGGGCGTTCCAGCTGGGGTGAAACCAGTCACAAGGGACTGGCTCGGGTGTAGCTCGGAAAGTACACTGTGAGGCTGAAGGAATGGTTTACTGCATGGCTCGGGTGTAACTCGGAAAGCACACTGTGAGGCTGAAGGGATGGTTTACTGCATGGCTCGGGTGTAGCTCCGAAAGCACACTGTCAGGCTGAAGGGACGGTTTAAAAGAAACCAGGAGGTGAAAAACTTCTAAAGGTGGAAGGCGTCCATGTTTGTCACCCAGTTAGGACACTGAGGGCGCATGGCTCCCAAGGCTGTGAGAGACTCTGGCACCCTAAAACCAAGAAGAACGTGGCCGCTAACAACAGAAAGAGGCGTAAAGACAGGTCTTTCCAAACTGACCCATGTCAATGTTCACATAATGACACGTTTGTGTTCGCTCATTAATTCACGTGAAACGGCTTCTACAAAGCTGTCCTTAGATTTCCAGTCATCTATCACCCTCAGTTGACAAACATTTTCCTATGAAATACTTAGCACCCACTTCTAGTCCTCTGTCTCCTGACACTGTGAAGGGAAGCTACCACGAAGCTGGGCGCAGGACACTGATGAGAGCTGCTAAACTGAGGCTCAGACTGAGGTTCCGCCCCCATTCAGAATCCAAGCCAAAGATACAAAAAGTTAAATATATTCTTATCTATCTAACCTTCAGAAAACAAAGAAGCTATAAAAAAAAATCATAAAAGTTTTATACTTGCAGTGAAATATACAGCAAATAACTAGATATAATCATTTATATATAAGATCTCCCCAATATAAGCAAATAAAAAATATTTACATAGCCAAAGTGGAAGAGCAGCTACAGAAAGATTTCAGGGAAATTAGACTTCGCTTAAATGTGGTTGTGGAATCCATTTCCTCTGCACAGGTATGTTCTGTACATTTATAGAAACTCTTATTTTTATACACATCAGGAACACCAGAGTTCTTTGATGACCGAATTTTCATTACCAGATTTAATCACAAAATATTCATTATCAAAATGAATTAAAATGTATTATCAAAATTAATCAAATTCTATTTCTTAACCTGATCTCCAAAATGACTGCAAGAAATGCTACCATTGTCACAACTTGCCAACAGAAATTAAAAAGAAAAAATTCTAAGAAGCTGATTTTGAAGTTACAGTAAAAATCAGTGTTGCAAAAAAAAAAAAAAAAAAAGCACCTACATTTCATCAAACTAGAGACTGAAGAACAATCAGGTGGTGGGCCAGACTGTTATTCTGGCAAGAATGATATTATACCAAATATTACACCAAAAATATGCTCAGTGGCCAGTCTGGATAACTCTTCACATCTGTCCCGGGCTCTCTGGATTTGCTACTTCACCGTGAGCCCACGCTCCCTGTAGCTGGAGACGGTGGAAAACCGAGAGAGCTGCATGTCCCAGACTGCCTTGCAGCTAGGCTTTGCTATAACTTCCATGTCCCCAAATTAGACGCACCAGTGAGATCTGGACATCAGACGTGGTATGGTTTGGTTGCGTCCCCACCCAAATCTCACCTTGCACTATAATAACCCCCATGTGTCAAGGGCAAGGCCAGGTGGAGATAACTGATTCACGGGGGCACTTTCCCCCACACCGTTCTCATGGTAGTAAGTCTCACGGGATCTGACGGTTTTTATAAAGGGGCGTGAGTTCCCTGCACACACACTCTTGCCCACCGCCACGTAAGATGTGCCTTAGATCTTCCTTCACCTTCCACCATGATTGTGAGGCCTCCCCAGCCATGTGGAGCTACGAGTCCATTAACCCTCTTTCCTTATGAATTACCCAGTCTTGGGTATGTCTTTGTTAGCAGCGTGAGAACGGACTAATACAGGAGGCTCCCAGCTGCCAGGGCTGGCAAGCAAGGACAGGGAAGTATGAGGGGTCGCCACTGTTGGGTTCCTTCTCCAGACCCCTGGTTGTCACAAAACAGTGGCAAAAGTGAGAGCTTCTTGATAGAGCTTCCCGAGTCTCGGGTCAGGGCTTCAGGTATCCATTCTCTGGTTCCCAAGGCCTCAAGAAGCGGTTTTCATTGACTGTGGTTTCTTCCTTTAAGCACAAAGAAAACAGCTCCCTGAGATGGGCTGACTCTGTCACTTTCTGGGAGCCACTGGAGGAGGCCTTGCCTAGAACAGGTCCCGAAGCTCGCGCAACGGTTCCGCAATTCCCTATACAGCCTGCATTCCTGCTTCAGGTACCCAGAGGTTTTCTCACTACATTGAACTCTGACAGGTAAAACTCGCTTTCCGGGAGGAAAAACCCTATGATTTTAAAAACTTCAATTTGTTTTGATAGGATGGACATCTTCCCCTTGCAAATTTATTTTGGGAATCCAAGAAAATAAACCATTCACTCATGGGTGACTTGAGAGTCGGCCGGGGTGGAAAAAGAGAAATTTTAACACAGGATTCTACCTCATCTCCCAATGTTCACCACGCAGCCATAACACACAACACACATCCAATCAGCAGCAATCTCCTGGGGGAGTTTTTTTAAGATCTCAGGTTATGGCCAATTAAACACATCAAAGAGTAAACACCTACACCTTCAACTTTCTAAATGAATACACAACAGTGTTGTGCTCAGTCTGCCTTTCAATGTATCAATGAGAAGCACTTGCAGGTCCTAAAAGGACATAAAACTTTCAGATTGAAGAAATAAAAGACCAGCTAGAATTCTAACACAGCTTTGCTGCTATGAAACGCTTCCATATTCAGAAGCTATGTTCTCAAGACAATTGAAAAGCACGTGGACCCTGTCCAACAGGTCCTCCCCCGGGATGGAAACGGTCTCTAAATCTGCCCTGTCCAACACACAGCCTCTCGTGGCCAGGCGCTACTCACGAAGGACCGCGCAGCCTTGAGTGTCACAGTTCTGTCATTCTGGATGCAATGGGTATCGTGCACCTTTCCCAATACCCTGCAGACAAAATGCCTCACTGCACCCCAGCTACACACAGTGCAGACTCTACATCAACAGCCTCCAAAATACACTAACAGAGTTCCACTGCACACCATGCACTGGAGACAAGAACATTTCCAAGCACTTCAGCAAGCGAGTCGCTGCTTCAACAAAAAGATTTCTTCACCACAGGTAATTCTAAGGTTGGATTCTTCACTTAGGATCACTGACATCAGAGTTAATAGACAAGACACTATTCCATGGCACTCATAGGAGAGCAGCAAAGGTGGGGAACAAAAACTATGGAATACTTAAAAGTTACAAAATATGCCGAAAGCATGGAAAGTTGTGTCGAAAACACCACAAAAAAACTTAGGCAACACAAAAGCCCAAAGCACCAAACTCAACAAGTCCTGAAATTACAGCTTGACTATGGAGAGGGCTCAGAAGGCTCCAAAGACCTAAAACCTCATCCTGACCTTCCTTTTTCATCCACAAAATGCGGAGGTGCACGGGACATTCCCTGTCAGGAGCCCCCTGCACTCAGGCAGTGGGGAGACAGTGTTTGAAAACCCGTACCACCCCTCCAGCATAAAGCAGTTTTTACAATATTTAAAATACCACTTTTTATTATCACATACTTAGATAAGAAAACTAGCAAAGCACACAGGTCATCTTAACCTTAAAATACTCTTAAAATAAAAACATCTGAACCTCCAAAGGAGTCAACCCGGGATGATCCCGGATCATAAAACACATCCTCTCCAAGACCGTGTGGGTGTGTGTTCCAGATTTTTCAATGACCTCGGTAAAATGCAAGAGCAGCCCAGAGACCACCATGTAGATGGTAAATAGGGACACTGTTGCAGCTGAACGTCAAAAACTATTTTCAGAGGAAGCAGCACTAATGATTCACGGCTCCCGGATGAGGCTGCATTCCAAAGTCCGGGACCACGACCAGCGAAGGTCGCCGCGCTGACTGCCGCTGCACTCGGAGGGGAGAACACCCTGGCAATGCTCTCCCCTTCCATGCTGGGGACAGAGGGGACGCACACGGCGTCCAAAGGGACGGCCTGAAACAGGAAAACCTGAAAACGGCCCACACTCTGGGTGGGCCACTCCAGCCCAAGGCTTTCGTCCCCTCTTGGGAGGGCCATTCCCACTCTTAGCCCTACTGCATACGGGCGTGACCCCAAACACTGCCTCCACTCACCAGGGGACTGACAGGAGTCCACGCACTCTACGAACCCACCTGGCGATCAGCAGGGCCAGCCCTAGGAAAACAATGGCCATGGAGACTGACCTCGTGTCTTCCTCGAGGACTGCAGTGCGCTGAGTAATGGAGGAAGGGAGGGGAGGCCGGAGGACAAGGACGCACTGTGCCTCCTGATGTTGAAGCAGGAAGTCAAGTCATTGCCAAGATGTGGCCACACGTGACAAAGTGACCGACAGCACCTGAGGGAGCTCCTGGACTCTTTTCCTCTCAAGATTTTGTCTGGACACAGTTTTGGGCAACCAGGAGTCCATGGTCCCACTGAGTCCTCTCCTCTCCCAAAGGACTCCGGGTCTCCTTACTCGTCTTTCTCCCTCAATGTCCCAGGACACCCGGCTGAGCGTGGCGTCCTCCCTCCACCTCACCCACCTCTGAGTCCTGCCATAACCTACTCTACCCGGAACCTACCAGAACTTAGCATTACTGCACACCACCGCAGTGAGCCCTGCTCAGAGACCCACTTCTCCTTAGACATGAGACACTGCACCCACCAAGGTGATGCTGAAACCAAGAACTCTGTGAGGAAGTGGGAAGTGGAAGCAGAGGCAGAAACGAACTGCTATTATTTGGAAACTGGACGTACTGCTGAAAATGCCATATGGCTTATTCCCATTTTTAAAAAAAGGTTTTCTGTGGCTTTAAAGTTGACCACACTCTCTCTTTCCTTAGTGACTAATTCAATCCTGCAAACCCTGCCAAAACAATAAAAATGTAGTGTAAGAACTTTAAGTAGAATTTAGCAGTTAAATCCTACTACTACATGGCTTTAAAATTATATATAAAGTACATATATCTAACGCACATATAACATATAAAGTGTATTCATGTCTGCGTGTATAGTAAGTATAATTTCTCGGTAAAACTGGCATATCCCTGTGTTCCAGACATGCCGCATGTTACGGCAGTACAGAGCCTTCTCTGGCGGACGCCAGGCGCCTAGGCAGCAGGGAGTGGGTATCGGTCATCTTGCCCAGCAGCACCACACCCAACAGAGGTCTGTTCAATCAGTCAATTGATAGAAAGACGCTAGGACTAAGGAAGAGAAAGGATCCATGTTTCCCATGCAATCCCATTATCAATCAACAAACTACAACATTCACTTTTTATGACTGTATGAATAAGATAAAGTACATTTTTTGTTTCAAAAAAATATTACATCATGACTGGTTCAATTTCATCCTCTCGAATACTTCAGCACACCCTAACGCCCACCCCCAAATATCTGGGCTGCCAGGGTTTCCTCCACCCAGAGCTGATTTTATGCTAAGATATATGTTTTCCTCATCTAACCCACTTTGGGCAGGGGTTCAATGTGACTGTATAAAACTAAAATCGAAACAGGTCTTTAAATGATGATGTAAAAACCAATAATATTGGAGAACAAGAAAAATCTTCATAAAATCTCATGAACAAAAACGTCCCGTCTTCACACAATTTTTTATGTATTCAAGACCACTGAACATCTCCTTATTTAAAAGGTTTTGTTAAATATTTTTTCAAACTGATACAATACTTAAGCAGTTTATCTGATTACTAAACAGTTCAAGAAATTTCATGCCACTTTTTTTAATTAAACACTGAAACAGAAAGTTTTCTTCTTGAGAAATTCTTAGGCCATCAAAACATTCTCTTTTACCCTTACTCAAAAACTTCACTTTTAAACTGTATTTCTTACAGAATTTTAAAGACTAACATGTACATATACAGATTCCTATGTATTTACATTAAATTAGTGAAATCCTTCATTACTGTTTGGATTTCAGCATTACCGACTGTGTACAATACAGTTGTTTCAAAAGCCTACTTATTCTGAAACAAGTCATTGTCCTACCTTCTTCAACAGCATACTAGCACATCCTTAAGTACAATTTCACTGAAAAATAATCTTATTTAAAGGTGGGATACCAGCTCCACGTGTTATTTTCCTCAGCTGGGTTTCAGTTTTTTTTTTTTTTTAAGGTTTTCATCCCTAAAATGTAATATACTGTCTTACAATGTAGCTGACCACAGAACAAACGCCCTCTTCACTATGCACAGCAGCTGGCAATACAGGCAATACTGAATGTACACCGCTTTCGTGTCTATGGTGGTTTTCAAAAGAGTTACACATGTAAACCACAACCGACTATTTAAATCTACATACTACTGTCGATCAAAGTTCTCTTTTCAGGTTTTCTTTAACTTTCTTCACCCAAAGAAGGTTACCTACTTCATTAGCACTGGAGTTGTTTAAAGGCTCAATTAAGAATAATTATATGAATGATAAACCAATAAATTCTAAAATTTGGTCTTAAATTTCTTAAAATGACATAAAGTCATGAGAAGGATGGGCCATTCATGTTCCCACAACTATGTGATATTAAACACACAGAGAATCTGGCTTTTAATCTATTTTTCAAATCAAGTAATATGTGTGTGCACACACAGACACCACACATTCTTAAATGTCTCACCACAATGGACCAGTTCTGTGTTCTAATACAAAAAAAAAGTTGTTTACGCCGGGCACGGTGGCTCACGGCTGTAGTCCCAGCACTTTGGGAGGCCGAGGTGGGCAGATTACCTAAGGTCAGGAGTTCAAGAGCAGCCCGGCCAACCTGGTGAAACTCCGTTTCTACTAAAAATACAAAAATTAGCCAGATGTAGTGGTGCATGCCTGCAGTCCCAGCTACTGGAGAGGCTGAGGCAGGAGATTTGCATGAACCCAAGAGGTGGAGGTTGCAGTGAGCTGGGATCGCCCCATTGCACTCCAGCAGCATGGGCAACAGACCAAGATTCTGTCTCCAAAAAAAAAAGACAGAAAAGAAAAGAAAAAGAAAAGAGTAGTTTAGAGTCAGCTGAGAAGAGCTCTTAACAGAACAGAACTGATAAGGCGTGAGTGTTCCAAGCGCACTTATTCTCGGGCCACCTCATGTGTGTGACAATGGCCTGGCACTGACGGTGGTCGCAGCAAGCCTGGCTGTGGCTTTGACACCCATCTAACTTTACTAGATGTCAATTTTCCAACCACAAGTGCACGCCTCTGAGCCATCGCCTTAGACTGTAAGTAAGTGGACGTACATTCCATCAAGGGGCTGCAAAGAGGGCACAGCCAGCTCTCCACGGCGGCCATGCAGGGCCTGCCTCTCCCTTGGATTCTTCGCAGGTGGGTTCTGAAGGGCAGCGGCTGCAGCGGAGTCGTCGGGGTTCTCAGGGAAACAGCCATGGAAAGAGCCTGTTTTGCTGTTTGAACCAAGTTACACCTCTTGCCCAGGAAAGAATGCTTCTAAATAGAAGCTTATTGCAAATTGCATTTCTCCCATTTCAACCGCAGAGAGAAACCGGCTCAAAATGCACCACGTCCTGAACAGAGTTCAGGGTTTCTGATTCAGGATATATCTGCACCACTCAGGTTCCATGAGGCATAAATGAGGCCCTGGATCCCTTAACAATGTGTATCTTCAAAAGTTAGCACCTCTCTGACTGTAAAAGCTACGGGTTTAAATACTTGCTTCAGTTCCAACCGCCAATTAGCTCAGTTTGCAAATGAGTCAATATACTGTTAGCAACCGTTTTCAATAACTGGAAATGAAGTTCATTAATTTATACTAACAGAGTAAGCTGTTTCTAACAATATATCCTCCTATACTAAGTGTGCAATCACTATGGAATAAAAGGTCAGCTTGTAGCACAACAGCACACAGAATCACTAAATCTTACTGAAAGGAAAGGAAAAACTCTCAGAAAACAGAAATGTTCACTTGGTAATGAACACCACTTTGCAGCAAGACATTTTAAGAAAATCATGTTTGGAAACCACACTTGGGTCCTCCTTGGAAGACGTGGCCAGTTCCCCAGGAAGATCTACCCCTCCTATACTACACACCAGGAATGAACTGCCCTGGCCTTCAGCACCTCTAGACAAAGCTGGTGATGCTCCCCAAACCTGTGATAATGCTGAGATGTTCTGGGGCACAGTCTACACTGAAATGTCACCCATGCTTTACACCATGTCAAAGGTCGTGAGATTTTTCCATGAATAACCAAGGAGGTATAAGTTATCCAAACTTACTGTTGGGCGGTTTGGGGATTTTAGTCAAATAGTTAATCCTGTTTCAAATAAAACTTTAATCCAAGCACAAATATTAGCTCAGGAAATTGTGATTTGGATTTTCTGTAGGCCTGAAGAGCCAGAAACCAATAGTTCCTCATTTAGACTTCATCAGAAGCATCTCTGAATAGTAAGTGTGAGAACCATCGCCCACACACGTGAGCCTTTACGATAGTTGAAACTAAGGTTTAAAAGTTTCATATAAAATAAAACTTTGAACTTCAGTGATTGGCAAACAGCAAATTGAAAATATCCATTAAAACACACTGTCCCGCTTCTTAAATTCTGCCTCCTTCGTCACTGATTTTAGATAAAAGAACATATCCTTCTTTCATTTCTCCATTGTCCCTCCTCAAATTAAAGGGGGGAGGGATTTTAATCTCAAATTACCGCTGTTGTTAATAAGCAAACAAAAAAGAAAAAAAAAATGAAAGCAGAAATATTTAGCTGTTCTCATGCCTGGGAAACATAACCCAAAGACCTCCATAAATAACTTGGAGAATACAGGGTCAGGGCAATCTGGGATATTGAGAAATAAACAGATTTTCACAATGCTTCTCAGCTTGCAACCATTCGATGGTTGCTGTGAAGTTTTGAAATGAAACTTGGCAAATGGTCTCAGTGAGATGCCTTTGAACTCCAAATGCCTCGATGCTGTGGCGGCTACTGAACAGCTCATCTGGTCCCTCATTCCCAACTTCAAAGAACAGGCTCTCCCTGTCCCAGGCAAGGGTAGAGAGCTGGGTGCACAATTTTAGCCTTAAATGTTTTACTCTACACTCCTCCTGGCTCTTTCAACATTTTATTAACCCATGAAAGCGTGGAAACCAAAGCTGTAAGAACAACGCCAGGAATCTTGAGAAACTTAAAATCTCAAAAGTCTTCTGCCTTCAACAACGGGAAAACATCAATGACTTTTTGTTTTCACCAAAGATGTTTGCAAGTAACTCATCACTTTTTCTAACTCATGCTTTGTAGACACATTTAAATAGGTATATAATCCAAGCATGGATTTTTCCCTTAATGTATCATATTAAAGATTCTTCCATAAAAACCTGTTTCAGAATTTACATCTGATACTGCTTTGTTACTGAAAGCCACGAAGTAATAAAACTTGAAAGGAATTTTTCTCCCTTTTTGATGTAATTACATTAACTTGGTAGCTTTCAATTAGAGAAAATACTGCACTCGAGATTTTCTTACTATTCCTAAAAAATACGTATCATTTCCTTTATGGAATTATGACTACCACTGAGTTTCTAAATAAAAGTTTCAGAAAGCCCTAAGTTAGGAAATACTTGTATCATCTCAACCTCTGAAGAGAAATGATATTTAAATACACAAAATGCAAAAGAGTGTCACTTATTACATGTGAGGTTCCACAATTTCGCTAGTTATCTTACAAAGGATTCTTGGCCAGAGGGTCAAATATAACAGTGACATTTCAAAATTGAATTATAAGCAGTTTCTTCGTAAAAATAAATGTCAGTTGAATATGAGGATTCTACATTTCTCTTTCCCACTGCTTGTGGCGGCCCCACGACTGTTTCCCTACCACATCCATTCACTGTCAACACACACTGTAACACAGAACATAACATACACTGCAACACATGCTATAACATGCACAGTAACATACACTATAACACACACTGTAACATGCTGTAACACACTCACACAACCTATAACACACTAACACATGCTGTAACACTAACACGCTATAACACACTGTAACATACCATTATAACACACTGTAACACCGTAACACATGCGTAACACACTGTAACACACACTGTAATATACACTGTAACACGCTATGACACACTGTAACACACTGTAATACACTGTAACACACTATAACACACTAACATACACTGTAACACACTAACATACACTAACACGCTGTAACACACTATAACACACACTGTAACATACACTATAACACACTGTAACACATGCTGTAGCACACACTGTAACACACACTATAACACACTGTTAACACACACTATACCACACACTGTAACACACACTATAACACACACTGTAACATACACTGCATCCTAACTCCCCGGGTCACTGGTGCAAACACACAGGCTTAAGATATGAAAAACAAATGATTAAGAAATAGAAGACTGTGCTTCTGGGTTACCTCTAAATGTGAAAAAAGGAAAGTGGAAACAAAAATCCTTTAGCAATAACTTTATTTTAAATGTAATTATAATCTCAATTTTCTTTTTGGAAAGCTATAATGTAGTGCAAAGCCGGGGAAACCGATGAATTTAATTTTAAAGCCAAAATGGAACACAAGATGTAAAATCCCATTTACAAGTAGAAGTTAGAAAGCCTTGTGACCTAGGATAAGCAAAGGAACAGAAGCCTGAGGGCGGAGGGTCTGCAGGGCGGATGGGTCCCCCTTCCTCCAGCCCAAACACCTCATTCTGCAGACGAAAAATGTGAGACACAGAGCAAGCTGGTGCCCAGCTGGTACTGGACCCTGACAGGATAGGGGTCCACTTTCATGTCACACCATCTCACCAATAAAACACATCCGTTAGGCACAGATACTGCGGGTCGCAGCCACTCCTACTCTGGAAACCTGAGTCTCTAAATGCCAGAAATGAGTTACATCTCCACTTTCTGAGACCCTGGGGGCATTCAGAATGGTCCAGGATTATACATGAGGCTGTATACACGTGGACAACAAAAGCTCACAATATATTAAGTTGAAACAATGGGATAGAGACAAATATTTTCCAGATGTGCTAGGTGTATGTGTGTACACTCAAGAGAAAAACGTACTAAAGGGACATGTGTATCAAATGTGTATACACAAAGGATATTCGTAGACAGGTGCAGCCAGTCCAAAATATCAAGTCATTACCTGTGAGCAGTGACACCTTCTTTGTCTTTTCCCTCATCTGCATTTTCTACGACGATTAAATTGTACGTAATGTAACAATACATAAATAAAATACGTCTATTTTGCAACAGTTTGATATGCTCTGGTTGCGTCCCCACTCAAATCTCATCTTGAATTGAAGCTCCATAATTCCAATATGTACTGGGAGGGACCCAATGGGGGGTAACTGAATCATGGGGGTGGGTCTTTCCCATGCTGTTCTCGTGACAGTGAATAAAGCTCACGAGATCTGATCGTTTGATACAGGGCAGTTCCCCCACACAAGCCCCCTTGCTTGCTGCCATGTAAGACATGCCTTTGCTTCTCCATCACCTTCTGCCACGATTGTGAGGCCCCCCCAGCCATGTGGAACTGCGATTCCATTAAACCTCTTTGCTTTATAAATTACCCAATCTCAGGTATGTCTTTACCAGCAGCATGAGAAGAGACTAATACAAGTTCATGAGAACATATACAATAAAAATATTACTTGTCTCATAAACACTGCTCCTTTCGTATTCATTCCTAGCCCGGAAGCCAGGAGTCCCCACTCTGTGTGAAGACCATGCACGTGGAGCGAGAGGCAGCCCCAGTCTTTCTACTGACCTCGCACAGGTGATCATGAGGGAGCGACTCCAGGTACCCGCGGATCCCATGGCTCCCACAATAGCCCCAGGTGCTGAGGTGCTTTTGTTTAGTAGGCATTTAATATCTGCCATTTCTGTAGCTTTTCATTCTTGGTAGTCAGTTTTCACTGCTCTTACATCTGCACTAAGCTTAAGATCTAAGTAAGCCTGCTGGAGATGGTGTAAAAGGTGCAGCACTGCAGATGCTAATTCTCCAAATCTGTTGACGTTTACTTGACTATCCGAACTCCTCCAACGTCCTTCTCACCCTCTGGCCCAAAATCTGCTCTCTACCCCCAACCCTCATTGCTGTCTCTATTTTTTGCTCATTTCTATAAAGGTCATCTTACCATACACCGAATTCCAGAAAGGTCATTTGTCAAAGTGCTGATATCAGTAAAGTACCAGATCATAAGGAGCAAACTCAACCACACTGCTCATTTTACATATATATACACTATTCTCAGGACTATTTGTATGTGGAAAATGGGGAGTGGCACATGTTATTTCATGGAAAACACTGGATACTTAAAAAAAATATTCTGGCCAGGCGTGGTGGCTCAAGCCTGTAATCCCAGCACTCTGGGAGGCCAAGACGGGTGGATCACGAGGTCAGGAGATCGAGACCATCCTGGCTAACACGGTGAAACCCCGTCTCTACTAAAAAATACAAAAAACTAGCCAGGTGAGGTGGCGGGCGCCTGTAGTCCCAGCTACTCGGGAGGCTGAGGCAGGAGAATGGCGTGAACCTGGGAGGCGGAGCTTGCAGTGAGCTGAGATTGCGCCACCGCACTCCAGCCTGGGCGACAGAGCGAGACTGTTTGCCACCACGCCCAGCCAGAATATTTTTTTTAAGTATCCACTGTTTTCCATGAAATAACATGTGCCACTCCCCATTTTCCACATACAAACAAACAAAAAAAAAGTATTCTAAGTAGGAGAAATGATCAAAAAAACGTGCAGGTAAAAGCAATTCCTGTGGCCGTAAAAGTTTACGCTTCCCAAGCCTCTATTATACGTTGCCATGCTGGGCTGGGGAGGGGTTACACCTCCTGAATGTGTCATATTCTACAAACCAAAAAAAAAGTAGTTATAAACTGGCTGTTCAAAACTAAAAATGCACTTTCATCAGAAAAGTTTATGATCAGTAATGAAATTCCCAGATCAGTCCACAAACGGGTACTTCATCCACACTATCAGTAAGTGTGATTGAATTTCCTTAGTGATGTCTTTTGAAAACACCAAGAGACCAAAAAGTGGATTTGCTTTCTAAATCATGAATTTTGGTGGTGCCCAAAAGAAGAGAAATGGAAGAGAACAAGCAAGGAGACTTCCCAGGATGATTCTGATTCTGACTTGAGCACCTGGACGTGGACAATTTCTCACAGCTCCTGCCCTAGAATGCAGTGTGCGCTGCGCCTCCTGCTCACGATCAACATACATCCCAAAGACCTCTCCTGTGCACAATATGCATGTCCAGGGTCAACTACGGATACACGTTTACAAAGCAAGATGAATTACCCTTAGGAAGTCCATCCTGCATTTAGGCTGGTACATGCTGGAAAAGGGCTCTAGAGACAGGGTTGGAAGTCATAAACCTCCCAAGAGGAGCAGGGCAGCTGAGGCTCTGAGGCTGCTGTCCTGGCTGCCGGAGGCATGGCGGGCTACGCCTTAGGTGACGGAGACGCTGCGCTGGCAGCTGCTCCAGGGCTTCGTGCTTTAAGGAACAAGTCCCACGTCCCAGCTGGTACCCTGGTCCAGTCCGTGAGGCCAGACCCTGTCTCAGAGCTGGAAAGCAGAGCCCGGGCTGAGTCCCCATGAGTTCTGTGTTTGCAAAGCTACCACTGGGTCCCTCCCTCTGCTCTCCATAGAACCTGCTAGACAACTCAAGGGTTCGCCTGAAGGGGAAATGGGGCAAAAGAATTCCACACTAAGTTCCTAGAGTCTTTTCAAAACATCCAAGCCACAGGGAGCAGGTCCTGGGGGTGAACATCATCCCAAAATAAACCTCGTAAAATGTTCCATCATTACAGAGGACACTACTTCACACCAAGTATCACCTATGTTTTGCCAACATCTCACATTTCTTTGATTTTACCTACAGTAAGAAAGTACACAAAGGGCCACAGCAAAAGTATTTTCAAAGAAGAGACAAGTTTCTGAAAAAGTTTCTGCAGATCTCAATCACACGGTGGGCCGGGGGGGCTGGCGCCCAAGTCATCACGAATTTCTCTGCCTCACACATGGATCAAACTGTATGACACTGGCCATTTTAAGGCAAGTGGTTTTTTTGTTTTGTTTTGCTTTTGCTTTTTAATCTTAGAAATTAAATAATGCACCAGACTACCATGAGTATCACTGTTATTTTAAACAACTCCATGGCTACATAAGCAAGTTAAGGTAAATCCCAGAAAAATTCAGCCAGGGTATCTACGCTAATATCACCCAATTGGAATTTGGTAGAGTTGCCTAGAATTCAGGAAGACACTACCATCAGCTAGAGACGTGGAGTTAGACACAGCAAACAGTTCCTGGAGAGGGCCCTGACCCAGGAAACCAGGAGACAGCTCCTGCCACAGCCACGCAGAGGAGCCTGCGGAGAGCGGGCTGGTTCCTTGGTACTCCCTGCACTGCGGCAGTGAGAAGCAGACCACGGTCTCCGGGGGCGTCACGGCCGATGACCGGGTATTCATACACTCAGGCTATGCAGCAGTGTTGCACCTGCAAACACGTGACTGCCCTAACTTTCCGGAAGCTAAATGTAGGATTCAGAAATGCAGACCAATCGACAGTGAAAACAACAAGCACAACCTCAGAATTAAATCGACTCATTATGAGGCAGTTCGAAGGCTATAAGAGAAGTGGGACTCTGTATTTATGTAGAGGTAGAGAATTAAAAGATACCCAGAAACCACCACTTACATAGAAATGGGTTGTGAAGTAGACATACCCTAGTACAGAGCAAATAAATGGAGGGCTCCAACCAAAAGGCAAAAGGCAAGGACAGGATGATGGGGGGCAGACATGGGGCGCTGGGGAGGCATGGGAGGAGAAGATATGAATTCCATTTATCCGGAGGATAGGACAAGCAGAAACTGCGTATACTGTGGGCAGAACAGCTTAGAAAGAAATCTCCAATCGTGAACCATGACAAACTGGAATAGATAAGAAAAAACAACTAAATGAATTCTCCGCCATACAAATCCTTAAGAAAAGCAAAGATAATTTATTTTTGTCACCGGTTCATTTTTACCTGATAAAGGAAGACAAGACGTACTCTCAGTATCACACTGAGCTCTGTAACTAAATCTGGATGCGTCTGGCCACCTGGAGTTTGCATGGAGACCCTGGGCTGTGCACACCGCAGGACTCTCACCTGGAACACTCGGAGACCCCAGGATTCAAGCACTCTGCAGCTGGCCGCACAATCTAACAGAGACCCATTAAAATGGTTGTCCACAACAGAATTTACACACGTTCTTTACAAGGGAAGGGATGCGAACACATTCCCAAAAGAAAAACAGCCACAAGTTTTACAAGCTAGGAAAGGAAAAGCTGCATGGATCAAATGCTAGGGTTCGTGAAATTCCTCTGAGGAGAGAAACAACACAAAGCCCTTCTTGTGTGTTCTCGTTAATACGTCCTTAATGTGAACTGACAGTACCTTGCCTCAAACACCTTTTAAGCAACAAGACATGACAAGACATATGCTGGCAGGAGATAAGGCTCACCCCTGAAACACCGCATGAGTGAAAGGTTCCCCGAAACCTGCAGCATGCAAGTGAAAAGGTTCCCCTGGAAACACCTGCGCCCGGGTGAAAAGGTTCCCGAAACCTGCGCATGCAAGTGAGTTCCCCTGTAAACACCTGCGCGGGTGAAAGGCTCCCCCTGAAACACCGCGCATGCAGAGTGAAAAGGTTCCCCTGAAACACGCGGGTGAAAAGGCTCCCCACAAGAACACACATGCAGGTGAAAAGGTTCCCCGAAACACCTGCGCGTGAAAAGGTTCCCCTGAAACACACACACACAGGTGAAAACACACGCATGCAAGTGAAAAGGTTCCCCCTGAAACACACACATGCAGGTGAAAAGGCTCCCCCCTGAAACACACACATGCAGGTGAAAAGGTTCCCCCATGAAACACATGCATGCAAGTGAAAAGATTCCCCCCAAAACACACGCATGCAAGTGAAAAGGTTCCCCCTGAAACACACACATGCAGGTGAAAAGGCTCCCCCCAACCAGTCACGAAACACACACATGCAGGTGAAAAAGTTCCCCCGTCAAACACACACAGGTGAAAAGGCTCCCCCCAAAACACACACATATGGTAAGCAGTGCTTGTCTCCTGAAAATAATATACAGGCGTGAAAGAACCCTCCTGGAACATACATTTATGCAAGTGGAAAAGGTTCTCTCCTTGAAACACACACACCCAGGTGAAAAGGGCTCCCCTGAAATACAAGGCTGGACACATGCAGGTGTGAAAAGGTTCTCCCCAGGAAATGGCAGGCATGCATGCATGCAAGGAAAAGATTCCCCAAACACGATGCAAGTGAAAAGGTTCCCTGAAACACACACACACACGTGGCGGGTGAAAAGGTCCCCTCTCCTGAAACAGACACACACAAGGCAGGTGGCAGGCAGTGTGTCTCTCATGAAACACATGCATGCAAGAAAGATTCTCCAAAAACATACACGAGATGCAAGGAAAAAGGTTCCCTCTGAAACACACACACAGAAAGGTTCTCCAACCAGTCACTGCCTAAACACACAGACATGAAGGGAAAAAGCTCCCAGCCAAACAGCACACAGAAAAGGCTCCCAAACACAGCACGCAGGTGAAGGAACCTCTGACTTGGAACCTCTGAGTGCTTGATTGTTATGGCTGCAGGCACACATGAATAACTGAACTGGAAGTACAACAG